>NC_134216.1:76667925-76967925 GCF_965140235.1 Caretta caretta
CCTTTTGCAGGACCTCAGCCCATTGGGCAAAGGTGGTGGGGAGGGGGTGACCTCACAGAGAGACCCCGACATCAGCGGGGCAGGGCCGAGGTGCAGGGCCAGGGCAGTCGCTGAGACCCCCCCGGCTTTGCTGCCGCACGTCTCCTTCTCCCGGTCTCCCCTCGAGGACGGGGAGAGAATTAGGATTCACGTCGTAGCATGAGGAGGAGCCTCTGTGGAGCTTTCTCCTTTCCTACCCCTGGTTGTGCCAGAAAACGAACGTCCCTTGGACAAGGTCGGAGGCTGCGAGAGGTTTGGAACCTGTTGGGTCTGATGCACCTGCTGCAGGCAGAATTCTCGGCACAGAAAACACTGGCTTAAGGGGGCAGAATGTGATTTCCTACCGAGCGCTTTGACGCTTGGAATCACTGGGGACCTTGGGGTTTATCCTTTTTGGTTTCCCTTTTCCTCTTTCCTCCCTCCTTTCTCCTCTTCTCTTGCTTCTTTTTTCCCTCTTTCCCTCTCTCTCCCAAGGAGGAGGGTGGGCAAGGGGGGGTTGCTCTCATCGCGGGAGGTCCTCACAAAGAGGTGGGTCTGGATCTGAGAGCGATCCGCTCTGATGGTGACCTGGCCGTCCTGTGGGACCTCTGGTGAGACCTCTCAGCCGCCCGCCCCTCAGAGTCTCAGGGCTGCATCCCGTTCTGGTGTCCACATTTCAAAAATAAAGTTAAAAAAACTGGAGAGGGTGCAGAAAAGAGCCATATTTGAGGGATGGAGAAGACTTACAAGGAGGAATTGAAAAACTCAGTCTGTTTAGTTTTTAAAAAGATGGAGAGGTGAGCTGATGGCAGCCTGCAGTGCCTTCGCTGAGAGAAAACACCAAGTATTTAAAGGGCTCTTTAGTCTTGCAAAGAAAGGCAGAACAAGAACCAATGGCTGGAAGCAGAAATCAGAAAAATTCTCCTTAGAACAAGGCAGAGATTTGTAAGAGGGAGGGTGACTCATCACTGGAACAAACTGGCAAGAGAAGTGATGGATTCTCCATCTCTTGATGTCTTCCAGTGAAGACTAGATGCCTTTCGGGAAGGTGCTTTAGTGCAAAAGCAGCTCTTGTGACACACGGGAGGGCTGGGAGATGCAGGGCATCATATTAGATGCTCCAATGGTCCCTTCTGGCCTTAAGTCGACTAATTTATGAAAAGCTGGTGCTTTAGTGTATAGCCGGCTCCATCCCCCGACTCACCAGTCATTGAGTGCGGAGATCCGGGGGCAACAACTCCAAGCTCCAAGAGGCTGGGCAGGGGCAGGACATCAGCTGGGAGGGGAGGGGTGGCGGGGCAGTGAGATCACAAAGGCCTTTTGCAGGACCTCAGCCCATTGGGCAAAGGTGGTGGGGAGGGGGTGACCTGACAGAGAGACCCCGACATCAGCGGGGCAGGGCCGAGGTGCAGGGCCAGGGCAGTCGCTGAGACCCCCCCGGCTTTGCTGCCGCACGTCTCCTTCTCCCAGTCTCCCCTCGAGGACGGGGAGAGAATTAGGATTCACGTCGTAGCATGAGGAGGAGCCTCTGTGGAGCTTTCTCCTTTCCTACCCCTGGTTGTGCCAGAAAACGAACGTCCCTTGGACAAGGTCGGAGGCTGCGAGAGGTTTGGAACCTGTTGGGTCTGATGCACCTGCTGCAGGCAGAATTCTCGGCACAGAAAACACTGGCTTAAGGGGGCAGAATGTGATTTCCTACCGAGCGCTTTGACGCTTGGAATCACTGGGGACCTTGGGGTTTATCCTTTTGGGTTTCCCTTTTCCTCTTTCCTCCCTCCTTTCTCCTCTTCTCTTGCTTCTTTTTTCCCTCTTTCCCTCTCTCTCCCAAGGAGGAGGGTGGGCAAGGGGGGGTTGCTCTCATCGCGGGAGGTCCTCACAAAGAGGTGGGTCTGGATCTGAGAGCGATCCGCTCTGATGGTGACCTGGCCGTCCTGTGGGACCTCTGGTGAGACCTCTCAGCCGCCCGCCCCTCAGAGTCTCAGGGCTACATCCCGTTCTGGTGTCCACATTTCAAAAATAAAGTTAAAAAAACTGGAGAGGGTGCAGAAAAGAGCCATATTTGAGGGATGGAGAAGACTTACAAGGAGGAATTGAAAAACTCAGTCTGTTTAGTTTTTAAAAAGATGGAGAGGTGAGCTGATGGCAGCCTGCAGTGCCTTCGCTGAGAGAAAACACCAAGTATTTAAAGGGCTCTTTAGTCTTGCAAAGAAAGGCAGAACAAGAACCAATGGCTGGAAGCAGAAATCAGAAAAATTCTCCTTAGAACAAGGCAGAGATTTGTAAGAGGGAGGGCGACTCATCACTGGAACAAACTGGCAAGAGAAGTGATGGATTCTCCATCTCTTGATGTCTTCCAGTGAAGACTAGATGCCTTTCGGGAAGGTGCTTTAGTGCAAAAGCAGCTCTTGTGACACACGGGAGGGCTGGGAGATGCAGGGCATCATATTAGATGCTCCAATGGTCCCTTCTGGCCTTAAGTCGACTAATTTATGAAAAACTGGTGCTTTAGTGTATAGCCGGCTCCATCCCCCGACTCACCAGTCATTGAGTGCGGAGATCCGGGGGCAACAACTCCAAGCTCCAAGAGGCTGGGCAGGGGCAGGACATCAGCTGGGAGGGGAGGGGTGGCGGGGCAGTGAGATCACAAAGGCCTTTTGCAGGACCTCAGCCCATTGGGCAAAGGTGGTGGGGAGGGGGTGACCTGACAGAGAGACCCCGACATCAGCGGGGCAGGGCCGAGGTGCAGGGCCAGGGCAGTCGCTGAGACCCCCCCGGCTTTGCTGCCGCACGTCTCCTTCTCCCGGTCTCCCCTAGGGGCCGGGGAGAGAATTAGGATTCACGTCGTAGCATGAGGAGGAGCCTCTGTGGAGCTTTCTCCTTTCCTACCCCTGGTTGTGCCAGAAAACGAACGTCCCTTGGACAAGGTCGGAGGCTGCGAGAGGTTTGGAACCTGTTGGGTCTGATGCACCTGCTGCAGGCAGAATTCTCGGCACAGAAAACACTGGCTTAAGGGGGCAGAATGTGATTTCCTACCGAGCGCTTTGATGCTTGGAATCACTGGGGACCTTGGGGTTTATCCTTTTTGGTTTCCCTTTTCCTCTTTCCTCCCTCCTTTCTCCTCTTCTCTTGCTTCTTTTTTCCCTCTTTCCCTCTCTCTCCCAAGCAGGAGGGTGGGCAAGGGGGGGTTGCTCTCATCGCGGGAGGTCCTCACAAAGAGGTGGGTCTTGATCTGAGAGCGATCCGCTCTGATGGTGACCTGGCCGTCCTGTGGGACCTCTGGTGAGACCTCTCAGCCGCCCGCCCCTCAGAGTCTCAGGGCTGCATCCCCTTCTGGTGTCCACATTTCAAAAATAAAGTTAAAAAAACTGGAGAGGGCGCAGAAAAGAGCCATATTTGAGGGATGGAGAAGACTTACAAGGAGGAATTGAAAAACTCAGTCTGTTTAGTTTTTAAAAAGATGGAGAGGTGAGCTGATGGCAGCCTGCAGTGCCTTCGCTGAGAGAAAACACCAAGTATTTAAAGGGCTCTTTAGTCTTGCAAAGAAAGGCAGAACAAGAACCAATGGCTGGAAGCAGAAATCAGAAAAATTCTCCTTAGAACAAGGCAGAGATTTGTAAGAGGGAGGGCGGCTCATCACTGGAACAAACTGGCAAGAGAAGTGATGGATTCTCCATCTCTTGATGTCTTCCAGTGAAGACTAGATGCCTTTCGGGAAGGTGCTTTAGTGCAAAAGCAGCTCTTGTGACACACGGGAGGGCTGGGAGATGCAGGGCATCATATTAGATGCTCCAATGGTCCCTTCTGGCCTTAAGTCGACTAATTTATGAAAAACTGGTGCTTTAGTGTATAGCCGGCTCCATCCCCCGACTCACCAGTCATTGAGTGCGGAGATCCGGGGGCAACAACTCCAAGCTCCAAGAGGCTGGGCAGGGGCAGGACATCAGCTGGGAGGGGAGGGGTGGCGGGACAGTGAGATCACAAAGGCCTTTTGCAGGACCTCAGCCCATTGGGCAAAGGTGGTGGGGAGGGGGTGACCTCACAGAGAGACCCCGACATCAGCGGGGCAGGGCCGAGGTGCAGGGCCAGGGCAGTCGCTGAGACCCCCCCGGCTTTGCTGCCGCACGTCTCCTTCTCCCGGTCTCCCCTCGAGGACGGGGAGAGAATTAGGATTCACGTCGTAGCATGAGGAGGAGCCTCTGTGGAGCTTTCTCCTTTCCTACCCCTGGTTGTGCCAGAAAACGAACGTCCCTTGGACAAGGTCGGAGGCTGCGAGAGGTTTGGAACCTGTTGGGTCTGATGCACCTGCTGCAGGCAGAATTGTCGGCACAGAAAACACTGGCTTAAGGGGGCAGAATGTGATTTCCTACCGAGCGCTTTGACGCTTGGAATCACTGGGGACCTTGGGGTTTATCCTTTTTGGTTTCCCTTTTCCTCTTTCCTCCCTCCTTTCTCCTCTTCTCTTGCTTCTTTTTTCCCTCTTTCCCTCTCTCTCCCAAGGAGGAGGGTGGGCAAGGGGGGGTTGCTCTCATCGCGGGAGGTCCTCACAAAGAGGTGGGTCTGGATCTGAGAGCGATCCGCTCTGATGGTGACCTGGCCGTCCTGTGGGACCTCTGGTGAGACCTCTCAGCCGCCCGCCCCTCAGAGTCTCAGGGCTGCATCCCATTCTGGTGTCCACATTTCAAAAATAAAGTTAAAAAAACTGGAGAGGGCGCAGAAAAGAGCCATATTTGAGGGATGGAGAAGACTTACAAGGAGGAATTGAAAAACTCAGTCTGTTTAGTTTTTAAAAAGATGGAGAGGTGAGCTGATGGCAACCTGCAGTGCCTTCGCTGAGAGAAAACACCAAGTATTTAAAGGGCTCTTTAGTCTTGCAAAGAAAGGCAGAACAAGAACCAATGGCTGGAAGCAGAAATCAGAAAAATTCTCCTTAGAACAAGGCAGAGATTTGTAAGAGGGAGGGCGGCTCATCACTGGAACAAACTGGCAAGAGAAGTGATGGATTCTCCATCTCTTGATGTCTTCCAGTGAAGACTAGATGCCTTTCGGGAAGGTGCTTTAGTGCAAAAGCAGCTCTTGTGACACACGGGAGGGCTGGGAGATGCAGGGCATCATATTAGATGCTCCAATGGTCCCTTCTGGCCTTAAGTCGACTAATTTATGAAAAACTGGTGCTTTAGTGTATAGCCGGCTCCATCCCCCGACTCACCAGTCATTGAGTGCGGAGATCCGGGGGCAAGAACTACAAGCTCCAAGAGGCTGAGCAGGGGCAGGACATCAGCTGGGAGGGGAGGGGTGGCGGGGCAGTGAGATCACAAAGGCCTTTTGCAGGACCTCAGCCCATTGGGCAAAGGTGGTGGGGAGGGGGTGACCTCACAGAGAGACCCCGACATCAGCGGGGCAGGGCCGAGGTGCAGGGCCAGGGCAGTCGCTGAGACCCCCCCGGCTTTGCTGCCGCACGTCTCCTTCTCCCGGTCTCCCCTCGAGGACGGGAGGAGAATTAGGATTCACGTCGTAGCATGAGGAGGAGCCTCTGTGGAGCTTTCTCCTTTCCTACCCCTGGTTGTGCCAGAAAACGAACGTCCCTTGGACAAGGTCGGAGGCTGCGAGAGGTTTGGAACCTGTTGGGTCTGATGCACCTGCTGCAGGCAGAATTCTCGGCACAGAAAACACTGGCTTAAGGGGGCAGAATGTGATTTCCTACCGAGCGCTTTGACGCTTGGAATCACTGGGGACCTTGGGGTTTATCCTTTTTGGTTTCCCTTTTCCTCTTTCCTCCCTCCTTTCTCCTCTTCTCTTGCTTCTTTTTTCCCTCTTTCCCTCTCTCTCCCAAGGAGGAGGGTGGGCAAGGGGGGGTTGCTCTCATCGCGGAAGGTCCTCACAAAGAGGTGGGTCTGGATCTGAGAGCGATCCGCTCTGATGGTGACCTGGCCGTCCTGTGGGACCTCTGGTGAGACCTCTCAGCCGCCCGCCCCTCAGAGTCTCAGGGCTGCATCCCGTTCTGGTGTCCACATTTCAAAAATAAAGTTAAAAAAACTGGAGAGGGTGCAGAAAAGAGCCATATTTGAGGGATGGAGAAGACTTACAAGGAGGAATTGAAAAACTCAGTCTGTTTAGTTTTTAAAAAGATGGAGAGGTGAGCTGATGGCAGCCTGCAGTGCCTTCGCTGAGAGAAAACACCAAGTATTTAAAGGGCTCTTTAGTCTTGCAAAGAAAGGCAGAACAAGAACCAATGGCTGGAAGCAGAAATCAGAAAAATTCTCCTTAGAACAAGGCAGAGATTTGTAAGAGGGAGGGCGGCTCATCACTGGAACAAACTGGCAAGAGAAGTGATGGATTCTCCATCTCTTGATGTCTTCCAGTGAAGACTAGATGCCTTTCGGGAAGGTGCTTTAGTGCAAAAGCAGCTCTTGTGACACACGGGAGGGCTGGGAGATGCAGGGCATCATATTAGATGCTCCAATGGTCCCTTCTGGCCTTAAGTCGACTAATTTATGAAAAACTGGTGCTTTAGTGTATAGCCGGCTCCATCCCCCGACTCACCAGTCATTGAGTGCGGAGATCCGGGGGCAACAACTCCAAGCTCCAAGAGGCTGGGCAGGGGCAGGACATCAGCTGGGAGGGGAGGGGTGGGGAGGCAGTGAGATCACAAAGGCCTTTTGCAGGACCTCAGCCCATTGGGCAAAGGTGGTGGGGAGGGGGTGACCTCACAGAGAGACCCCGACATCAGCGGGGCAGGGCCGAGGTGCAGGGCCAGGGCAGTCGCTGAGACCCCCCCGGCTTTGCTGCCGCACGTCTCCTTCTCCCGGTCTCCCCTCGAGGACGGGAGGAGAATTAGGATTCACGTCGTAGCATGAGGAGGAGCCTCTGTGGAGCTTTCTCCTTTCCTACCCCTGGTTGTGCCAGAAAACGAACGTCCCTTGGACAAGGTCGGAGGCTGCGAGAGGTTTGGAACCTGTTGGGTCTGATGCACCTGCTGCAGGCAGAATTCTCGGCACAGAAAACACTGGCTTAAGGGGGCAGAATGTGATTTCCTACCGAGCGCTTTGACGCTTGGAATCACTGGGGACCTTGGGGTTTATCCTTTTTGGTTTCCCTTTTCCTCTTTCCTCCCTCCTTTCTCCTCTTCTCTTGCTTCTTTTTTCCCTCTTTCCCTCTCTCTCCCAAGGAGGAGGGTGGGCAAGGGGGGGTTGCTCTCATCGCGGGAGGTCCTCACAAAGAGGTGGGTCTGGATCTGAGAGCGATCCGCTCTGATGGTGACCTGGCCGTCCTGTGGGACCTCTGGTGAGACCTCTCAGCCGCCCGCCCCTCAGAGTCTCAGGGCTGCATCCCATTCTGGTGTCCACATTTCAAAAATAAAGTTAAAAAAACTGGAGAGGGTGCAGAAAAGAGCCATATTTGAGGGATGGAGAAGACTTACAAGGAGGAATTGAAAAACTCAGTCTGTTTAGTTTTTAAAAAGATGGAGAGGTGAGCTGATGGCAGCCTGCAGTGCCTTCGCTGAGAGAAAACACCAAGTATTTAAAGGGCTCTTTAGTCTTGCAAAGAAAGGCAGAACAAGAACCAATGGCTGGAAGCAGAAATCAGAAAAATTCTCCTTAGAACAAGGCAGAGATTTGTAAGAGGGAGGGTGACTCATCACTGGAACAAACTGGCAAGAGAAGTGATGGATTCTCCATCTCTTGATGTCTTCCAGTGAAGACTAGATGCCTTTCGGGAAGGTGCTTTAGTGCAAAAGCAGCTCTTGTGACACACGGGAGGGCTGGGAGATGCAGGGCATCATATTAGATGCTCCAATGGTCCCTTCTGGCCTTAAGTCGACTAATTTATGAAAAGCTGGTGCTTTAGTGTATAGCCGGCTCCATCCCCCGACTCACCAGTCATTGAGTGCGGAGATCCGGGGGCAACAACTCCAAGCTCCAAGAGGCTGGGCAGGGGCAGGACATCAGCTGGGAGGGGAGGGGTGGCGGGGCAGTGAGATCACAAAGGCCTTTTGCAGGACCTCAGCCCATTGGGCAAAGGTGGTGGGGAGGGGGTGACCTGACAGAGAGACCCCGACATCAGCGGGGCAGGGCCGAGGTGCAGGGCCAGGGCAGTCGCTGAGACCCCCCCGGCTTTGCTGCCGCACGTCTCCTTCTCCCAGTCTCCCCTCGAGGACGGGGAGAGAATTAGGATTCACGTCATAGCATGAGGAGGAGCCTCTGTGGAGCTTTCTCCTTTCCTACCCCTGGTTGTGCCAGAAAACGAACGTCCCTTGGACAAGGTCGGAGGCTGCGAGAGGTTTGGAACCTGTTGGGTCTGATGCACCTGCTGCAGGCAGAATTCTCGGCACAGAAAACACTGGCTTAAGGGGGCAGAATGTGATTTCCTACCGAGCGCTTTGACGCTTGGAATCACTGGGGACCTTGGGGTTTATCCTTTTTGGTTTCCCTTTTCCTCTTTCCTCCCTCCTTTCTCCTCTTCTCTTGCTTCTTTTTTCCCTCTTTCCCTCTCTCTCCCAAGGAGGAGGGTGGGCAAGGGGGGGTTGCTCTCATCGCGGGAGGTCCTCACAAAGAGGTGGGTCTGGATCTGAGAGCGATCCGCTCTGATGGTGACCTGGCCGTCCTGTGGGACCTCTGGTGAGACCTCTCAGCCGCCCGCCCCTCAGAGTCTCAGGGCTACATCCCGTTCTGGTGTCCACATTTCAAAAATAAAGTTAAAAAAACTGGAGAGGGTGCAGAAAAGAGCCATATTTGAGGGATGGAGAAGACTTACAAGGAGGAATTGAAAAACTCAGTCTGTTTAGTTTTTAAAAAGATGGAGAGGTGAGCTGATGGCAGCCTGCAGTGCCTTCGCTGAGAGAAAACACCAAGTATTTAAAGGGCTCTTCAGTCTTGCAAAGAAAGGCAGAACAAGAACCAATGGCTGGAAGCACAAATCAGAAAAATTCTCCTTAGAACAAGGCAGAGATTTGTAAGAGGGAGGGCGACTCATCACTGGAACAAACTGGCAAGAGAAGTGATGGATTCTCCATCTCTTGATGTCTTCCAGTGAAGACTAGATGCCTTTCGGGAAGGTGCTTTAGTGCAAAAGCAGCTCTTGTGACACACGGGAGGGCTGGGAGATGCAGGGCATCATATTAGATGCTCCAATGGTCCCTTCTGGCCTTAAGTCGACTAATTTATGAAAAACTGGTGCTTTAGTGTATAGCCGGCTCCATCCCCCGACTCACCAGTCATTGAGTGCGGAGATCCGGGGGCAACAACTCCAAGCTCCAAGAGGCTGGGCAGGGGCAGGACATCAGCTGGGAGGGGAGGGGTGGCGGGGCAGTGAGATCACAAAGGCCTTTTGCAGGACCTCAGCCCATTGGGCAAAGGTGGTGGGGAGGGGGTGACCTGACAGAGAGACCCCGACATCAGCGGGGCAGGGCCGAGGTGCAGGGCCAGGGCAGTCGCTGAGACCCCCCCGGCTTTGCTGCCGCACGTCTCCTTCTCCCGGTCTCCCCTAGGGGCCGGGGAGAGAATTAGGATTCACGTCGTAGCATGAGGAGGAGCCTCTGTGGAGCTTTCTCCTTTCCTACCCCTGGTTGTGCCAGAAAACGAACGTCCCTTGGACAAGGTCGGAGGCTGCGAGAGGTTTGGAACCTGTTGGGTCTGATGCACCTGCTGCAGGCAGAATTCTCGGCACAGAAAACACTGGCTTAAGGGGGCAGAATGTGATTTCCTACCGAGCGCTTTGATGCTTGGAATCACTGGGGACCTTGGGGTTTATCCTTTTTGGTTTCCCTTTTCCTCTTTCCTCCCTCCTTTCTCCTCTTCTCTTGCTTCTTTTTCCCCTCTTTCCCTCTCTCTCCCAAGCAGGAGGGTGGGCAAGGGGGGGTTGCTCTCATCGCGGGAGGTCCTCACAAAGAGGTGGGTCTTGATCTGAGAGCGATCCGCTCTGATGGTGACCTGGCCGTCCTGTGGGACCTCTGGTGAGACCTCTCAGCCGCCCGCCCCTCAGAGTCTCAGGGCTGCATCCCCTTCTGGTGTCCACATTTCAAAAATAAAGTTAAAAAAACTGGAGAGGGCGCAGAAAAGAGCCATATTTGAGGGATGGAGAAGACTTACAAGGAGGAATTGAAAAACTCAGTCTGTTTAGTTTTTAAAAAGATGGAGAGGTGAGCTGATGGCAGCCTGCAGTGCCTTCGCTGAGAGAAAACACCAAGTATTTAAAGGGCTCTTTAGTCTTGCAAAGAAAGGCAGAACAAGAACCAATGGCTGGAAGCAGAAATCAGAAAAATTCTCCTTAGAACAAGGCAGAGATTTGTAAGAGGGAGGGCGGCTCATCACTGGAACAAACTGGCAAGAGAAGTGATGGATTCTCCATCTCTTCATGTCTTCCAGTGAAGACTAGATGCCTTTCAGGAAGGTGCTTTAGTGCAAAAGCAGCTCTTGTGACACACGGGAGGGCTGGGAGATGCAGGGCATCATATTAGATGCTCCAATGGTCCCTTCTGGCCTTAAGTCGACTAATTTATGAAAAACTTGTGCTTTAGTGTATCGCCGGCTCCATCCCCCGACTCAACAGTCATTGAGTGCGGAGATCCGGGGGCAACAACTCCAAGCTCCAAGAGGCTGGGCAGGGGCAGGACATCAGCTGGGAGGGGAGGGGTGGGGAGGCAGTAACATCACAAAGGCCTTTTGCAGGACCTCAGCCCATTGGGCAAAGGTGGTGGGGAGGGGGTGACCTCACAGAGAGACCCCGACATCAGCGGGGCAGGGCCGAGGTGCAGGGCCAGGGCAGTCGCTGAGACCCCCCCGGCTTTGCTGCCGCACGTCTCCTTCTCCCGGTCTCCCCTCGAGGACGGGGAGAGAATTAGGATTCACGTCGTAGCATGAGGAGGAGCCTCTGTGGAGCTTTCTCCTTTCCTACCCCTGGTTGTGCCAGAAAACGAACGTCCCTTGGACAAGGTCGGAGGCTGCGAGAGGTTTGGAACCTGTTGGGTCTGATGCACCTGCTGCAGGCAGAATTCTCGGCACAGAAAACACTGGCTTAAGGGGGCAAAATGTGATTTCCTACCGAGCGCTTTGACGCTTGGAATCACTGGGGACCTTGGGGTTTATCCTTTTTGGTTTCCCTTTTCCTCTTTCCTCCCTCCTTTCTCCTCTTCTCTTGCTTCTTTTTTCCCTCTTTCCCTCTCTCTCCCAAGGAGGAGGGTGGGCAAGGGGGGGTTGCTCTCATCGCGGGAGGTCCTCACAAAGAGGTGGGTCTGGATCTGAGAGCGATCCGCTCTGATGGTGACCTGGCCATCCTGTGGGACCTCTGGTGAGACCTCTCAGCCGCCCGCCCCTCAGAGTCTCAGGGCTGCATCCCGTTCTGGTGTCCACATTTCAAAAATAAAGTTAAAAAAACTGGAGAGGGTGCAGAAAAGAGCCATATTTGAG
This sequence comes from Caretta caretta, assembly GCF_965140235.1. Classification (NCBI taxonomy): domain Eukaryota; kingdom Metazoa; phylum Chordata; order Testudines; family Cheloniidae; genus Caretta; species Caretta caretta. The sequence continues at coordinate 76,679,346 of NC_134216.1, forward strand.
GGATGGAGAAGACTTACAAGGAGGAATTGAAAAACTCAGTCTGTTTAGTTTTTAAAAAGATGGAGAGGTGAGCTGATGGCAGCCTGCAGTGCCTTCGCTGAGAGAAAACACCAAGTATTTAAAGGGCTCTTTAGTCTTGCAAAGAAAGGCAGAACAAGAACCAATGGCTGGAAGCAGAAATCAGAAAAATTCTCCTTAGAACAAGGCAGAGATTTGTAAGAGGGAGGGTGACTCATCACTGGAACAAACTGGCAAGAGAAGTGATGGATTCTCCATCTCTTGATGTCTTCCAGTGAAGACTAGATGCCTTTCGGGAAGGTGCTTTAGTGCAAAAGCAGCTCTTGTGACACACGGGAGGGCTGGGAGATGCAGGGCATCATATTAGATGCTCCAATGGTCCCTTCTGGCCTTAAGTCGACTAATTTATGAAAAACTGGTGCTTTAGTGTGTAGCCGGCTCCATCCCCCGACTCACCAGTCATTGAGTGCGGAGATCCGGGGGCAACAACTCCAAGCTCCAAGAGGCTGGGCAGGGGCAGGACATCAGCTGGGAGGGGAGGGGTGGCGGGGCAGTGAGATCACAAAGGCCTTTTGCAGGACCTCAGCCCATTGGGCAAAGGTGGTGGGGAGGGGGTGACCTGACAGAGAGACCCCGACATCAGCGGGGCAGGGCCGAGGTGCAGGGCCAGGGCAGTCGCTGAGACCCCCCCGGCTTTGCTGCCGCACGTCTCCTTCTCCCGGTCTCCCCTCGAGGACGGGGAGAGAATTAGGATTCACGTCGTAGCATGAGGAGGAGCCTCTGTGGAGCTTTCTCCTTTCCTACCCCTGGTTGTGCCAGAAAACGAACGTCCCTTGGACAAGGTCGGAGGCTGCGAGAGGTTTGGAACCTGTTGGGTCTGATGCACCTGCTGCAGGCAGAATTCTCGGCACAGAAAACACTGGCTTAAGGGGGCAGAATGTGATTTCCTACCGAGCGCTTTGATGCTTGGAATCACTGGGGACCTTGGGGTTTATCCTTTTGGGTTTCCCTTTTCCTCTTTCCTCCCTCCTTTCTCCTCTTCTCTTGCTTCTTTTTTCCCTCTTTCCCTCTCTCTCCCAAGGAGGAGGGTGGGCAAGGGGGGGTTGCTCTCATCGCGGGAGGTCCTCACAAAGAGGTGGGTCTGGATCTGAGAGCGATCCGCTCTGATGGTGACCTGGCCGTCCTGTGGGACCTCTGGTGAGACCTCTCAGCCGCCCGCCCCTCAGAGTCTCAGGGCTGCATCCCATTCTGGTGTCCACATTTCAAAAATAAAGTTAAAAAAACTGGAGAGGGCGCAGAAAAGAGCCATATTTGAGGGATGGAGAAGACTTACAAGGAGGAATTGAAAAACTCAGTCTGTTTAGTTTTTAAAAAGATGGAGAGGTGAGCTGATGGCAGCCTGCAGTGCCTTCGCTGAGAGAAAACACCAAGTATTTAAAGGGCTCTTTAGTCTTGCAAAGAAAGGCAGAACAAGAACCAATGGCTGGAAGCAGAAATCAGAAAAATTCTCCTTAGAACAAGGCAGAGATTTGTAAGAGGGAGGGCGGCTCATCACTGGAACAAACTGGCAAGAGAAGTGATGGATTCTCCATCTCTTGATGTCTTCCAGTGAAGACTAGATGCCTTTCGGGAAGGTGCTTTAGTGCAAAAGCAGCTCTTGTGACACACGGGAGGGCTGGGAGATGCAGGGCATCATATTAGATGCTCCAATGGTCCCTTCTGGCCTTAAGTCGACTAATTTATGAAAAAATGGTGCTTTAGTGTATCGCCGGCTCCATCCCCCGACTCACCAGTCATTGAGTGCGGAGATCCGGGGGCAACAACTCCAAGCTCCAAGAGGCTGGGCAGGGGCAGGACATCAGCTGGGAGGGGAGGGGTGGGGAGGCAGTAACATCACAAAGGCCTTTTGCAGGACCTCAGCCCATTGGGCAAAGGTGGTGGGGAGGGGGTGACCTCACAGAGAGACCCCGACATCAGCGGGGCAGGGCCGAGGTGCAGGGCCAGGGCAGTCGCTGAGACCCCCCCGGCTTTGCTGCCGCACGTCTCCTTCTCCCGGTCTCCCCTCGAGGACGGGGAGAGAATTAGGATTCACGTCGTAGCATGAGGAGGAGCCTCTGTGGAGCTTTCTCCTTTCCTACCCCTGGTTGTGCCAGAAAACGAACGTCCCTTGGACAAGGTCGGAGGCTGCGAGAGGTTTGGAACCTGTTGGGTCTGATGCACTTGCTGCAGGCAGAATTCTCGGCACAGAAAACACTGGCTTAAGGGGGCAGAATGTGATTTCCTACCGAGCGCTTTGACGCTTGGAATCACTGGGGACCTTGGGGTTTATCCTTTTTGGTTTCCCTTTTCCTCTTTCCTCCCTCCTTTCTCCTCTTCTCTTGCTTCTTTTTTCCCTCTTTCCCTCTCTCTCCCAAGGAGGAGGGTGGGCAAGGGGGGGTTGCTCTCATCGCGGGAGGTCCTCACAAAGAGGTGGGTCTGGATCTGAGAGCGATCCGCTCTGATGGTGACCTGGCCGTCCTGTGGGACCTCTGGTGAGACCTCTCAGCCGCCCGCCCCTCAGAGTCTCAGGGCTGCATCCCGTTCTGGTGTCCACATTTCAAAAATAAAGTTAAAAAAACTGGAGAGGGTGCAGAAAAGAGCCATATTTGAGGGATGGAGAAGACTTACAAGGAGGAATTGAAAAACTCAGTCTGTTTAGTTTTTAAAAAGATGGAGAGGTGAGCTGATGGCAGCCTGCAGTGCCTTCGCTGAGAGAAAACACCAAGTATTTAAAGGGCTCTTTAGTCTTGCAAAGAAAGGCAGAACAAGAACCAATGGCTGGAAGCAGAAATCAGAAAAATTCTCCTTAGAACAAGGCAGAGATTTGTAAGAGGGAGGGTGACTCATCACTGGAACAAACTGGCAAGAGAAGTGATGGATTCTCCATCTCTTGATGTCTTCCAGTGAAGACTAGATGCCTTTCGGGAAGGTGCTTTAGTGCAAAAGCAGCTCTTGTGACACACGGGAGGGCTGGGAGATGCAGGGCATCATATTAGATGCTCCAATGGTCCCTTCTGGCCTTAAGTCGACTAATTTATGAAAAACTGGTGCTTTAGTGTATAGCCGGCTCCATCCCCCGACTCACCAGTCATTGAGTGCGGAGATCCGGGGGCAACAACTCCAAGCTCCAAGAGGCTGGGCAGGGGCAGGACATCAGCTGGGAGGGGAGGGGTGGCGGGGCAGTGAGATCACAAAGGCCTTTTGCAGGACCTCAGCCCATTGGGCAAAGGTGGTGGGGAGGGGGTGACCTGACAGAGAGACCCCGACATCAGCGGGGCAGGGCCGAGGTGCAGGGCCAGGGCAGTCGCTGAGACCCCCCCGGCTTTGCTGCCGCACGTCTCCTTCTCCCGGTCTCCCCTAGGGGCCGGGGAGAGAATTAGGATTCACGTCGTAGCATGAGGAGGAGCCTCTGTGGAGCTTTCTCCTTTCCTACCCCTGGTTGTGCCAGAAAACGAACGTCCCTTGGACAAGGTCGGAGGCTGCGAGAGGTTTGGAACCTGTTGGGTCTGATGCACCTGCTGCAGGCAGAATTCTCGGCACAGAAAACACTGGCTTAAGGGGGCAGAATGTGATTTCCTACCGAGCGCTTTGATGCTTGGAATCACTGGGGACCTTGGGGTTTATCCTTTTTGGTTTCCCTTTTCCTCTTTCCTCCCTCCTTTCTCCTCTTCTCTTGCTTCTTTTTCCCCTCTTTCCCTCTCTCTCCCAAGCAGGAGGGTGGGCAAGGGGGGGTTGCTCTCATCGCGGGAGGTCCTCACAAAGAGGTGGGTCTGGATCTGAGAGCGATCCGCTCTGATGGTGACCTGGCCGTCCTGTGGGACCTCTGGTGAGACCTCTCAGCCGCCCGCCCCTCAGAGTCTCAGGGCTGCATCCCCTTCTGGTGTCCACATTTCAAAAATAAAGTTAAAAAAACTGGAGAGGGCGCAGAAAAGAGCCATATTTGAGGGATGGAGAAGACTTACAAGGAGGAATTGAAAAACTCAGTCTGTTTAGTTTTTAAAAAGATGGAGAGGTGAGCTGATGGCAGCCTGCAGTGCCTTCGCTGAGAGAAAACACCAAGTATTTAAAGGGCTCTTTAGTCTTGCAAAGAAAGGCAGAACAAGAACCAATGGCTGGAAGCAGAAATCAGAAAAATTCTCCTTAGAACAAGGCAGAGATTTGTAAGAGGGAGGGCGGCTCATCACTGGAACAAACTGGCAAGAGAAGTGATGGATTCTCCATCTCTTGATGTCTTCCAGTGAAGACTAGATGCCTTTCGGGAAGGTGCTTTAGTGCAAAAGCAGCTCTTGTGACACACGGGAGGGCTGGGAGATGCAGGGCATCATATTAGATGCTCCAATGGTCCCTTCTGGCCTTAAGTCGACTAATTTATGAAAAACTTGTGCTTTAGTGTATCGCCGGCTCCATCCCCCGACTCACCAGTCATTGAGTGCGGAGATCCGGGGGCAACAACTCCAAGCTCCAAGAGGCTGGGCAGGGGCAGGACATCAGCTGGGAGGGGAGGGGTGGGGAGGCAGTAACATCACAAAGGCCTTTTGCAGGACCTCAGCCCATTGGGCAAAGGTGGTGGGGAGGGGGTGACCTCACAGAGAGACCCCGACATCAGCGGGGCAGGGCCGAGGTGCAGGGCCAGGGCAGTCGCTGAGACCCCCCCGGCTTTGCTGCCGCACGTCTCCTTCTCCCGGTCTCCCCTCGAGGACGGGGAGAGAATTAGGATTCACGTCGTAGCATGAGGAGGAGCCTCTGTGGAGCTTTCTCCTTTCCTACCCCTGGTTGTGCCAGAAAACGAACGTCCCTTGGACAAGGTCGGAGGCTGCGAGAGGTTTGGAACCTGTTGGGTCTGATGCACCTGCTGCAGGCAGAATTCTCGGCACAGAAAACACTGGCTTAAGGGGGCAGAATGTGATTTCCTACCGAGCGCTTTGACGCTTGGAATCACTGGGGACCTTGGGGTTTATCCTTTTTGGTTTCCCTTTTCCTCTTTCCTCCCTCCTTTCTCCTCTTCTCTTGCTTCTTTTTTCCCTCTTTCCCTCTCTCTCCCAAGGAGGAGGGTGGGCAAGGGGGGGTTGCTCTCATCGCGGGAGGTCCTCACAAAGAGGTGGGTCTGGATCTGAGAGCGATCCGCTCTGATGGTGACCTGGCCATCCTGTGGGACCTCTGGTGAGACCTCTCAGCCGCCCGCCCCTCAGAGTCTCAGGGCTGCATCCCGTTCTGGTGTCCACATTTCAAAAATAAAGTTAAAAAAACTGGAGAGGGTGCAGAAAAGAGCCATATTTGAGGGATGGAGAAGACTTACAAGGAGGAATTGAAAAACTCAGTCTGTTTAGTTTTTAAAAAGATGGAGAGGTGAGCTGATGGCAGCCTGCAGTGCCTTCGCTGAGAGAAAACACCAAGTATTTAAAGGGCTCTTTAGTCTTGCAAAGAAAGGCAGAACAAGAACCAATGGCTGGAAGCAGAAATCAGAAAAATTCTCCTTAGAACAAGGCAGAGATTTGTAAGAGGGAGGGTGACTCATCACTGGAACAAACTGGCAAGAGAAGTGATGGATTCTCCATCTCTTGATGTCTTCCAGTGAAGACTAGATGCCTTTCGGGAAGGTGCTTTAGTGCAAAAGCAGCTCTTGTGACACACGGGAGGGCTGGGAGATGCAGGGCATCATATTAGATGCTCCAATGGTCCCTTCTGGCCTTAAGTCGACTAATTTATGAAAAACTGGTGCTTTAGTGTATAGCCGGCTCCATCCCCCGACTCACCAGTCATTGAGTGCGGAGATCCGGGGGCAACAACTCCAAGCTCCAAGAGGCTGGGCAGGGGCAGGACATCAGCTGGGAGGGGAGGGGTGGCGGGGCAGTGAGATCACAAAGGCCTTTTGCAGGACCTCAGCCCATTGGGCAAAGGTGGTGGGGAGGGGGTGACCTGACAGAGAGACCCCGACATCAGCGGGGCAGGGCCGAGGTGCAGGGCCAGGGCAGTCGCTGAGACCCCCCCGGCTTTGCTGCCGCACGTCTCCTTCTCCCGGTCTCCCCTCGAGGACGGGGAGAGAATTAGGATTCACGTCGTAGCATGAGGAGGAGCCTCTGTGGAGCTTTCTCCTTTCCTACCCCTGGTTGTGCCAGAAAACGAACGTCCCTTGGACAAGGTCGGAGGCTGCGAGAGGTTTGGAACCTGTTGGGTCTGATGCACCTGCTGCAGGCAGAATTCTCGGCACAGAAAACACTGGCTTAAGGGGGCAGAATGTGATTTCCTACCGAGCGCTTTGATGCTTGGAATCACTGGGGACCTTGGGGTTTATCCTTTTTGGTTTCCCTTTTCCTCTTTCCTCCCTCCTTTCTCCTCTTCTCTTGCTTCTTTTTTCCCTCTTTCCCTCTCTCTCCCAAGGAGGAGGGTGGGCAAGGGGGGGTTGCTCTCATCGCGGGAGGTCCTCACAAAGAGGTGGGTCTGGATCTGAGAGCGATCCGCTCTGATGGTGACCTGGCCGTCCTGTGGGACCTCTGGTGAGACCTCTCAGCCGCCCGCCCCTCAGAGTCTCAGGGCTGCATCCCATTCTGGTGTCCACATTTCAAAAATAAAGTTAAAAAAACTGGAGAGGGTGCAGAAAAGAGCCATATTTGAGGGATGGAGAAGACTTACAAGGAGGAATTGAAAAACTCAGTCTGTTTAGTTTTTAAAAAGATGGAGAGGTGAGCTGATGGCAGCCTGCAGTGCCTTCGCTGAGAGAAAACACCAAGTATTTAAAGGGCTCTTTAGTCTTGCAAAGAAAGGCAGAACAAGAACCAATGGCTGGAAGCAGAAATCAGAAAAATTCTCCTTAGAACAAGGCAGAGATTTGTAAGAGGGAGGGCGGCTCATCACTGGAACAAACTGGCAAGAGAAGTGATGGATTCTCCATCTCTTCATGTCTTCCAGTGAAGACTAGATGCCTTTCGGGAAGGTGCTTTAGTGCAAAAGCAGCTCTTGTGACACACGGGAGGGCTGGGAGATGCAGGGCATCATATTAGATGCTCCAATGGTCCCTTCTGGCCTTAAGTCGACTAATTTATGAAAAACTTGTGCTTTAGTGTATCGCCGGCTCCATCCCCCGACTCACCAGTCATTGAGTGCGGAGATCCGGGGGCAACAACTCCAAGCTCCAAGAGGCTGGGCAGGGGCAGGACATCAGCTGGGAGGGGAGGGGTGGGGAGGCAGTAACATCACAAAGGCCTTTTGCAGGACCTCAGCCCATTGGGCAAAGGTGGTGGGGAGGGGGTGACCTCACAGAGAGACCCCGACATCAGCGGGGCAGGCCCGAGGTGGAGGGCCAGGGCAGTCGCTGAGACCCCCCCGGCTTTGCTGCCGCACGTCTCCTTCTCCCGGTCTCCCCTCGAGGACGGGGAGAGAATTAGGATTCACGTCGTAGCATGAGGAGGAGCCTCTGTGGAGCTTTCTCCTTTCCTACCCCTGGTTGTGCCAGAAAACGAACGTCCCTTGGACAAGGTCGGAGGCTGCGAGAGGTTTGGAACCTGTTGGGTCTGATGCACCTGCTGCAGGCAGAATTCTCGGCACAGAAAACACTGGCTTAAGGGGGCAAAATGTGATTTCCTACCGAGCGCTTTGACGCTTGGAATCACTGGGGACCTTGGGGTTTATCCTTTTTGGTTTCCCTTTTCCTCTTTCCTCCCTCCTTTCTCCTCTTCTCTTGCTTCTTTTTTCCCTCTTTCCCTCTCTCTCCCAAGGAGGAGGGTGGGCAAGGGGGGGTTGCTCTCATCGCGGGAGGTCCTCACAAAGAGGTGGGTCTGGATCTGAGAGCGATCCGCTCTGATGGTGACCTGGCCGTCCTGTGGGACCTCTGGTGAGACCTCTCAGCCGCCCGCCCCTCAGAGTCTCAGGGCTGCATCCCGTTCTGGTGTCCACATTTCAAAAATAAAGTTAAAAAAACTGGAGAGGGTGCAGAAAAGAGCCATATTTGAGGGATGGAGAAGACTTACAAGGAGGAATTGAAAAACTCAGTCTGTTTAGTTTTTAAAAAGATGGAGAGGTGAGCTGATGGCAGCCTGCAGTGCCTTCGCTGAGAGAAAACACCAAGTATTTAAAGGGCTCTTTAGTCTTGCAAAGAAAGGCAGAACAAGAACCAATGGCTGGAAGCAGAAATCAGAAAAATTCTCCTTAGAACAAGGCAGAGATTTGTAAGAGGGAGGGTGACTCATCACTGGAACAAACTGGCAAGAGAAGTGATGGATTCTCCATCTCTTGATGTCTTCCAGTGAAGACTAGATGCCTTTCGGGAAGGTGCTTTAGTGCAAAAGCAGCTCTTGTGACACACGGGAGGGCTGGGAGATGCAGGGCATCATATTAGATGCTCCAATGGTCCCTTCTGGCCTTAAGTCGACTAATTTATGAAAAACTTGTGCTTTAGTGTGTAGCCGGCTCCATCCCCCGACTCACCAGTCATTGAGTGCGGAGATCCGGGGGCAACAACTCCAAGCTCCAAGAGGCTGGGCAGGGGCAGGACATCAGCTGGGAGGGGAGGGGTGGCGGGGCAGTGAGATCACAAAGGCCTTTTGCAGGACCTCAGCCCATTGGGCAAAGGTGGTGGGGAGGGGGTGACCTGACAGAGAGACCCCGACATCAGCGGGGCAGGGCCGAGGTGCAGGGCCAGGGCAGTCGCTGAGACCCCCCCGGCTTTGCTGCCGCACGTCTCCTTCTCCCGGTCTCCCCTCGAGGACGGGGAGAGAATTAGGATTCACGTCGTAGCATGAGGAGGAGCCTCTGTGGAGCTTTCTCCTTTCCTACCCCTGGTTGTGCCAGAAAACGAACGTCCCTTGGACAAGGTCGGAGGCTGCGAGAGGTTTGGAACCTGTTGGGTCTGATGCACCTGCTGCAGGCAGAATTCTCGGCACAGAAAACACTGGCTTAAGGGGGCAGAATGTGATTTCCTACCGAGCGCTTTGATGCTTGGAATCACTGGGGACCTTGGGGTTTATCCTTTTTGGTTTCCCTTTTCCTCTTTCCTCCCTCCTTTCTCCTCTTCTCTTGCTTCTTTTTTCCCTCTTTCCCTCTCTCTCCCAAGGAGGAGGGTGGGCAAGGGGGGGTTGCTCTCATCGCGGGAGGTCCTCACAAAGAGGTGGGTCTGGATCTGAGAGCGATCCGCTCTGATGGTGACCTGGCCGTCCTGTGGGACCTCTGGTGAGACCTCTCAGCCGCCCGCCCCTCAGAGTCTCAGGGCTGCATCCCATTCTGGTGTCCACATTTCAAAAATAAAGTTAAAAAAACTGGAGAGGGTGCAGAAAAGAGCCATATTTGAGGGATGGAGAAGACTTACAAGGAGGAATTGAAAAACTCAGTCTGTTTAGTTTTTAAAAAGATGGAGAGGTGAGCTGATGGCAGCCTGCAGTGCCTTCGCTGAGAGAAAACACCAAGTATTTAAAGGGCTCTTTAGTCTTGCAAAGAAAGGCAGAACAAGAACCAATGGCTGGAAGCAGAAATCAGAAAAATTCTCCTTAGAACAAGGCAGAGATTTGTAAGAGGGAGGGCGGCTCATCACTGGAACAAACTGGCAAGAGAAGTGATGGATTCTCCATCTCTTCATGTCTTCCAGTGAAGACTAGATGCCTTTCGGGAAGGTGCTTTAGTGCAAAAGCAGCTCTTGTGACACACGGGAGGGCTGGGAGATGCAGGGCATCATATTAGATGCTCCAATGGTCCCTTCTGGCCTTAAGTCGACTAATTTATGAAAAACTTGTGCTTTAGTGTATCGCCGGCTCCATCCCCCGACTCACCAGTCATTGAGTGCGGAGATCCGGGGGCAACAACTCCAAGCTCCAAGAGGCTGGGCAGGGGCAGGACATCAGCTGGGAGGGGAGGGGTGGGGAGGCAGTAACATCACAAAGGCCTTTTGCAGGACCTCAGCCCATTGGGCAAAGGTGGTGGGGAGGGGGTGACCTCACAGAGAGACCCCGACATCAGCGGGGCAGGGCCGAGGTGCAGGGCCAGGGCAGTCGCTGAGACCCCCCCGGCTTTGCTGCCGCACGTCTCCTTCTCCCGGTCTCCCCTCGAGGACGGGGAGAGAATTAGGATTCACGTCGTAGCATGAGGAGGAGCCTCTGTGGAGCTTTCTCCTTTCCTACCCCTGGTTGTGCCAGAAAACGAACGTCCCTTGGACAAGGTCGGAGGCTGCGAGAGGTTTGGAACCTGTTGGGTCTGATGCACCTGCTGCAGGCAGAATTCTCGGCACAGAAAACACTGGCTTAAGGGGGCAAAATGTGATTTCCTACCGAGCGCTTTGACGCTTGGAATCACTGGGGACCTTGGGGTTTATCCTTTTTGGTTTCCCTTTTCCTCTTTCCTCCCTCCTTTCTCCTCTTCTCTTGCTTCTTTTTTCCCTCTTTCCCTCTCTCTCCCAAGGAGGAGGGTGGGCAAGGGGGGGTTGCTCTCATCGCGGGAGGTCCTCACAAAGAGGTGGGTCTGGATCTGAGAGCGATCCGCTCTGATGGTGACCTGGCCGTCCTGTGGGACCTCTGGTGAGACCTCTCAGCCGCCCGCCCCTCAGAGTCTCAGGGCTGCATCCCGTTCTGGTGTCCACATTTCAAAAATAAAGTTAAAAAAACTGGAGAGGGTGCAGAAAAGAGCCATATTTGAGGGATGGAGAAGACTTACAAGGAGGAATTGAAAAACTCAGTCTGTTTAGTTTTTAAAAAGATGGAGAGGTGAGCTGATGGCAGCCTGCAGTGCCTTCGCTGAGAGAAAACACCAAGTATTTAAAGGGCTCTTTAGTCTTGCAAAGAAAGGCAGAACAAGAACCAATGGCTGGAAGCAGAAATCAGAAAAATTCTCCTTAGAACAAGGCAGAGATTTGTAAGAGGGAGGGTGACTCATCACTGGAACAAACTGGCAAGAGAAGTGATGGATTCTCCATCTCTTGATGTCTTCCAGTGAAGACTAGATGCCTTTCGGGAAGGTGCTTTAGTGCAAAAGCAGCTCTTGTGACACACGGGAGGGCTGGGAGATGCAGGGCATCATATTAGATGCTCCAATGGTCCCTTCTGGCCTTAAGTCGACTAATTTATGAAAAACTGGTGCTTTAGTGTGTAGCCGGCTCCATCCCCCGACTCACCAGTCATTGAGTGCGGAGATCCGGGGGCAACAACTCCAAGCTCCAAGAGGCTGGGCAGGGGCAGGACATCAGCTGGGAGGGGAGGGGTGGCGGGGCAGTGAGATCACAAAGGCCTTTTGCAGGACCTCAGCCCATTGGGCAAAGGTGGTGGGGAGGGGGTGACCTGACAGAGAGACCCCGACATCAGCGGGGCAGGGCCGAGGTGCAGGGCCAGGGCAGTCGCTGAGACCCCCCCGGCTTTGCTGCCGCACGTCTCCTTCTCCCGGTCTCCCCTCGGGGCCGGGGAGAGAATTAGGATTCACGTCGTAGCATGAGGAGGAGCCTCTGTGGAGCTTTCTCCTTTCCTACCCCTGGTTGTGCCAGAAAACGAACGTCCCTTGGACAAGGTCGGAGGCTGCGAGAGGTTTGGAACCTGTTGGGTCTGATGCACCTGCTGCAGGCAGAATTCTCGGCACAGAAAACACTGGCTTAAGGGGGCAGAATGTGATTTCCTACCGAGCGCTTTGATGCTTGGAATCACTGGGGACCTTGGGGTTTATCCTTTTTGGTTTCCCTTTTCCTCTTTCCTCCCTCCTTTCTCCTCTTCTCTTGCTTCTTTTTTCCCTCTTTCCCTCTCTCTCCCAAGGAGGAGGGTGGGCAAGGGGGGGTTGCTCTCATCGCGGGAGGTCCTCACAAAGAGGTGGGTCTGGATCTGAGAGCGATCCGCTCTGATGGTGACCTGGCCGTCCTGTGGGACCTCTGGTGAGACCTCTCAGCCGCCCGCCCCTCAGAGTCTCAGGGCTGCATCCCATTCTGGTGTCCACATTTCAAAAATAAAGTTAAAAAAACTGGAGAGGGTGCAGAAAAGAGCCATATTTGAGGGATGGAGAAGACTTACAAGGAGGAATTGAAAAACTCAGTCTGTTTAGTTTTTAAAAAGATGGAGAGGTGAGCTGATGGCAGCCTGCAGTGCCTTCGCTGAGAGAAAACACCAAGTATTTAAAGGGCTCTTTAGTCTTGCAAAGAAAGGCAGAACAAGAACCAATGGCTGGAAGCAGAAATCAGAAAAATTCTCCTTAGAACAAGGCAGAGATTTGTAAGAGGGAGGGCGGCTCATCACTGGAACAAACTGGCAAGAGAAGTGATGGATTCTCCATCTCTTCATGTCTTCCAGTGAAGACTAGATGCCTTTCGGGAAGGTGCTTTAGTGCAAAAGCAGCTCTTGTGACACACGGGAGGGCTGGGAGATGCAGGGCATCATATTAGATGCTCCAATGGTCCCTTCTGGCCTTAAGTCGACTAATTTATGAAAAACTTGTGCTTTAGTGTATCGCCGGCTCCATCCCCCGACTCACCAGTCATTGAGTGCGGAGATCCGGGGGCAACAACTCCAAGCTCCAAGAGGCTGGGCAGGGGCAGGACATCAGCTGGGAGGGGAGGGGTGGGGAGGCAGTAACATCACAAAGGCCTTTTGCAGGACCTCAGCCCATTGGGCAAAGGTGGTGGGGAGGGGGTGACCTCACAGAGAGACCCCGACATCAGCGGGGCAGGGCCGAGGTGCAGGGCCAGGGCAGTCGCTGAGACCCCCCCGGCTTTGCTGCCGCACGTCTCCTTCTCCCGGTCTCCCCTCGAGGACGGGGAGAGAATTAGGATTCACGTCGTAGCATGAGGAGGAGCCTCTGTGGAGCTTTCTCCTTTCCTACCCCTGGTTGTGCCAGAAAACGAACGTCCCTTGGACAAGGTCGGAGGCTGCGAGAGGTTTGGAACCTGTTGGGTCTGATGCACCTGCTGCAGGCAGAATTCTCGGCACAGAAAACACTGGCTTAAGGGGGCAAAATGTGATTTCCTACCGAGCGCTTTGACGCTTGGAATCACTGGGGACCTTGGGGTTTATCCTTTTTGGTTTCCCTTTTCCTCTTTCCTCCCTCCTTTCTCCTCTTCTCTTGCTTCTTTTTTCCCTCTTTCCCTCTCTCTCCCAAGGAGGAGGGTGGGCAAGGGGGGGTTGCTCTCATCGCGGGAGGTCCTCACAAAGAGGTGGGTCTGGATCTGAGAGCGATCCGCTCTGATGGTGACCTGGCCGTCCTGTGGGACCTCTGGTGAGACCTCTCAGCCGCCCGCCCCTCAGAGTCTCAGGGCTGCATCCCGTTCTGGTGTCCACATTTCAAAAATAAAGTTAAAAAAACTGGAGAGGGTGCAGAAAAGAGCCATATTTGAGGGATGGAGAAGACTTACAAGGAGGAATTGAAAAACTCAGTCTGTTTAGTTTTTAAAAAGATGGAGAGGTGAGCTGATGGCAGCCTGCAGTGCCTTCGCTGAGAGAAAACACCAAGTATTTAAAGGGCTCTTTAGTCTTGCAAAGAAAGGCAGAACAAGAACCAATGGCTGGAAGCAGAAATCAGAAAAATTCTCCTTAGAACAAGGCAGAGATTTGTAAGAGGGAGGGTGACTCATCACTGGAACAAACTGGCAAGAGAAGTGATGGATTCTCCATCTCTTGATGTCTTCCAGTGAAGACTAGATGCCTTTCGGGAAGGTGCTTTAGTGCAAAAGCAGCTCTTGTGACACACGGGAGGGCTGGGAGATGCAGGGCATCATATTAGATGCTCCAATGGTCCCTTCTGGCCTTAAGTCGACTAATTTATGAAAAACTGGTGCTTTAGTGTGTAGCCGGCTCCATCCCCCGACTCACCAGTCATTGAGTGCGGAGATCCGGGGGCAACAACTCCAAGCTCCAAGAGGCTGGGCAGGGGCAGGACATCAGCTGGGAGGGGAGGGGTGGCGGGGCAGTGAGATCACAAAGGCCTTTTGCAGGACCTCAGCCCATTGGGCAAAGGTGGTGGGGAGGGGGTGACCTCACAGAGAGACCCCGACATCAGCGGGGCAGGGCCGAGGTGCAGGGCCAGGGCAGTCGCTGAGACCCCCCCGGCTTTGCTGCCGCACGTCTCCTTCTCCCGGTCTCCCCTAGGGGCCGGGGAGAGAATTAGGATTCACGTCGTAGCATGAGGAGGAGCCTCTGTGGAGCTTTCTCCTTTCCTACCCCTGGTTGTGCCAGAAAACGAACGTCCCTTGGACAAGGTCGGAGGCTGCGAGAGGTTTGGAACCTGTTGGGTCTGATGCACCTGCTGCAGGCAGAATTCTCGGCACAGAAAACACTGGCTTAAGGGGGCAGAATGTGATTTCCTACCGAGCGCTTTGATGCTTGGAATCACTGGGGACCTTGGGGTTTATCCTTTTGGGTTTCCCTTTTCCTCTTTCCTCCCTCCTTTCTCCTCTTCTCTTGCTTCTTTTTCCCCTCTTTCCCTCTCTCTCCCAAGCAGGAGGGTGGGCAAGGGGGGGTTGCTCTCATCGCGGGAGGTCCTCACAAAGAGGTGGGTCTGGATCTGAGAGCGATCCGCTCTGATGGTGACCTGGCCGTCCTGTGGGACCTCTGGTGAGACCTCTCAGCCGCCCGCCCCTCAGAGTCTCAGGGCTGCATCCCCTTCTGGTGTCCACATTTCAAAAATAAAGTTAAAAAAACTGGAGAGGGCGCAGAAAAGAGCCATATTTGAGGGATGGAGAAGACTTACAAGGAGGAATTGAAAAACTCAGTCTGTTTAGTTTTTAAAAAGATGGAGAGGTGAGCTGATGGCAGCCTGCAGTGCCTTCGCTGAGAGAAAACACCAAGTATTTAAAGGGCTCTTTAGTCTTGCAAAGAAAGGCAGAACAAGAACCAATGGCTGGAAGCAGAAATCAGAAAAATTCTCCTTAGAACAAGGCAGAGATTTGTAAGAGGGAGGGCGGCTCATCACTGGAACAAACTGGCAAGAGAAGTGATGGATTCTCCATCTCTTGATGTCTTCCAGTGAAGACTAGATGCCTTTCGGGAAGGTGCTTTAGTGCAAAAGCAGCTCTTGTGACACACGGGAGGGCTGGGAGATGCAGGGCATCATATTAGATGCTCCAATGGTCCCTTCTGGCCTTAAGTCGACTAATTTATGAAAAACTTGTGCTTTAGTGTATCGCCGGCTCCATCCCCCGACTCACCAGTCATTGAGTGCGGAGATCCGGGGGCAACAACTCCAAGCTCCAAGAGGCTGGGCAGGGGCAGGACATCAGCTGGGAGGGGAGGGGTGGCGGGGCAGTGAGATCACAAAGGCCTTTTGCAGGACCTCAGCCCATTGGGCAAAGGTGGTGGGGAGGGGGTGACCTGACAGAGAGACCCCGACATCAGCGGGGCAGGGCCGAGGTGCAGGGCCAGGGCAGTCGCTGAGACCCCCCCGGCTTTGCTGCCGCACGTCTCCTTCTCCCGGTCTCCCCTAGGGGCCGGGGAGAGAATTAGGATTCACGTCGTAGCATGAGGAGGAGCCTCTGTGGAGCTTTCTCCTTTCCTACCCCTGGTTGTGCCAGAAAACGAACGTCCCTTGGACAAGGTCGGAGGCTGCGAGAGGTTTGGAACCTGTTGGGTCTGATGCACCTGCTGCAGGCAGAATTCTCGGCACAGAAAACACTGGCTTAAGGGGGCAGAATGTGATTTCCTACCGAGCGCTTTGATGCTTGGAATCACTGGGGACCTTGGGGTTTATCCTTTTTGGTTTCCCTTTTCCTCTTTCCTCCCTCCTTTCTCCTCTTCTCTTGCTTCTTTTTCCCCTCTTTCCCTCTCTCTCCCAAGCAGGAGGGTGGGCAAGGGGGGGTTGCTCTCATCGCGGGAGGTCCTCACAAAGAGGTGGGTCTGGATCTGAGAGCGATCCGCTCTGATGGTGACCTGGCCGTCCTGTGGGACCTCTGGTGAGACCTCTCAGCCGCCCGCCCCTCAGAGTCTCAGGGCTGCATCCCCTTCTGGTGTCCACATTTCAAAAATAAAGTTAAAAAAACTGGAGAGGGCGCAGAAAAGAGCCATATTTGAGGGATGGAGAAGACTTACAAGGAGGAATTGAAAAACTCAGTCTGTTTAGTTTTTAAAAAGATGGAGAGGTGAGCTGATGGCAGCCTGCAGTGCCTTCGCTGAGAGAAAACACCAAGTATTTAAAGGGCTCTTTAGTCTTGCAAAGAAAGGCAGAACAAGAACCAATGGCTGGAAGCAGAAATCAGAAAAATTCTCCTTAGAACAAGGCAGAGATTTGTAAGAGGGAGGGCGGCTCATCACTGGAACAAACTGGCAAGAGAAGTGATGGATTCTCCATCTCTTGATGTCTTCCAGTGAAGACTAGATGCCTTTCGGGAAGGTGCTTTAGTGCAAAAGCAGCTCTTGTGACACACGGGAGGGCTGGGAGATGCAGGGCATCATATTAGATGCTCCAATGGTCCCTTCTGGCCTTAAGTTGACTAATTTATGAAAAACTTGTGCTTTAGTGTATCGCCGGCTCCATCCCCCGACTCACCAGTCATTGAGTGCGGAGATCCGGGGGCAACAACTCCAAGCTCCAAGAGGCTGGGCAGGGGCAGGACATCAGCTGGGAGGGGAGGGGTGGGGAGGCAGTAACATCACAAAGGCCTTTTGCAGGACCTCAGCCCATTGGGCAAAGGTGGTGGGGAGGGGGTGACCTCACAGAGAGACCCCGACATCAGCGGGGCAGGGCCGAGGTGCAGGGCCAGGGCAGTCGCTGAGACCCCCCCGGCTTTGCTGCCGCACGTCTCCTTCTCCCGGTCTCCCCTCGAGGACGGGGAGAGAATTAGGATTCACGTCGTAGCATGAGGAGGAGCCTCTGTGGAGCTTTCTCCTTTCCTACCCCTGGTTGTGCCAGAAAACGAACGTCCCTTGGACAAGGTCGGAGGCTGCGAGAGGTTTGGAACCTGTTGGGTCTGATGCACCTGCTGCAGGCAGAATTCTCGGCACAGAAAACACTGGCTTAAGGGGGCAGAATGTGATTTCCTACCGAGCGCTTTGACGCTTGGAATCACTGGGGACCTTGGGGTTTATCCTTTTTGGTTTCCCTTTTCCTCTTTCCTCCCTCCTTTCTCCTCTTCTCTTGCTTCTTTTTTCCCTCTTTCCCTCTCTCTCCCAAGGAGGAGGGTGGGCAAGGGGGGGTTGCTCTCATCGCGGGAGGTCCTCACAAAGAGGTAGGTCTGGATCTGAGAGCGATCCGCTCTGATGGTGACCTGGCCGTCCTGTGGGACCTCTGGTGAGACCTCTCAGCCGCCCGCCCCTCAGAGTCTCAGGGCTGCATCCCGTTCTGGTGTCCACATTTCAAAAATAAAGTTAAAAAAACTGGAGAGGGTGCAGAAAAGAGCCATATTTGAGGGATGGAGAAGACTTACAAGGAGGAATTGAAAAACTCAGTCTGTTTAGTTTTTAAAAAGATGGAGAGGTGAGCTGATGGCAGCCTGCAGTGCCTTCGCTGAGAGAAAACACCAAGTATTTAAAGGGCTCTTTAGTCTTGCAAAGAAAGGCAGAACAAGAACCAATGGCTGGAAGCAGAAATCAGAAAAATTCTCCTTAGAACAAGGCAGAGATTTGTAAGAGGGAGGGTGACTCATCACTGGAACAAACTGGCAAGAGAAGTGATGGATTCTCCATCTCTTGATGTCTTCCAGTGAAGACTAGATGCCTTTCGGGAAGGTGCTTTAGTGCAAAAGCAGCTCTTGTGACACACGGGAGGGCTGGGAGATGCAGGGCATCATATTAGATGCTCCAATGGTCCCTTCTGGCCTTAAGTCGACTAATTTATGAAAAACTGGTGCTTTAGTGTGTAGCCGGCTCCATCCCCCGACTCACCAGTCATTGAGTGCGGAGATCCGGGGGCAACAACTCCAAGCTCCAAGAGGCTGGGCAGGGGCAGGACATCAGCTGGGAGGGGAGGGGTGGCGGGGCAGTGAGATCACAAAGGCCTTTTGCAGGACCTCAGCCCATTGGGCAAAGGTGGTGGGGAGGGGGTGACCTGACAGAGAGACCCCGACATCAGCGGGGCAGGGCCGAGGTGCAGGGCCAGGGCAGTCGCTGAGACCCCCCCGGCTTTGCTGCCGCACGTCTCCTTCTCCCGGTCTCCCCTCGAGGACGGGGAGAGAATTAGGATTCACGTCGTAGCATGAGGAGGAGCCTCTGTGGAGCTTTCTCCTTTCCTACCCCTGGTTGTGCCAGAAAACGAACGTCCCTTGGACAAGGTCGGAGGCTGCGAGAGGTTTGGAACCTGTTGGGTCTGATGCACCTGCTGCAGGCAGAATTCTCGGCACAGAAAACACTGGCTTAAGGGGGCAGAATGTGATTTCCTACCGAGCGCTTTGACGCTTGGAATCACTGGGGACCTTGGGGTTTATCCTTTTTGGTTTCCCTTTTCCTCTTTCCTCCCTCCTTTCTCCTCTTCTCTTGCTTCTTTTTTCCCTCTTTCCCTCTCTCTCCCAAGGAGGAGGGTGGGCAAGGGGGGGTTGCTCTCATCGCGGGAGGTCCTCACAAAGAGGTGGGTCTGGATCTGAGAGCGATCCGCTCTGATGGTGACCTGGCCGTCCTGTGGGACCTCTGGTGAGACCTCTCAGCCGCCCGCCCCTCAGAGTCTCAGGGCTGCATCCCGTTCTGGTGTCCACATTTCAAAAATAAAGTTAAAAAAACTGGAGAGGGTGCAGAAAAGAGCCATATTTGAGGGATGGAGAAGACTTACAAGGAGGAATTGAAAAACTCAGTCTGTTTAGTTTTTAAAAAGATGGAGAGGTGAGCTGATGGCAGCCTGCAGTGCCTTCGCTGAGAGAAAACACCAAGTATTTAAAGGGCTCTTTAGTCTTGCAAAGAAAGGCAGAACAAGAACCAATGGCTGGAAGCAGAAATCAGAAAAATTCTCCTTAGAACAAGGCAGAGATTTGTAAGAGGGAGGGTGACTCATCACTGGAAAAAACTGGCAAGAGAAGTGATGGATTCTCCATCTCTTGATGTCTTCCAGTGAAGACTAGATGCCTTTCGGGAAGGTGCTTTAGTGCAAAAGCAGCTCTTGTGACACACGGGAGGGCTGGGAGATGCAGGGCATCATATTAGATGCTCCAATGGTCCCTTCTGGCCTTAAGTCGACTAATTTATGAAAAACTGGTGCTTTAGTGTATAGCCGGCTCCATCCCCCGACTCACCAGTCATTGAGTGCGGAGATCCGGGGGCAACAACTCCAAGCTCCAAGAGGCTGGGCAGGGGCAGGACATCAGCTGGGAGGGGAGGGGTGGCGGGGCAGTGAGATCACAAAGGCCTTTTGCAGGACCTCAGCCCATTGGGCAAAGGTGGTGGGGAGGGGGTGACCTGACAGAGAGACCCCGACATCAGCGGGGCAGGGCCGAGGTGCAGGGCCAGGGCAGTCGCTGAGACCCCCCCGGCTTTGCTGCCGCACGTCTCCTTCTCCCGGTCTCCCCTAGGGGCCGGGGAGAAAATTAGGATTCACGTCGTAGCATGAGGAGGAGCCTCTGTGGAGCTTTCTCCTTTCCTACCCCTGGTTGTGCCAGAAAACGAACGTCCCTTGGACAAGGTCGGAGGCTGCGAGAGGTTTGGAACCTGTTGGGTCTGATGCACCTGCTGCAGGCAGAATTCTCGGCACAGAAAACACTGGCTTAAGGGGGCAGAATGTGATTTCCTACCGAGCGCTTTGATGCTTGGAATCACTGGGGACCTTGGGGTTTATCCTTTTTGGTTTCCCTTTTCCTCTTTCCTCCCTCCTTTCTCCTCTTCTCTTGCTTCTTTTTCCCCTCTTTCCCTCTCTCTCCCAAGCAGGAGGGTGGGCAAGGGGGGGTTGCTCTCATCGCGGGAGGTCCTCACAAAGAGGTGGGTCTGGATCTGAGAGCGATCCGCTCTGATGGTGACCTGGCCGTCCTGTGGGACCTCTGGTGAGACCTCTCAGCCGCCCGCCCCTCAGAGTCTCAGGGCTGCATCCCCTTCTGGTGTCCACATTTCAAAAATAAAGTTAAAAAAACTGGAGAGGGCGCAGAAAAGAGCCATATTTGAGGGATGGAGAAGACTTACAAGGAGGAATTGAAAAACTCAGTCTGTTTAGTTTTTAAAAAGATGAAGAGGTGAGCTGATGGCAGCCTGCAGTGCCTTCGCTGAGAGAAAACACCAAGTATTTAAAGGGCTCTTTAGTCTTGCAAAGAAAGGCAGAACAAGAACCAATGGCTGGAAGCAGAAATCAGAAAAATTCTCCTTAGAACAAGGCAGAGATTTGTAAGAGGGAGGGCGGCTCATCACTGGAACAAAGTGGCAAGAGAAGTGATGGATTCTCCATCTCTTGATGTCTTCCAGTGAAGACTAGATGCCTTTCGGGAAGGTGCTTTAGTGCAAAAGCAGCTCTTGTGACACACGGGAGGGCTGGGAGATGCAGGGCATCATATTAGATGCTCCAATGGTCCCTTCTGGCCTTAAGTCGACTAATTTATGAAAAACTTGTGCTTTAGTGTATCGCCGGCTCCATCCCCCGACTCACCAGTCATTGAGTGCGGAGATCCGGGGGCAACAACTCCAAGCTCCAAGAGGCTGGGCAGGGGCAGGACATCAGCTGGGAGGGGAGGGGTGGCGGGGCAGTGAGATCACAAAGGCCTTTTGCAGGACCTCAGCCCATTGGGCAAAGGTGGTGGGGAGGGGGTGACCTGACAGAGAGACCCCGACATCAGCGGGGCAGGGCCGAGGTGCAGGGCCAGGGCAGTCGCTGAGACCCCCCCGGCTTTGCTGCCGCACGTCTCCTTCTCCCGGTCTCCCCTCGAGGACGGGGAGAGAATTAGGATTCACGTCGTAGCATGAGGAGGAGCCTCTGTGGAGCTTTCTCCTTTCCTACCCCTGGTTGTGCCAGAAAACGAACGTCCCTTGGACAAGGTCGGAGGCTGCGAGAGGTTTGGAACCTGTTGGGTCTGATGCACCTGCTGCAGGCAGAATTCTCGGCACAGAAAACACTGGCTTAAGGGGGCAGAATGTGATTTCCTACCGAGCGCTTTGATGCTTGGAATCACTGGGGACCTTGGGGTTTATCCTTTTTGGTTTCCCTTTTCCTCTTTCCTCCCTCCTTTCTCCTCTTCTCTTGCTTCTTTTTTCCCTCTTTCCCTCTCTCTCCCAAGGAGGAGGGTGGGCAAGGGGGGGTTGCTCTCATCGCGGGAGGTCCTCACAAAGAGGTGGGTCTGGATCTGAGAGCGATCCGCTCTGATGGTGACCTGGCCGTCCTGTGGGACCTCTGGTGAGACCTCTCAGCCGCCCGCCCCTCAGAGTCTCAGGGCTGCATCCCATTCTGGTGTCCACATTTCAAAAATAAAGTTAAAAAAACTGGAGAGGGCGCAGAAAAGAGCCATATTTGAGGGATGGAGAAGACTTACAAGGAGGAATTGAAAAACTCAGTCTGTTTAGTTTTTAAAAAGATGGAGAGGTGAGCTGATGGCAGCCTGCAGTGCCTTCGCTGAGAGAAAACACCAAGTATTTAAAGGGCTCTTTAGTCTTGCAAAGAAAGGCAGAACAAGAACCAATGGCTGGAAGCAGAAATCAGAAAAATTCTCCTTAGAACAAGGCAGAGATTTGTAAGAGGGAGGGCGGCTCCTCACTGGAACAAACTGGCAAGAGAAGTGATGGATTCTCCATCTCTTGATGTCTTCCAGTGAAGACTAGATGCCTTTCGGGAAGGTGCTTTAGTGCAAAAGCAGCTCTTGTGACACACGGGAGGGCTGGGAGATGCAGGGCATCATATTAGATGCTCCAATGGTCCCTTCTGGCCTTAAGTCGACTAATTTATGAAAAACTTGTGCTTTAGTGTATCGCCGGCTCCATCCCCCGACTCAACAGTCATTGAGTGCGGAGATCCGGGGGCAACAACTCCAAGCTCCAAGAGGCTGGGCAGGGGCAGGACATCAGCTGGGAGGGGAGGGGTGGGGAGGCAGTAACATCACAAAGGCCTTTTGCAGGACCTCAGCCCATTGGGCAAAGGTGGTGGGGAGGGGGTGACCTCACAGAGAGACCCCGACATCAGCGGGGCAGGGCCGAGGTGCAGGGCCAGGGCAGTCGCTGAGACCCCCCCGGCTTTGCTGCCGCACGTCTCCTTCTCCCGGTCTCCCCTCGAGGACGGGGAGAGAATTAGGATTCACGTCGTAGCATGAGGAGGAGCCTCTGTGGAGCTTTCTCCTTTCCTACCCCTGGTTGTGCCAGAAAACGAACGTCCCTTGGACAAGGTCGGAGGCTGCGAGAGGTTTGGAACCTGTTGGGTCTGATGCACCTGCTGCAGGCAGAATTCTCGGCACAGAAAACACTGGCTTAAGGGGGCAGAATGTGATTTCCTACCGAGCGCTTTGACGCTTGGAAACACTGGGGACCTTGGGGTTTATCCTTTTTGGTTTCCCTTTTCCTCTTTCCTCCCTCCTTTCTCCTCTTCTCTTGCTTCTTTTTTCCCTCTTTCCCTCTCTCTCCCAAGGAGGAGGGTGGGCAAGGGGGGGTTGCTCTCATCGCGGGAGGTCCTCACAAAGAGGTGGGTCTGGATCTGAGAGCGATCCGCTCTGATGGTGACCTGGCCGTCCTGTGGGACCTCTGGTGAGACCTCTCAGCCGCCCGCCCCTCAGAGTCTCAGGGCTGCATCCCATTCTGGTGTCCACATTTCAAAAATAAAGTTAAAAAAACTGGAGAGGGCGCAGAAAAGAGCCATATTTGAGGGATGGAGAAGACTTACAAGGAGGAATTGAAAAACTCAGTCTGTTTAGTTTTTAAAAAGATGGAGAGGTGAGCTGATGGCAGCCTGCAGTGCCTTCGCTGAGAGAAAACACCAAGTATTTAAAGGGCTCTTTAGTCTTGCAAAGAAAGGCAGAACAAGAACCAATGGCTGGAAGCAGAAATCAGAAAAATTCTCCTTAGAACAAGGCAGAGATTTGTAAGAGGGAGGGCGGCTCATCACTGGAACAAACTGGCAAGAGAAGTGATGGATTCTCCATCTCTTGATGTCTTCCAGTGAAGACTAGATGCCTTTCGGGAAGGTGCTTTAGTGCAAAAGCAGCTCTTGTGACACACGGGAGGACTGGGAGATGCAGGGCATCATATTAGATGCTCCAATGGCCCCTTCTGGCCTTAAGTCGACTAATTTATGAAAAACTTGTGCTTTAGTGTATCGCCGGCTCCATCCCCCGACTCACCAGTCATTGAGTGCGGAGATCCGGGGGCAACAACTCCAAGCTCCAAGAGGCTGGGCAGGGGCAGGACATCAGCTGGGAGGGGAGGGGTGGGGAGGCAGTAACATCACAAAGGCCTTTTGCAGGACCTCAGCCCATTGGGCAAAGGTGGTGGGGAGGGGGTGACCTCACAGAGAGACCCCGACATCAGCGGGGCAGGGCCGAGGTGCAGGGCCAGGGCAGTCGCTGAGACCCCCCCGGCTTTGCTGCCGCACGTCTCCTTCTCCCGGTCTCCCCTCGAGGACGGGGAGAGAATTAGGATTCACGTCGTAGCATGAGGAGGAGCCTCTGTGGAGCTTTCTCCTTTCCTACCCCTGGTTGTGCCAGAAAACGAACGTCCCTTGGACAAGGTCGGAGGCTGCGAGAGGTTTGGAACCTGTTGGGTCTGATGCACCTGCTGCAGGCAGAATTCTCGGCACAGAAAACACTGGCTTAAGGGGGCAGAATGTGATTTCCTACCGAGCGCTTTGACGCTTGGAATCACTGGGGACCTTGGGGTTTATCCTTTTTGGTTTCCCTTTTCCTCTTTCCTCCCTCCTTTCTCCTCTTCTCTTGCTTCTTTTTTCCCTCTTTCCCTCTCTCTCCCAAGGAGGAGGGTGGGCAAGGGGGGGTTGCTCTCATCGCGGGAGGTCCTCACAAAGAGGTGGGTCTGGATCTGAGAGCGATCCGCTCTGATGGTGACCTGGCCGTCCTGTGGGACCTCTGGTGAGACCTCTCAGCCGCCCGCCCCTCAGAGTCTCAGGGCTGCATCCCGTTCTGGTGTCCACATTTCAAAAATAAAGTTAAAAAAACTGGAGAGGGTGCAGAAAAGAGCCATATTTGAGGGATGGAGAAGACTTACAAGGAGGAATTGAAAAACTCAGTCTGTTTAGTTTTTAAAAAGATGGAGAGGTGAGCTGATGGCAGCCTGCAGTGCCTTCGCTGAGAGAAAACACCAAGTATTTAAAGGGCTCTTTAGTCTTGCAAAGAAAGGCAGAACAAGAACCAATGGCTGGAAGCAGAAATCAGAAAAATTCTCCTTAGAACAAGGCAGAGATTTGTAAGAGGGAGGGTGACTCATCACTGGAACAAACTGGCAAGAGAAGTGATGGATTCTCCATCTCTTGATGTCTTCCAGTGAAGACTAGATGCCTTTCGGGAAGGTGCTTTAGTGCAAAAGCAGCTCTTGTGACACACGGGAGGGCTGGGAGATGCAGGGCATCATATTAGATGCTCCAATGGCCCCTTCTGGCCTTAAGTCGACTAATTTATGAAAAACTTGTGCTTTAGTGTATCGCCGGCTCCATCCCCCGACTCACCAGTCATTGAGTGCAGAGATCCGGGGGCAACAACTCCAAGCTCCAAGAGGCTGGGCAGGGGCAGGACATCAGCTGGGAGGGGAGGGGTGGGGAGGCAGTAACATCACAAAGGCCTTTTGCAGGACCTCAGCCCATTGGGCAAAGGTGGTGGGGAGGGGGTGACCTCACAGAGAGACCCCGACATCAGCGGGGCAGGGCCGAGGTGCAGGGCCAGGGCAGTCGCTGAGACCCCCCCGGCTTTGCTGCCGCACGTCTCCTTCTCCCGGTCTCCCCTCGAGGACGGGGAGAGAATTAGGATTCACGTCGTAGCATGAGGAGGAGCCTCTGTGGAGCTTTCTCCTTTCCTACCCCTGGTTGTGCCAGAAAACGAACGTCCCTTGGACAAGGTCGGAGGCTGCGAGAGGTTTGGAACCTGTTGGGTCTGATGCACCTGCTGCAGGCAGAATTCTCGGCACAGAAAACACTGGCTTAAGGGGGCAGAATGTGATTTCCTACCGAGCGCTTTGACGCTTGGAATCACTGGGGACCCTGGGGTTTATCCTTTTTGGTTTCCCTTTTCCTCTTTCCTCCCTCCTTTCTCCTCTTCTCTTGCTTCTTTTTTCCCTCTTTCCCTCTCTCTCCCAAGGAGGAGGGTGGGCAAGGGGGGGTTGCTCTCATCGCGGGAGGTCCTCACAAAGAGGTGGGTCTGGATCTGAGAGCGATCCGCTCTGATGGTGACCTGGCCGTCCTGTGGGACCTCTGGTGAGACCTCTCAGCCGCCCGCCCCTCAGAGTCTCAGGGCTGCATCCCGTTCTGGTGTCCACATTTCAAAAATAAAGTTAAAAAAACTGGAGAGGGTGCAGAAAAGAGCCATATTTGAGGGATGGAGAAGACTTATAAGGAGGAATTGAAAAACTCAGTCTGTTTAGTTTTTAAAAAGATGGAGAGGTGAGCTGATGGCAGCCTGCAGTGCCTTCGCTGAGAGAAAACACCAAGTATTTAAAGGGCTCTTTAGTCTTGCAAAGAAAGGCAGAACAAGAACCAATGGCTGGAAGCAGAAATCAGAAAAATTCTCCTTAGAACAAGGCAGAGATTTGTAAGAGGGAGGGCGGCTCATCACTGGAACAAACTGGCAAGAGAAGTGATGGATTCTCCATCTCTTGATGTCTTCCAGTGAAGACTAGATGCCTTTCGGGAAGGTGCTTTAGTGCAAAAGCAGCTCTTGTGACACACGGGAGGGCTGGGAGATGCAGGGCATCATATTAGATGCTCCAATGGTCCCTTCTGGCCTTAAGTCGACTAATTTATGAAAAACTTGTGCTTTAGTGTATCGCCAGCTCCATCCCCCGACTCACCAGTCATTGAGTGCGGAGATCCGGGGGCAACAACTCCAAGCTCCAAGAGGCTGGGCAGGGGCAGGACATCAGCTGGGAGGGGAGGGGTGGGGAGGCAGTAACATCACAAAGGCCTTTTGCAGGACCTCAGCCCATTGGGCAAAGGTGGTGGGGAGGGGGTGACCTCACAGAGAGACCCCGACATCAGCGGGGCAGGGCCGAGGTGCAGGGCCAGGGCAGTCGCTGAGACCCCCCCGGCTTTGCTGCCGCACGTCTCCTTCTCCCGGTCTCCCCTCGAGGACGGGGAGAGAATTAGGATTCACGTCGTAGCATGAGGAGGAGCCTCTGTGGAGCTTTCTCCTTTCCTACCCCTGGTTGTGCCAGAAAACGAACGTCCCTTGGACAAGGTCGGAGGCTGCGAGAGGTTTGGAACCTGTTGGGTCTGATGCACCTGCTGCAGGCAGAATTCTCGGCACAGAAAACACTGGCTTAAGGGGGCAGAATGTGATTTCCTACCGAGCGCTTTGACGCTTGGAATCACTGGGGACCTTGGGGTTTATCCTTTTTGGTTTCCCTTTTCCTCTTTCCTCCCTCCTTTCTCCTCTTCTCTTGCTTCTTTTTTCCCTCTTTCCCTCTCTCTCCCAAGGAGGAGGGTGGGCAAGGGGGGGTTGCTCTCATCGCGGGAGGTCCTCACAAAGAGGTGGGTCTGGATCTGAGAGCGATCCGCTCTGATGGTGACCTGGCCGTCCTGTGGGACCTCTGGTGAGACCTCTCAGCCGCCCGCCCCTCAGAGTCTCAGGGCTGCATCCCGTTCTGGTGTCCACATTTCAAAAATAAAGTTAAAAAAACTGGAGAGGGTGCAGAAAAGAGCCATATTTGAGGGATGGAGAAGACTTACAAGGAGGAATTGAAAAACTCAGTCTGTTTAGTTTTTAAAAAGATGGAGAGGTGAGCTGATGGCAGCCTGCAGTGCCTTCGCTGAGAGAAAACACCAAGTATTTAAAGGGCTCTTTAGTCTTGCAAAGAAAGGCAGAACAAGAACCAATGGCTGGAAGCAGAAATCAGAAAAATTCTCCTTAGAACAAGGCAGAGATTTGTAAGAGGGAGGGTGACTCATCACTGGAACAAACTGGCAAGAGAAGTGATGGATTCTCCATCTCTTGATGTCTTCCAGTGAAGACTAGATGCCTTTCGGGAAGGTGCTTTAGTGCAAAAGCAGCTCTTGTGACACACGGGAGGGCTGGGAGATGCAGGGCATCATATTAGATGCTCCAATGGCCCCTTCTGGCCTTAAGTCGACTAATTTATGAAAAACTTGTGCTTTAGTGTATCGCCGGCTCCATCCCCCGACTCACCAGTCATTGAGTGCAGAGATCCGGGGGCAACAACTCCAAGCTCCAAGAGGCTGGGCAGGGGCAGGACATCAGCTGGGAGGGGAGGGGTGGGGAGGCAGTAACATCACAAAGGCCTTTTGCAGGACCTCAGCCCATTGGGCAAAGGTGGTGGGGAGGGGGTGACCTCACAGAGAGACCCCGACATCAGCGGGGCAGGGCCGAGGTGCAGGGCCAGGGCAGTCGCTGAGACCCCCCCGGCTTTGCTGCCGCACGTCTCCTTCTCCCGGTCTCCCCTCGAGGACGGGGAGAGAATTAGGATTCACGTCGTAGCATGAGGAGGAGCCTCTGTGGAGCTTTCTCCTTTCCTACCCCTGGTTGTGCCAGAAAACGAACGTCCCTTGGACAAGGTCGGAGGCTGCGAGAGGTTTGGAACCTGTTGGGTCTGATGCACCTGCTGCAGGCAGAATTCTCGGCACAGAAAACACTGGCTTAAGGGGGCAGAATGTGATTTCCTACCGAGCGCTTTGACGCTTGGAATCACTGGGGACCCTGGGGTTTATCCTTTTTGGTTTCCCTTTTCCTCTTTCCTCCCTCCTTTCTCCTCTTCTCTTGCTTCTTTTTTCCCTCTTTCCCTCTCTCTCCCAAGCAGGAGGGTGGGCAAGGGGGGGTTGCTCTCATCGCGGGAGGTCCTCACAAAGAGGTGGGTCTGGATCTGAGAGCGATCCGCTCTGATGGTGACCTGGCCGTCCTGTGGGACCTCTGGTGAGACCTCTCAGCCGCCCGCCCCTCAGAGTCTCAGGGCTGCATCCCCTTCTGGTGTCCACATTTCAAAAATAAAGTTAAAAAAACTGGAGAGGGCGCAGAAAAGAGCCATATTTGAGGGATGGAGAAGACTTACAAGGAGGAATTGAAAAACTCAGTCTGTTTAGTTTTTAAAAAGATGAAGAGGTGAGCTGATGGCAGCCTGCAGTGCCTTCGCTGAGAGAAAACACCAAGTATTTAAAGGGCTCTTTAGTCTTGCAAAGAAAGGCAGAACAAGAACCAATGGCTGGAAGCAGAAATCAGAAAAATTCTCCTTAGAACAAGGCAGAGATTTGTAAGAGGGAGGGTGGCTCATCACTGGAACAAAGTGGCAAGAGAAGTGATGGATTCTCCATCTCTTGATGTCTTCCAGTGAAGACTAGATGCCTTTCGGGAAGGTGCTTTAGTGCAAAAGCAGCTCTTGTGACACACGGGAGGGCTGGGAGATGCAGGGCATCATATTAGATGCTCCAATGGTCCCTTCTGGCCTTAAGTCGACTAATTTATGAAAAACTTGTGCTTTAGTGTATCGCCGGCTCCATCCCCCGACTCACCAGTCATTGAGTGCGGAGATCCGGGGGCAACAACTCCAAGCTCCAAGAGGCTGGGCAGGGGCAGGACATCAGCTGGGAGGGGAGGGGTGGCGGGGCAGTGAGATCACAAAGGCCTTTTGCAGGACCTCAGCCCATTGGGCAAAGGTGGTGGGGAGGGGGTGACCTGACAGAGAGACCCCGACATCAGCGGGGCAGGGCCGAGGTGCAGGGCCAGGGCAGTCGCTGAGACCCCCCCGGCTTTGCTGCCGCACGTCTCCTTCTCCCGGTCTCCCCTCGAGGACGGGGAGAGAATTAGGATTCACGTCGTAGCATGAGGAGGAGCCTCTGTGGAGCTTTCTCCTTTCCTACCCCTGGTTGTGCCAGAAAACGAACGTCCCTTGGACAAGGTCGGAGGCTGCGAGAGGTTTGGAACCTGTTGGGTCTGATGCACCTGCTGCAGGCAGAATTCTCGGCACAGAAAACACTGGCTTAAGGGGGCAGAATGTGATTTCCTACCGAGCGCTTTGATGCTTGGAATCACTGGGGACCTTGGGGTTTATCCTTTTTGGTTTCCCTTTTCCTCTTTCCTCCCTCCTTTCTCCTCTTCTCTTGCTTCTTTTTTCCCTCTTTCCCTCTCTCTCCCAAGGAGGAGGGTGGGCAAGGGGGGGTTGCTCTCATCGCGGGAGGTCCTCACAAAGAGGTGGGTCTGGATCTGAGAGCGATCCGCTCTGATGGTGACCTGGCCGTCCTGTGGGACCTCTGGTGAGACCTCTCAGCCGCCCGCCCCTCAGAGTCTCAGGGCTGCATCCCATTCTGGTGTCCACATTTCAAAAATAAAGTTAAAAAAACTGGAGAGGGCGCAGAAAAGAGCCATATTTGAGGGATGGAGAAGACTTACAAGGAGGAATTGAAAAACTCAGTCTGTTTAGTTTTTAAAAAGATGGAGAGGTGAGCTGATGGCAGCCTGCAGTGCCTTCGCTGAGAGAAAACACCAAGTATTTAAAGGGCTCTTTAGTCTTGCAAAGAAAGGCAGAACAAGAACCAATGGCTGGAAGCAGAAATCAGAAAAATTCTCCTTAGAACAAGGCAGAGATTTGTAAGAGGGAGGGCGGCTCATCACTGGAACAAACTGGCAAGAGAAGTGATGGATTCTCCATCTCTTGATGTCTTCCAGTGAAGACTAGATGCCTTTCGGGAAGGTGCTTTAGTGCAAAAGCAGCTCTTGTGACACACGGGAGGACTGGGAGATGCAGGGCATCATATTAGATGCTCCAATGGTCCCTTCTGGCCTTAAGTCGACTAATTTATGAAAAACTTGTGCTTTAGTGTATCGCCGGCTCCATCCCCCGACTCACCAGTCATTGAGTGCGGAGATCCGGGGGCAACAACTCCAAGCTCCAAGAGGCTGGGCAGGGGCAGGACATCAGCTGGGAGGGGAGGGGTGGGGAGGCAGTAACATCACAAAGGCCTTTTGCAGGACCTCAGCCCATTGGGCAAAGGTGGTGGGGAGGGGGTGACCTCACAGAGAGACCCCGACATCAGCGGGGCAGGGCCGAGGTGCAGGGCCAGGGCAGTCGCTGAGACCCCCCCGGCTTTGCTGCCGCACGTCTCCTTCTCCCGGTCTCCCCTCGAGGACGGGGAGAGAATTAGGATTCACGTCGTAGCATGAGGAGGAGCCTCTGTGGAGCTTTCTCCTTTCCTACCCCTGGTTGTGCCAGAAAACGAACGTCCCTTGGACAAGGTCGGAGGCTGCGAGAGGTTTGGAACCTGTTGGGTCTGATGCACCTGCTGCAGGCAGAATTCTCGGCACAGAAAACACTGGCTTAAGGGGGCAGAATGTGATTTCCTACCGAGCGCTTTGACGCTTGGAATCACTGGGGACCTTGGGGTTTATCCTTTTTGGTTTCCCTTTTCCTCTTTCCTCCCTCCTTTCTCCTCTTCTCTTGCTTCTTTTTTCCCTCTTTCCCTCTCTCTCCCAAGGAGGAGGGTGGGCAAGGGGGGGTTGCTCTCATCGCGGGAGGTCCTCACAAAGAGGTGGGTCTGGATCTGAGAGCGATCCGCTCTGATGGTGACCTGGCCGTCCTGTGGGACCTCTGGTGAGACCTCTCAGCCGCCCGCCCCTCATAGTCTCAGGGCTGCATCCCGTTCTGGTGTCCACATTTCAAAAATAAAGTTAAAAAAACTGGAGAGGGTGCAGAAAAGAGCCATATTTGAGGGATGGAGAAGACTTACAAGGAGGAATTGAAAAACTCAGTCTGTTTAGTTTTTAAAAAGATGGAGAGGTGAGCTGATGGCAGCCTGCAGTGCCTTCGCTGAGAGAAAACACCAAGTATTTAAAGGGCTCTTTAGTCTTGCAAAGAAAGGCAGAACAAGAACCAATGGCTGGAAGCAGAAATCAGAAAAATTCTCCTTAGAACAAGGCAGAGATTTGTAAGAGGGAGGGCGGCTCATCACTGGAACAAACTGGCAAGAGAAGTGATGGATTCTCCATCTCTTGATGTCTTCCAGTGAAGACTAGATGCCTTTCGGGAAGGTGCTTTAGTGCAAAAGCAGCTCTTGTGACACACGGGAGGGCTGGGAGATGCAGGGCATCATATTAGATGCTCCAATGGCCCCTTCTGGCCTTAAGTCGACTAATTTATGAAAAACTTGTGCTTTAGTGTATCGCCGGCTCCATCCCCCGACTCACCAGTCATTGAGTGCAGAGATCCGGGGGCAACAACTCCAAGCTCCAAGAGGCTGGGCAGGGGCAGGACATCAGCTGGGAGGGGAGGGGTGGGGAGGCAGTAACATCACAAAGGCCTTTTGCAGGACCTCAGCCCATTGGGCAAAGGTGGTGGGGAGGGGGTGACCTCACAGAGAGACCCCGACATCAGCGGGGCAGGGCCGAGGTGCAGGGCCAGGGCAGTCGCTGAGACCCCCCCGGCTTTGCTGCCGCACGTCTCCTTCTCCCGGTCTCCCCTCGAGGACGGGGAGAGAATTAGGATTCACGTCGTAGCATGAGGAGGAGCCTCTGTGGAGCTTTCTCCTTTCCTACCCCTGGTTGTGCCAGAAAACGAACGTCCCTTGGACAAGGTCGGAGGCTGCGAGAGGTTTGGAACCTGTTGGGTCTGATGCACCTGCTGCAGGCAGAATTCTCGGCACAGAAAACACTGGCTTAAGGGGGCAGAATGTGATTTCCTACCGAGCGCTTTGACGCTTGGAATCACTGGGGACCCTGGGGTTTATCCTTTTTGGTTTCCCTTTTCCTCTTTCCTCCCTCCTTTCTCCTCTTCTCTTGCTTCTTTTTTCCCTCTTTCCCTCTCTCTCCCAAGGAGGAGGGTGGGCAAGGGGGGGTTGCTCTCATCGCGGGAGGTCCTCACAAAGAGGTGGGTCTGGATCTGAGAGCGATCCGCTCTGATGGTGACCTGGCCGTCCTGTGGGACCTCTGGTGAGACCTCTCAGCCGCCCGCCCCTCAGAGTCTCAGGGCTGCATCCCGTTCTGGTGTCCACATTTCAAAAATAAAGTTAAAAAAACTGGAGAGGGTGCAGAAAAGAGCCATATTTGAGGGATGGAGAAGACTTATAAGGAGGAATTGAAAAACTCAGTCTGTTTAGTTTTTAAAAAGATGGAGAGGTGAGCTGATGGCAGCCTGCAGTGCCTTCGCTGAGAGAAAACACCAAGTATTTAAAGGGCTCTTTAGTCTTGCAAAGAAAGGCAGAACAAGAACCAATGGCTGGAAGCAGAAATCAGAAAAATTCTCCTTAGAACAAGGCAGAGATTTGTAAGAGGGAGGGCGGCTCATCACTGGAACAAACTGGCAAGAGAAGTGATGGATTCTCCATCTCTTGATGTCTTCCAGTGAAGACTAGATGCCTTTCGGGAAGGTGCTTTAGTGCAAAAGCAGCTCTTGTGACACACGGGAGGGCTGGGAGATGCAGGGCATCATATTAGATGCTCCAATGGTCCCTTCTGGCCTTAAGTCGACTAATTTATGAAAAACTTGTGCTTTAGTGTATCGCCAGCTCCATCCCCCGACTCACCAGTCATTGAGTGCGGAGATCCGGGGGCAACAACTCCAAGCTCCAAGAGGCTGGGCAGGGGCAGGACATCAGCTGGGAGGGGAGGGGTGGGGAGGCAGTAACATCACAAAGGCCTTTTGCAGGACCTCAGCCCATTGGGCAAAGGTGGTGGGGAGGGGGTGACCTCACAGAGAGACCCCGACATCAGCGGGGCAGGGCCGAGGTGCAGGGCCAGGGCAGTCGCTGAGACCCCCCCGGCTTTGCTGCCGCACGTCTCCTTCTCCCGGTCTCCCCTCGAGGACGGGGAGAGAATTAGGATTCACGTCGTAGCATGAGGAGGAGCCTCTGTGGAGCTTTCTCCTTTCCTACCCCTGGTTGTGCCAGAAAACGAACGTCCCTTGGACAAGGTCGGAGGCTGCGAGAGGTTTGGAACCTGTTGGGTCTGATGCACCTGCTGCAGGCAGAATTCTCGGCACAGAAAACACTGGCTTAAGGGGGCAGAATGTGATTTCCTACCGAGCGCTTTGACGCTTGGAATCACTGGGGACCTTGGGGTTTATCCTTTTTGGTTTCCCTTTTCCTCTTTCCTCCCTCCTTTCTCCTCTTCTCTTGCTTCTTTTTTCCCTCTTTCCCTCTCTCTCCCAAGGAGGAGGGTGGGCAAGGGGGGGTTGCTCTCATCGCGGGAGGTCCTCACAAAGAGGTGGGTCTGGATCTGAGAGCGATCCGCTCTGATGGTGACCTGGCCGTCCTGTGGGACCTCTGGTGAGACCTCTCAGCCGCCCGCCCCTCAGAGTCTCAGGGCTGCATCCTATTCTGGTGTCCACATTTCAAAAATAAAGTTAAAAAAACTGGAGAGGGCGCAGAAAAGAGCCATATTTGAGGGATGGAGAAGACTTACAAGGAGGAATTGAAAAACTCAGTCTGTTTAGTTTTTAAAAAGATGGAGAGGTGAGCTGATGGCAGCCTGCAGTGCCTTCGCTGAGAGAAAACACCAAGTATTTAAAGGGCTCTTTAGTCTTGCAAAGAAAGGCAGAACAAGAACCAATGGCTGGAAGCAGAAATCAGAAAAATTCTCCTTAGAACAAGGCAGAGATTTGTAAGAGGGAGGGCGGCTCATCACTGGAACAAACTGGCAAGAGAAGTGATGGATTCTCCATCTCTTGATGTCTTCCAGTGAAGACTAGATGCCTTTCGGGAAGGTGCTTTAGTGCAAAAGCAGCTCTTGTGACACACGGGAGGGCTGGGAGATGCAGGGCATCATATTAGATGCTCCAATGGTCCCTTCTGGCCTTAAGTCGACTAATTTATGAAAAACTTGTGCTTTAGTGTATCGCCGGCTCCATCCCCCGACTCACCAGTCATTGAGTGCGGAGATCCGGGGGCAACAACTCCAAGCTCCAAGAGGCTGGGCAGGGGCAGGACATCAGCTGGGAGGGGAGGGGTGGCGGGGCAGTGAGATCACAAAGGCCTTTTGCAGGACCTCAGCCCATTGGGCAAAGGTGGTGGGGAGGGGGTGACCTGACAGAGAGACCCCGACATCAGCGGGGCAGGGCCGAGGTGCAGGGCCAGGGCAGTCGCTGAGACCCCCCCGGCTTTGCTGCCGCACGTCTCCTTCTCCCGGTCTCCCCTCGAGGACGGGGAGAGAATTAGGATTCACGTCGTAGCATGAGGAGGAGCCTCTGTGGAGCTTTCTCCTTTCCTACCCCTGGTTGTGCCAGAAAACGAACGTCCCTTGGACAAGGTCGGAGGCTGCGAGAGGTTTGGAACCTGTTGGGTCTGATGCACCTGCTGCAGGCAGAATTCTCGGCACAGAAAACACTGGCTTAAGGGGGCAGAATGTGATTTCCTACCGAGCGCTTTGACGCTTGGAATCACTGGGGACCCTGGGGTTTATCCTTTTTGGTTTCCCTTTTCCTCTTTCCTCCCTCCTTTCTCCTCTTCTCTTGCTTCTTTTTTCCCTCTTTCCCTCTCTCTCCCAAGGAGGAGGGTGGGCAAGGGGGGGTTGCTCTCATCGCGGGAGGTCCTCACAAAGAGGTGGGTCTGGATCTGAGAGCGATCCGCTCTGATGGTGACCTGGCCGTCCTGTGGGACCTCTGGTGAGACCTCTCAGCCGCCCGCCCCTCAGAGTCTCAGGGCTGCATCCCGTTCTGGTGTCCACATTTCAAAAATAAAGTTAAAAAAACTGGAGAGGGTGCAGAAAAGAGCCATATTTGAGGGATGGAGAAGACTTATAAGGAGGAATTGAAAAACTCAGTCTGTTTAGTTTTTAAAAAGATGGAGAGGTGAGCTGATGGCAGCCTGCAGTGCCTTCGCTGAGAGAAAACACCAAGTATTTAAAGGGCTCTTTAGTCTTGCAAAGAAAGGCAGAACAAGAACCAATGGCTGGAAGCAGAAATCAGAAAAATTCTCCTTAGAACAAGGCAGAGATTTGTAAGAGGGAGGGCGGCTCATCACTGGAACAAACTGGCAAGAGAAGTGATGGATTCTCCATCTCTTGATGTCTTCCAGTGAAGACTAGATGCCTTTCGGGAAGGTGCTTTAGTGCAAAAGCAGCTCTTGTGACACACGGGAGGGCTGGGAGATGCAGGGCATCATATTAGATGCTCCAATGGTCCCTTCTGGCCTTAAGTCGACTAATTTATGAAAAACTTGTGCTTTAGTGTATCGCCAGCTCCATCCCCCGACTCACCAGTCATTGAGTGCGGAGATCCGGGGGCAACAACTCCAAGCTCCAAGAGGCTGGGCAGGGGCAGGACATCAGCTGGGAGGGGAGGGGTGGGGAGGCAGTAACATCACAAAGGCCTTTTGCAGGACCTCAGCCCATTGGGCAAAGGTGGTGGGGAGGGGGTGACCTCACAGAGAGACCCCGACATCAGCGGGGCAGGGCCGAGGTGCAGGGCCAGGGCAGTCGCTGAGACCCCCCCGGCTTTGCTGCCGCACGTCTCCTTCTCCCGGTCTCCCCTCGAGGACGGGGAGAGAATTAGGATTCACGTCGTAGCATGAGGAGGAGCCTCTGTGGAGCTTTCTCCTTTCCTACCCCTGGTTGTGCCAGAAAACGAACGTCCCTTGGACAAGGTCGGAGGCTGCGAGAGGTTTGGAACCTGTTGGGTCTGATGCACCTGCTGCAGGCAGAATTCTCGGCACAGAAAACACTGGCTTAAGGGGGCAGAATGTGATTTCCTACCGAGCGCTTTGACGCTTGGAATCACTGGGGACCTTGGGGTTTATCCTTTTTGGTTTCCCTTTTCCTCTTTCCTCCCTCCTTTCTCCTCTTCTCTTGCTTCTTTTTTCCCTCTTTCCCTCTCTCTCCCAAGGAGGAGGGTGGGCAAGGGGGGGTTGCTCTCATCGCGGGAGGTCCTCACAAAGAGGTGGGTCTGGATCTGAGAGCGATCCGCTCTGATGGTGACCTGGCCGTCCTGTGGGACCTCTGGTGAGACCTCTCAGCCGCCCGCCCCTCAGAGTCTCAGGGCTGCATCCTATTCTGGTGTCCACATTTCAAAAATAAAGTTAAAAAAACTGGAGAGGGCGCAGAAAAGAGCCATATTTGAGGGATGGAGAAGACTTACAAGGAGGAATTGAAAAACTCAGTCTGTTTAGTTTTTAAAAAGATGGAGAGGTGAGCTGATGACAGCCTGCAGTGCCTTCGCTGAGAGAAAACACCAAGTATTTAAAGGGCTCTTTAGTCTTGCAAAGAAAGGCAGAACAAGAACCAATGGCTGGAAGCAGAAATCAGAAAAATTCTCCTTAGAACAAGGCAGAGATTTGTAAGAGGGAGGGCGGCTCATCACTGGAACAAACTGGCAAGAGAAGTGATGGATTCTCCATCTCTTGATGTCTTCCAGTGAAGACTAGATGCCTTTCGGGAAGGTGCTTTAGTGCAAAAGCAGCTCTTGTGACACACGGGAGGACTGGGAGATGCAGGGCATCATATTAGATGCTCCAATGGTCCCTTCTGGCCTTAAGTCGACTAATTTATGAAAAACTTGTGCTTTAGTGTATCGCCGGCTCCATCCCCCGACTCACCAGTCATTGAGTGCGGAGATCCGGGGGCAACAACTCCAAGCTCCAAGAGGCTGGGCAGGGGCAGGACATCAGCTGGGAGGGGAGGGGTGGGGAGGCAGTAACATCACAAAGGCCTTTTGCAGGACCTCAGCCCATTGGGCAAAGGTGGTGGGGAGGGGGTGACCTCACAGAGAGACCCCGACATCAGCGGGGCAGGGCCGAGGTGCAGGGCCAGGGCAGTCGCTGAGACCCCCCCGGCTTTGCTGCCGCACGTCTCCTTCTCCCGGTCTCCCCTCGAGGACGGGGAGAGAATTAGGATTCACGTCGTAGCATGAGGAGGAGCCTCTGTGGAGCTTTCTCCTTTCCTACCCCTGGTTGTGCCAGTAAACGAACGTCCCTTGGACAAGGTCGGAGGCTGCGAGAGGTTTGGAACCTGTTGGGTCTGATGCACCTGCTGCAGGCAGAATTCTCGGCACAGAAAACACTGGCTTAAGGGGGCAGAATGTGATTTCCTACCGAGCGCTTTGACGCTTGGAATCACTGGGGACCTTGGGGTTTATCCTTTTTGGTTTCCCTTTTCCTCTTTCCTCCCTCCTTTCTCCTCTTCTCTTGCTTCTTTTTTCCCTCTTTCCCTCTCTCTCCCAAGGAGGAGGGTGGGCAAGGGGGGGTTGCTCTCATCGCGGGAGGTCCTCACAAAGAGGTGGGTCTGGATCTGAGAGCGATCCGCTCTGATGGTGACCTGGCCGTCCTGTGGGACCTCTGGTGAGACCTCTCAGCCGCCCGCCCCTCAGAGTCTCAGGGCTGCATCCCGTTCTGGTGTCCACATTTCAAAAATAAAGTTAAAAAAACTGGAGAGGGTGCAGAAAAGAGCCATATTTGAGGGATGGAGAAGACTTACAAGGAGGAATTGAAAAACTCAGTCTGTTTAGTTTTTAAAAAGATGGAGAGGTGAGCTGATGGCAGCCTGCAGTGCCTTCGCTGAGAGAAAACACCAAGTATTTAAAGGGCTCTTTAGTCTTGCAAAGAAAGGCAGAACAAGAACCAATGGCTGGAAGCAGAAATCAGAAAAATTCTCCTTAGAACAAGGCAGAGATTTGTAAGAGGGAGGGCGGCTCATCACTGGAACAAACTGGCAAGAGAAGTGATGGATTCTCCATCTCTTGATGTCTTCCAGTGAAGACTAGATGCCTTTCGGGAAGGTGCTTTAGTGCAAAAGCAGCTCTTGTGACACACGGGAGGGCTGGGAGATGCAGGGCATCATATTAGATGCTCCAATGGTCCCTTCTGGCCTTAAGTCGACTAATTTATGAAAAACTTGTGCTTTAGTGTATCGCCGGCTCCATCCCCCGACTCACCAGTCATTGAGTGCGGAGATCCGGGGGCAACAACTCCAAGCTCCAAGAGGCTGGGCAGGGGCAGGACATCAGCTGGGAGGGGAGGGGTGGCGGGGCAGTGAGATCACAAAGGCCTTTTGCAGGACCTCAGCCCATTGGGCAAAGGTGGTGGGGAGGGGGTGACCTGACAGAGAGACCCCGACATCAGCGGGGCAGGGCCGAGGTGCAGGGCCAGGGCAGTCGCTGAGACCCCCCCGGCTTTGCTGCCGCACGTCTCCTTCTCCCGGTCTCCCCTCGAGGACGGGGAGAGAATTAGGATTCACGTCATAGCATGAGGAGGAGCCTCTGTGGAGCTTTCTCCTTTCCTACCCCTGGTTGTGCCAGAAAACGAACGTCCCTTGGACAAGGTCGGAGGCTGCGAGAGGTTTGGAACCTGTTGGGTCTGATGCACCTGCTGCAGGCAGAATTATCGGCACAGAAAACACTGGCTTAAGGGGGCATAATGTGATTTCCTACCGAGCGCTTTGACGCTTGGAATCACTGGGGACCTTGGGGTTTATCCTTTTTGGTTTCCCTTTTCCTCTTTCCTCCCTCCTTTCTCCTCTTCTCTTGCTTCTTTTTTCCCTCTTTCCCTCTCTCTCCCAAGGAGGAGGGTGGGCAAGGGGGGGTTGCTCTCATCGCGGGAGGTCCTCACAAAGAGGTGGGTCTGGATCTGAGAGCGATCCGCTCTGATGGTGACCTGGCCGTCCTGTGGGACCTCTGGTGAGACCTCTCAGCCGCCCGCCCCTCAGAGTCTCAGGGCTGCATCCCGTTCTGGTGTCCACATTTCAAAAATAAAGTTAAAAAAACTGGAGAGGGTGCAGAAAAGAGCCATATTTGAGGGATGGAGAAGACTTACAAGGAGGAATTGAAAAACTCAGTCTGTTTATTTTTTAAAAAGATGGAGAGGTGAGCTGATGGCAGCCTGCAGTGCCTTCACTGAGAGAAAACACCAAGTATTTAAAGGGCTCTTTAGTCTTGCAAAGAAAGGCAGAACAAGAACCAATGGCTGGAAGCAGAAATCAGAAAAATTCTCCTTAGAACAAGGCAGAGATTTGTAAGAGGGAGGGCGGCTCATCACTGGAACAAACTGGCAAGAGAAGTGATGGATTCTCCATCTCTTGATGTCTTCCAGTGAAGACTAGATGCCTTTCGGGAAGGTGCTTTAGTGCAAAAGCAGCTCTTGTGACACACGGGAGGACTGGGAGATGCAGGGCATCATATTAGATGCTCCAATGGTCCCTTCTGGCCTTAAGTCGACTAATTTATGAAAAACTTGTGCTTTAGTGTATCGCCGGCTCCATCCCCCGACTCACCAGTCATTGAGTGCGGAGATCCGGGGGCAACAACTCCAAGCTCCAAGAGGCTGGGCAGGGGCAGGACATCAGCTGGGAGGGGAGGGGTGGGGAGGCAGTAACATCACAAAGGCCTTTTGCAGGACCTCAGCCCATTGGGCAAAGGTGGTGGGGAGGGGGTGACCTCACAGAGAGACCCCGACATCAGCGGGGCAGGGCCGAGGTGCAGGGCCAGGGCAGTCGCTGAGACCCCCCCGGCTTTGCTGCCGCACGTCTCCTTCTCCCGGTCTCCCCTCGAGGACGGGGAGAGAATTAGGATTCACGTCGTAGCATGAGGAGGAGCCTCTGTGGAGCTTTCTCCTTTCCTACCCCTGGTTGTGCCAGAAAACGAACGTCCCTTGGACAAGGTCGGAGGCTGCGAGAGGTTTGGAACCTGTTGGGTCTGATGCACCTGCTGCAGGCAGAATTCTCGGCACAGAAAACACTGGCTTAAGGGGGCAGAATGTGATTTCCTACCGAGCGCTTTGACGCTTGGAATCACTGGGGACCTTGGGGTTTATCCTTTTTGGTTTCCCTTTTCCTCTTTCCTCCCTCCTTTCTCCTCTTCTCTTGCTTCTTTTTTCCCTCTTTCCCTCTCTCTCCCAAGGAGGAGGGTGGGCAAGGGGGGGTTGCTCTCATCGCGGGAGGTCCTCACAAAGAGGTGGGTCTGGATCTGAGAGCGATCCGCTCTGATGGTGACCTGGCCGTCCTGTGGGACCTCTGGTGAGACCTCTCAGCCGC
The DNA here is from genome assembly GCF_965140235.1 of Caretta caretta. Lineage (NCBI taxonomy): Eukaryota > Metazoa > Chordata > Testudines > Cheloniidae > Caretta > Caretta caretta. The sequence continues at coordinate 76,719,265 of NC_134216.1, forward strand.
CCGCCCCTCAGAGTCTCAGGGCTGCATCCCGTTCTGGTGTCCACATTTCAAAAATAAAGTTAAAAAAACTGGAGAGGGTGCAGAAAAGAGCCATATTTGAGGGATGGAGAAGACTTATAAGGAGGAATTGAAAAACTCAGTCTGTTTAGTTTTTAAAAAGATGGAGAGGTGAGCTGATGGCAGCCTGCAGTGCCTTCGCTGAGAGAAAACACCAAGTATTTAAAGGGCTCTTTAGTCTTGCAAAGAAAGGCAGAACAAGAACCAATGGCTGGAAGCAGAAATCAGAAAAATTCTCCTTAGAACAAGGCAGAGATTTGTAAGAGGGAGGGCGGCTCATCACTGGAACAAACTGGCAAGAGAAGTGATGGATTCTCCATCTCTTCATGTCTTCCAGTGAAGACTAGATGCCTTTCGGGAAGGTGCTTTAGTGCAAAAGCAGTTCTTGTGACACACGGGAGGGCTGGGAGATGCAGGGCATCATATTAGATGCTCCAATGGCCCCTTCTGGCCTTAAGTCGACTAATTTATGAAAAACTTGTGCTTTAGTGTATCGCCGGCTCCATCCCCCGACTCACCAGTCATTGAGTGCAGAGATCCGGGGGCAACAACTCCAAGCTCCAAGAGGCTGGGCAGGGGCAGGACATCAGCTGGGAGGGGAGGGGTGGGGAGGCAGTAACATCACAAAGGCCTTTTGCAGGACCTCAGCCCATTGGGCAAAGGTGGTGGGGAGGGGGTGACCTCACAGAGAGACCCCGACATCAGCGGGGCAGGGCCGAGGTGCAGGGCCAGGGCAGTCGCTGAGACCCCCCCGGCTTTGCTGCCGCACGTCTCCTTCTCCCGGTCTCCCCTCGAGGACGGGGAGAGAATTAGGATTCATGTCGTAGCATGAGGAGGAGCCTCTGTGGAGCTTTCTCCTTTCCTACCCCTGGTTGTGCCAGAAAACGAACGTCCCTTGGACAAGGTCGGAGGCTGCGAGAGGTTTGGAACCTGTTGGGTCTGATGCACCTGCTGCAGGCAGAATTGTCGGCACAGAAAACACTGGCTTAAGGGGGCAGAATGTGATTTCCTACCGAGCGCTTTGACGCTTGGAATCACTGGGGACCTTGGGGTTTATCCTTTTTGGTTTCCCTTTTCCTCTTTCCTCCCTCCTTTCTCCTCTTCTCTTGCTTCTTTTTTCCCTCTTTCCCTCTCTCTCCCAAGGAGGAGGGTGGGCAAGGGGGGGTTGCTCTCATCGCGGGAGGTCCTCACAAAGAGGTGGGTCTGGATCTGAGAGCGATCCGCTCTGATGGTGACCTGGCCGTCCTGTGGGACCTCTGGTGAGACCTCTCAGCCGCCCGCCCCTCAGAGTCTCAGGGCTGCATCCCGTTCTGGTGTCCACATTTCAAAAATAAAGTTAAAAAAACTGGAGAGGGTGCAGAAAAGAGCCATATTTGAGGGATGGAGAAGACTTACAAGGAGGAATTGAAAAACTCAGTCTGTTTAGTTTTTAAAAAGATGGAGAGGTGAGCTGATGGCAGCCTGCAGTGCCTTCGCTGAGAGAAAACACCAAGTATTTAAAGGGCTCTTTAGTCTTGCAAAGAAAGGCAGAACAAGAACCAATGGCTGGAAGCAGAAATCAGAAAAATTCTCCTTAGAACAAGGCAGAGATTTGTAAGAGGGAGGGCGGCTCATCACTGGAACAAACTGGCAAGAGAAGTGATGGATTCTCCATGTCTTGATGTCTTCCAGTGAAGACTAGATGCCTTTCGGGAAGGTGCTTTAGTGCAAAAGCAGCTCTTGTGACACACGGGAGGGCTGGGAGATGCAGGGCATCATATTAGATGCTCCAATGGTCCCTTCTGGCCTTAAGTCGACTAATTTATGAAAAACTGGTGCTTTAGTGTATAGCCGGCTCCATCCCCCGACTCACCAGTCATTGAGTGCGGAGATCCGGGGGCAACAACTCCAAGCTCCAAGAGGCTGGGCAGGGGCAGGACATCAGCTGGGAGGGGAGGGGTGGCGGGGCAGTGAGATCACAAAGGCCTTTTGCAGGACCTCAGCCCATTGGGCAAAGGTGGTGGGGAGGGGGTGACCTGACAGAGAGACCCCAACATCAGCGGGGCAGGGCCGAGGTGCAGGGCCAGGGCAGTCGCTGAGACCCCCCCGGCTTTGCTGCCGCACGTCTCCTTCTCCCGGTCTCCCCTCGAGGACGGGGAGAGAATTAGGATTCACGTCGTAGCATGAGGAGGAGCCTCTGTGGAGCTTTCTCCTTTCGTACCCCTGGTTGTGCCAGAAAACGAACGTCCCTTGGACAAGGTCGGAGGCTGCGAGAGGTTTGGAACCTGTTGGGTCTGATGCACCTGCTGCAGGCAGAATTCTCGGCACAGAAAACACTGGCTTAAGGGGGCAGAATGTGATTTCCTACCGAGCGCTTTGACGCTTGGAATCACTGGGGACCTTGGGGTTTATCCTTTTTGGTTTCCCTTTTCCTCTTTCCTCCCTCCTTTCTCCTCTTCTCTTGCTTCTTTTTTCCCTCTTTCCCTCTCTCTCCCAAGGAGGAGGGTGGGCAAGGGGGGGTTGCTCTCATCGCGGGAGGTCCTCACAAAGAGGTGGGTCTGGATCTGAGAGCGATCCGCTCTGATGGTGACCTGGCCGTCCTGTGGGACCTCTGGTGAGACCTCTCAGCCGCCCGCCCCTCAGAGTCTCAGGGCTGCATCCCATTCTGGTGTCCACATTTCAAAAATTAAGTTAAAAAAACTGGAGAGGGCGCAGAAAAGAGCCATATTTGAGGGATGGAGAAGACTTACAAGGAGGAATTGAAAAACTCAGTCTGTTTAGTTTTTAAAAAGATGGAGAGGTGAGCTGATGGCAGCCTGCAGTGCCTTCGCTGAGAGAAAACACCAAGTATTTAAAGGGCTCTTTAGTCTTGCAAAGAAAGGCAGAACAAGAACCAATGGCTGGAAGCAGAAATCAGAAAAATTCTCCTTAGAACAAGGCAGAGATTTGTAAGAGGGAGGGCGGCTCATCACTGGAACAAACTGGCAAGAGAAGTGATGGATTCTCCATGTCTTGATGTCTTCCAGTGAAGACTAGATGCCTTTCGGGAAGGTGCTTTAGTGCAAAAGCAGCTCTTGTGACACACGGGAGGGCTGGGAGATGCAGGGCATCATATTAGATGCTCCAATGGTCCCTTCTGGCCTTAAGTCGACTAATTTATGAAAAACTGGTGCTTTAGTGTATAGCCGGCTCCATCCCCCGACTCACCAGTCATTGAGTGCGGAGATCCGGGGGCAAAAACTCCAAGCTCCAAGAGGCTGGGCAGGGGCAGGACATCAGCTGGGAGGGGAGGGGTGGCGGGGCAGTGAGATCACAAAGGCCTTTTGCAGGACCTCAGCCCATTGGGCAAAGGTGGTGGGGAGGGGGTGACCTGACAGAGAGACCCCGACATCAGCGGGGCAGGGCCGAGGTGCAGGGCCAGGGCAGTCGCTGAGACCCCCCCGGCTTTGCTGCCGCACGTCTCCTTCTCCCGGTCTCCCCTCGAGGACGGGGAGAGAATTAGGATTCACGTCGTAGCATGAGGAGGAGCCTCTGTGGAGCTTTCTCCTTTCCTACCCCTGGTTGTGCCAGAAAACGAACGTCCCTTGGACAAGGTCGGAGGCTGCGAGAGGTTTGGAACCTGTTGGGTCTGATGCACCTGCTGCAGGCAGAATTCTCGGCACAGAAAACACTGGCTTAAGGGGGCAGAATGTGATTTCCTACCGAGCGCTTTGATGCTTGGAATCACTGGGGACCTTGGGGTTTATCCTTTTGGGTTTCCCTTTTCCTCTTTCCTCCCTCCTTTCTCCTCTTCTCTTGCTTCTTTTTTCCCTCTTTCCCTCTCTCTCCCAAGGAGGAGGGTGGGCAAGGGGGGGTTGCTCTCATCGCGGGAGGTCCTCACAAAGAGGTGGGTCTGGATCTGAGAGCGATCCGCTCTGATGGTGACCTGGCCGTCCTGTGGGACCTCTGGTGAGACCTCTCAGCCGCCCGCCCCTCAGAGTCTCAGGGCTGCATCCCGTTCTGGTGTCCACATTTCAAAAATAAAGTTAAAAAAACTGGAGAGGGTGCAGAAAAGAGCCATATTTGAGGGATGGAGAAGACTTATAAGGAGGAATTGAAAAACTCAGTCTGTTTAGTTTTTAAAAAGATGGAGAGGTGAGCTGATGGCAGCCTGCAGTGCCTTCGCTGAGAGAAAACACCAAGTATTTAAAGGGCTCTTTAGTCTTGCAAAGAAAGGCAGAACAAGAACCAATGGCTGGAAGCAGAAATCAGAAAAATTCTCCTTAGAACAAGGCAGAGATTTGTAAGAGGGAGGGCGGCTCATCACTGGAACAAACTGGCAAGAGAAGTGATGGATTCTCCATCTCTTGATGTCTTCCAGTGAAGACTAGATGCCTTTCGGGAAGGTGCTTTAGTGCAAAAGCAGCTCTTGTGACACACGGGAGGACTGGGAGATGCAGGGCATCATATTAGATGCTCCAATGGTCCCTTCTGGCCTTAAGTCGACTAATTTATGAAAAACTTGTGCTTTAGTGTATCGCCGGCTCCATCCCCCGACTCACCAGTCATTGAGTGCGGAGATCCGGGGGCAACAACTCCAGGCTCCAAGAGGCTGGGCAGGGGCAGGACATCAGCTGGGAGGGGAGGGGTGGGGAGGCAGTAACATCACAAAGGCCTTTTGCAGGACCTCAGCCCATTGGGCAAAGGTGGTGGGGAGGGGGTGACCTGACAGAGAGACCCCGACATCAGCGGGGCAGGGCCGAGGTGCAGGGCCAGGGCAGTCGCTGAGACCCCCCCGGCTTTGCTGCCGCACGTCTCCTTCTCCCGGTCTCCCCTCGAGGACGGGGAGAGAATTAGGATTCACGTCGTAGCATGAGGAGGAGCCTCTGTGGAGCTTTCTCCTTTCCTACCCCTGGTTGTGCCAGAAAACGAACGTCCCTTGGACAAGGTCGGAGGCTGCGAGAGGTTTGGAACCTGTTGGGTCTGATGCACCTGCTGCAGGCAGAATTCTCGGCACAGAAAACACTGGCTTAAGGGGGCAGAATGTGATTTCCTACCGAGCGCTTTGATGCTTGGAATCACTGGGGACCTTGGGGTTTATCCTTTTTGGTTTCCCTTTTCCTCTTTCCTCCCTCCTTTCTCCTCTTCTCTTGCTTCTTTTTTCCCTCTTTCCCTCTCTCTCCCAAGGAGGAGGGTGGGCAAGGGGGGGTTGCTCTCATCGCGGGAGGTCCTCACAAAGAGGTGGGTCTGGATCTGAGAGCGATCCGCTCTGATGGTGACCTGGCCGTCCTGTGGGACCTCTGGTGAGACCTCTCAGCCGCCCGCCCCTCAGAGTCTCAGGGCTGCATCCCATTCTGGTGTCCACATTTCAAAAATAAAGTTAAAAAAACTGGAGAGGGCGCAGAAAAGAGCCATATTTGAGGGATGGAGAAGACTTACAAGGAGGAATTGAAAAACTCAGTCTGTTTAGTTTTTAAAAAGATGGAGAGGTGAGCTGATGGCAGCCTGCAGTGCCTTCGCTGAGAGAAAACACCAAGTATTTAAAGGGCTCTTTAGTCTTGCAAAGAAAGGCAGAACAAGAACCAATGGCTGGAAGCAGAAATCAGAAAAATTCTCCTTAGAACAAGGCAGAGATTTGTAAGAGGGAGGGCGGCTCATCACTGGAACAAACTGGCAAGAGAAGTGATGGATTCTCCATCTCTTGATGTCTTCCAGTGAAGACTAGATGCCTTTCGGGAAGGTGCTTTAGTGCAAAAGCAGCTCTTGTGACACACGGGAGGGCTGGGAGATGCAGGGCATCATATTAGATGCTCCAATGGCCCCTTCTGGCCTTAAGTCGACTAATTTATGAAAAACTTGTGCTTTAGTGTATCGCCGGCTCCATCCCCCGACTCACCAGTCATTGAGTGCAGAGATCCGGGGGCAACAACTCCAAGCTCCAAGAGGCTGGGCAGGGGCAGGACATCAGCTGGGAGGGGAGGGGTGGGGAGGCAGTAACATCACAAAGGCCTTTTGCAGGACCTCAGCCCATTGGGCAAAGGTGGTGGGGAGGGGGTGACCTCACAGAGAGACCCCGACATCAGCGGGGCAGGGCCGAGGTGCAGGGCCAGGGCAGTCGCTGAGACCCCCCCGGCTTTGCTGCCGCACGTCTCCTTCTCCCGGTCTCCCCTCGAGGACGGGGAGAGAATTAGGATTCACGTCGTAGCATGAGGAGGAGCCTCTGTGGAGCTTTCTCCTTTCGTACCCCTGGTTGTGCCAGAAAACGAACGTCCCTTGGACAAGGTCGGAGGCTGCGAGAGGTTTGGAACCTGTTGGGTCTGATGCACCTGCTGCAGGCAGAATTCTCGGCACAGAAAACACTGGCTTAAGGGGGCAGAATGTGATTTCCTACCGAGCGCTTTGACGCTTGGAATCACTGGGGACCTTGGGGTTTATCCTTTTTGGTTTCCCTTTTCCTCTTTCCTCCCTCCTTTCTCCTCTTCTCTTGCTTCTTTTTTCCCTCTTTCCCTCTCTCTCCCAAGGAGGAGGGTGGGCAAGGGGGGGTTGCTCTCATCGCGGGAGGTCCTCACAAAGAGGTGGGTCTGGATCTGAGAGCGATCCGCTCTGATGGTGACCTGGCCGTCCTGTGGGACCTCTGGTGAGACCTCTCAGCCGCCCGCCCCTCAGAGTCTCAGGGCTGCATCCCGTTCTGGTGTCCACATTTCAAAAATAAAGTTAAAAAAACTGGAGAGGGTGCAGAAAAGAGCCATATTTGAGGGATGGAGAAGACTTACAAGGAGGAATTGAAAAACTCAGTCTGTTTAGTTTTTAAAAAGATGGAGAGGTGAGCTGATGGCAGCCTGCAGTGCCTTCGCTGAGAGAAAACACCAAGTATTTAAAGGGCTCTTTAGTCTTGCAAAGAAAGGCAGAACAAGAACCAATGGCTGGAAGCAGAAATCAGAAAAATTCTCCTTAGAACAAGGCAGAGATTTGTAAGAGGGAGGGCGGCTCATCACTGGAACAAACTGGCAAGAGAAGTGATGGATTCTCCATCTCTTGATGTCTTCCAGTGAAGACTAGATGCCTTTCGGGAAGGTGCTTTAGTGCAAAAGCAGCTCTTGTGACACACGGGAGGGCTGGGAGATGCAGGGCATCATATTAGATGCTCCAATGGTCCCTTCTGGCCTTAAGTCGACTAATTTATGAAAAACTGGTGCTTTAGTGTATAGCCGGCTCCATCCCCCGACTCACCAGTCATTGAGTGCGGAGATCCGGGGGCAACAACTCCAAGCTCCAAGAGGCTGGGCAGGGGCAGGACATCAGCTGGGAGGGGAGGGGTGGCGGGGCAGTGAGATCACAAAGGCCTTTTGCAGGACCTCAGCCCATTGGGCAAAGGTGGTGGGGAGGGGGTGACCTGACAGAGAGACCCCGACATCAGCGGGGCAGGGCCGAGGTGCAGGGCCAGGGCAGTCGCTGAGACCCCCCCGGCTTTGCTGCCGCACGTCTCCTTCTCCCGGTCTCCCCTCGAGGACGGGCAGAGAATTAGGATTCACGTCGTAGCATGAGGAGGAGCCTCTGTGGAGCTTTCTCCTTTCCTACCCCTGGTTGTGCCAGAAAACGAACGTCCCTTGGACAAGGTCGGAGGCTGCGAGAGGTTTGGAACCTGTTGGGTCTGATGCACCTGCTGCAGGCAGAATTCTCGGCACAGAAAACACTGGCTTAAGGGGGCAGAATGTGATTTCCTACCGAGCGCTTTGACGCTTGGAATCACTGGGGACCTTGGGGTTTATCCTTTTTGGTTTCCCTTTTCCTCTTTCCTCCCTCCTTTCTCCTCTTCTCTTGCTTCTTTTTTCCCTCTTTCCCTCTCTCTCCCAAGGAGGAGGGTGGGCAAGGGGGGGTTGCTCTCATCGCGGGAGGTCCTCACAAAGAGGTGGGTCTGGATCTGAGAGCGATCCGCTCTGATGGTGACCTGGCCGTCCTGTGGGACCTCTGGTGAGACCTCTCAGCCGCCCGCCCCTCAGAGTCTCAGGGCTGCATCCCATTCTGGTGTCCACATTTCAAAAATTAAGTTAAAAAAACTGGAGAGGGCGCAGAAAAGAGCCATATTTGAGGGATGGAGAAGACTTACAAGGAGGAATTGAAAAACTCAGTCTGTTTAGTTTTTAAAAAGATGGAGAGGTGAGCTGATGGCAGCCTGCAGTGCCTTCGCTGAGAGAAAACACCAAGTATTTAAAGGGCTCTTTAGTCTTGCAAAGAAAGGCAGAACAAGAACCAATGGCTGGAAGCAGAAATCAGAAAAATTCTCCTTAGAACAAGGCAGAGATTTGTAAGAGGGAGGGCGGCTCATCACTGGAACAAACTGGCAAGAGAAGTGATGGATTCTCCATGTCTTGATGTCTTCCAGTGAAGACTAGATGCCTTTCGGGAAGGTGCTTTAGTGCAAAAGCAGCTCTTGTGACACACGGGAGGGCTGGGAGATGCAGGGCATCATATTAGATGCTCCAATGGTCCCTTCTGGCCTTAAGTCGACTAATTTATGAAAAACTGGTGCTTTAGTGTATAGCCGGCTCCATCCCCCGACTCACCAGTCATTGAGTGCGGAGATCCGGGGGCAACAACTCCAAGCTCCAAGAGGCTGGGCAGGGGCAGGACATCAGCTGGGAGGGGAGGGGTGGCGGGGCAGTGAGATCACAAAGGCCTTTTGCAGGACCTCAGCCCATTGGGCAAAGGTGGTGGGGAGGGGGTGACCTGACAGAGAGACCCCGACATCAGCGGGGCAGGGCCGAGGTGCAGGGCCAGGGCAGTCGCTGAGACCCCCCCGGCTTTGCTGCCGCACGTCTCCTTCTCCCGGTCTCCCCTCGAGGACGGGGAGAGAATTAGGATTCACGTCGTAGCATGAGGAGGAGCCTCTGTGGAGCTTTCTCCTTTCCTACCCCTGGTTGTGCCAGAAAACGAACGTCCCTTGGACAAGGTCGGAGGCTGCGAGAGGTTTGGAACCTGTTGGGTCTGATGCACCTGCTGCAGGCAGAATTCTCGGCACAGAAAACACTGGCTTAAGGGGGCAGAATGTGATTTCCTACCGAGCGCTTTGATGCTTGGAATCACTGGGGACCTTGGGGTTTATCCTTTTTGGTTTCCCTTTTCCTCTTTCCTCCCTCCTTTCTCCTCTTCTCTTGCTTCTTTTTTCCCTCTTTCCCTCTCTCTCCCAAGGAGGAGGGTGGGCAAGGGGGGGTTGCTCTCATCGCGGGAGGTCCTCACAAAGAGGTGGGTCTGGATCTGAGAGCGATCCGCTCTGATGGTGACCTGGCCGTCCTGTGGGACCTCTGGTGAGACCTCTCAGCCGCCCGCCCCTCAGAGTCTCAGGGCTGCATCCCATTCTGGTGTCCACATTTCAAAAATAAAGTTAAAAAAACTGGAGAGGGCGCAGAAAAGAGCCATATTTGAGGGATGGAGAAGACTTACAAGGAGGAATTGAAAAACTCAGTCTGTTTAGTTTTTAAAAAGATGGAGAGGTGAGCTGATGGCAGCCTGCAGTGCCTTCGCTGAGAGAAAACACCAAGTATTTAAAGGGCTCTTTAGTCTTGCAAAGAAAGGCAGAACAAGAACCAATGGCTGGAAGCAGAAATCAGAAAAATTCTCCTTAGAACAAGGCAGAGATTTGTAAGAGGGAGGGCGGCTCATCACTGGAACAAACTGGCAAGAGAAGTGATGGATTCTCCATCTCTTGATGTCTTCCAGTGAAGACTAGATGCCTTTCGGGAAGGTGCTTTAGTGCAAAAGCAGCTCTTGTGACACACGGGAGGGCTGGGTGATGCAGGGCATCATATTAGATGCTCCAATGGTCCCTTCTGGCCTTAAGTCGACTAATTTATGAAAAACTGGTGCTTTAGTGTATAGCCGGCTCCATCCCCCGACTCACCAGTCATTGAGTGCGGAGATCCGGGGGCAACAACTCCAAGCTCCAAGAGGCTGGGCAGGGGCAGGACATCAGCTGGGAGGGGAGGGGTGGCGGGGCAGTGAGATCACAAAGGCCTTTTGCAGGACCTCAGCCCATTGGGCAAAGGTGGTGGGGAGGGGGTGACCTGACAGAGAGACCCCGACATCAGCGGGGCAGGGCCGAGGTGCAGGGCCAGGGCAGTCGCTGAGACCCCCCCGGCTTTGCTGCCGCACGTCTCCTTCTCCCGGTCTCCCCTCGAGGACGGGGAGAGAATTAGGATTCACGTCGTAGCATGAGGAGGAGCCTCTGTGGAGCTTTCTCCTTTCCTACCCCTGGTTGTGCCAGAAAACGAACGTCCCTTGGACAAGGTCGGAGGCTGCGAGAGGTTTGGAACCTGTTGGGTCTGATGCACCTGCTGCAGGCAGAATTCTCGGCACAGAAAACACTGGCTTAAGGGGGCAGAATGTGATTTCCTACCGAGCGCTTTGATGCTTGGAATCACTGGGGACCTTGGGGTTTATCCTTTTTGGTTTCCCTTTTCCTCTTTCCTCCCTCCTTTCTCCTCTTCTCTTGCTTCTTTTTTCCCTCTTTCCCTCTCTCTCCCAAGGAGGAGGGTGGGCAAGGGGGGGTTGCTCTCATCGCGGGAGGTCCTCACAAAGAGGTGGGTCTGGATCTGAGAGCGATCCGCTCTGATGGTGACCTGGCCGTCCTGTGGGACCTCTGGTGAGACCTCTCAGCCGCCCGCCCCTCAGAGTCTCAGGGCTGCATCCCATTCTGGTGTCCACATTTCAAAAATAAAGTTAAAAAAACTGGAGAGGGCGCAGAAAAGAGCCATATTTGAGGGATGGAGAAGACTTACAAGGAGGAATTGAAAAACTCAGTCTGTTTAGTTTTTAAAAAGATGGAGAGGTGAGCTGATGGCAGCCTGCAGTGCCTTCGCTGAGAGAAAACACCAAGTATTTAAAGGGCTCTTTAGTCTTGCAAAGAAAGGCAGAACAAGAACCAATGGCTGGAAGCAGAAATCAGAAAAATTCTCCTTAGAACAAGGCAGAGATTTGTAAGAGGGAGGGCGACTCATCACTGGAACAAACTGGCAAGAGAAGTGATGGATTCTCCATCTCTTGATGTCTTCCAGTGAAGACTAGATGCCTTTCGGGAAGGTGCTTTAGTGCAAAAGCAGCTCTTGTGACACACGGGAGGGCTGGGAGATGCAGGGCATCATATTAGATGCTCCAATGGTCCCTTCTGGCCTTAAGTCGACTAATTTATGAAAAAATGGTGCTTTAGTGTATAGCCGGCTCCATCCCCCGACTCACCAGTCATTGAGTGCGGAGATCCGGGGGCAACAACTCCAAGCTCCAAGAGGCTGGGCAGGGGCAGGACATCAGCTGGGAGGGGAGGGGTGGCGGGGCAGTGAGATCACAAAGGCCTTTTGCAGGACCTCAGCCCATTGGGCAAAGGTGGTGGGGAGGGGGTGACCTGACAGAGAGACCCCGACATCAGCGGGGCAGGGCCGAGGTGCAGGGCCAGGGCAGTCGCTGAGACCCCCCCGGCTTTGCTGCCGCACGTCTCCTTCTCCCGGTCTCCCCTCGAGGACGGGGAGAGAATTAGGATTCACGTCGTAGCATGAGGAGGAGCCTCTGTGGAGCTTTCTCCTTTCCTACCCCTGGTTGTGCCAGAAAACGAACGTCCCTTGGACAAGGTCGGAGGCTGCGAGAGGTTTGGAACCTGTTGGGTCTGATGCACCTGCTGCAGGCAGAATTCTCGGCACAGAAAACACTGGCTTAAGGGGGCAGAATGTGATTTCCTACCGAGCGCTTTGACGCTTGGAATCACTGGGGACCTTGGGGTTTATCCTTTTGGGTTTCCCTTTTCCTCTTTCCTCCCTCCTTTCTCCTCTTCTCTTGCTTCTTTTTTCCCTCTTTCCCTCTCTCTCCCAAGGAGGAGGGTGGGCAAGGGGGGGTTGCTCTCATCGCGGGAGGTCCTCACAAAGAGGTGGGTCTGGATCTGAGAGCGATCCGCTCTGATGGTGACCTGGCCGTCCTGTGGGACCTCTGGTGAGACCTCTCAGCCGCCCGCCCCTCAGAGTCTCAGGGCTGCATCCCATTCTGGTGTCCACATTTCAAAAATAAAGTTAAAAAAACTGGAGAGGGCGCAGAAAAGAGCCATATTTGAGGGATGGAGAAGACTTACAAGGAGGAATTGAAAAACTCAGTCTGTTTAGTTTTTAAAAAGATGGAGAGGTGAGCTGATGGCAGCCTGCAGTGCCTTCGCTGAGAGAAAACACCAAGTATTTAAAGGGCTCTTTAGTCTTGCAAAGAAAGGCAGAACAAGAACCAATGGCTGGAAGCAGAAATCAGAAAAATTCTCCTTAGAACAAGGCAGAGATTTGTAAGAGGGAGGGCGGCTCATCACTGGAACAAACTGGCAAGAGAAGTGATGGATTCTCCATCTCTTGATGTCTTCCAGTGAAGACTAGATGCCTTTCGGGAAGGTGCTTTAGTGCAAAAGCAGCTCTTGTGACACACGGGAGGGCTGGGAGATGCAGGGCATCATATTAGATGCTCCAATGGTCCCTTCTGGCCTTAAGTCGACTAATTTATGAAAAAATGGTGCTTTAGTGTATAGCCGGCTCCATCCCCCGACTCACCAGTCATTGAGTGCGGAGATCCGGGGGCAACAACTCCAAGCTCCAAGAGGCTGGGCAGGGGCAGGACATCAGCTGGGAGGGGAGGGGTGGCGGGGCAGTGAGATCACAAAGGCCTTTTGCAGGACCTCAGCCCATTGGGCAAAGGTGGTGGGGAGGGGGTGACCTGACAGAGAGACCCCGACATCAGCGGGGCAGGGCCGAGGTGCAGGGCCAGGGCAGTCGCTGAGACCCCCCCGGCTTTGCTGCCGCACGTCTCCTTCTCCCGGTCTCCCCTCGAGGACGGGGAGAGAATTAGGATTCACGTCGTAGCATGAGGAGGAGCCTCTGTGGAGCTTTCTCCTTTCCTACCCCTGGTTGTGCCAGAAAACGAACGTCCCTTGGACAAGGTCGGAGGCTGCGAGAGGTTTGGAACCTGTTGGGTCTGATGCACCTGCTGCAGGCAGAATTCTCGGCACAGAAAACACTGGCTTAAGGGGGCAGAATGTGATTTCCTACCGAGCGCTTTGATGCTTGGAATCACTGGGGACCTTGGGGTTTATCCTTTTTGGTTTCCCTTTTCCTCTTTCCTCCCTCCTTTCTCCTCTTCTCTTGCTTCTTTTTTCCCTCTTTCCCTCTCTCTCCCAAGGAGGAGGGTGGGCAAGGGGGGGTTGCTCTCATCGCGGGAGGTCCTCACAAAGAGGTGGGTCTGGATCTGAGAGCGATCCGCTCTGATGGTGACCTGGCCGTCCTGTGGGACCTCTGGTGAGACCTCTCAGCCGCCCGCCCCTCAGAGTCTCAGGGCTGCATCCCATTCTGGTGTCCACATTTCAAAAATAAAGTTAAAAAAACTGGAGAGGGCGCAGAAAAGAGCCATATTTGAGGGATGGAGAAGACTTACAAGGAGGAATTGAAAAACTCAGTCTGTTTAGTTTTTAAAAAGATGGAGAGGTGAGCTGATGGCAGCCTGCAGTGCCTTCGCTGAGAGAAAACACCAAGTATTTAAAGGGCTCTTTAGTCTTGCAAAGAAAGGCAGAACAAGAACCAATGGCTGGAAGCAGAAATCAGAAAAATTCTCCTTAGAACAAGGCAGAGATTTGTAAGAGGGAGGGCGGCTCATCACTGGAACAAACTGGCAAGAGAAGTGATGGATTCTCCATCTCTTGATGTCTTCCAGTGAAGACTAGATGCCTTTCGGGAAGGTGCTTTAGTGCAAAAGCAGCTCTTGTGACACACGGGAGGGCTGGGAGATGCAGGGCATCATATTAGATGCTCCAATGGTCCCTTCTGGCCTTAAGTCGACTAATTTATGAAAAACTTGTGCTTTAGTGTATCGCCGGCTCCATCCCCCGACTCACCAGTCATTGAGTGCGGAGATCCGGGGGCAACAACTCCAAGCTCCAAGAGGCTGGGCAGGGGCAGGACATCAGCTGGGAGGGGAGGGGTGGCGGGGCAGTGAGATCACAAAGGCCTTTTGCAGGACCTCAGCCCATTGGGCAAAGGTGGTGGGGAGGGGGTGACCTGACAGAGAGACCCCGACATCAGCGGGGCAGGGCCGAGGTGCAGGGCCAGGGCAGTCGCTGAGACCCCCCCGGCTTTGCTGCCGCACGTCTCCTTCTCCCGGTCTCCCCTCGAGGACGGGGAGAGAATTAGGATTCACGTCGTAGCATGAGGAGGAGCCTCTGTGGAGCTTTCTCCTTTCCTACCCCTGGTTGTGCCAGAAAACGAACGTCCCTTGGACAAGGTCGGAGGCTGCGAGAGGTTTGGAACCTGTTGGGTCTGATGCACCTGCTGCAGGCAGAATTCTCGGCACAGAAAACACTGGCTTAAGGGGGCAGAATGTGATTTCCTACCGAGCGCTTTGACGCTTGGAATCACTGGGGACCTTGGGGTTTATCCTTTTGGGTTTCCCTTTTCCTCTTTCCTCCCTCCTTTCTCCTCTTCTCTTGCTTCTTTTTTCCCTCTTTCCCTCTCTCTCCCAAGGAGGAGGGTGGGCAAGGGGGGGTTGCTCTCATCGCGGGAGGTCCTCACAAAGAGGTGGGTCTGGATCTGAGAGCGATCCGCTCTGATGGTGACCTGGCCGTCCTGTGGGACCTCTGGTGAGACCTCTCAGCCGCCCGCCCCTCAGAGTCTCAGGGCTGCATCCCGTTCTGGTGTCCACATTTCAAAAATAAAGTTAAAAAAACTGGAGAGGGTGCAGAAAAGAGCCATATTTGAGGGATGGAGAAGACTTACAAGGAGGAATTGAAAAACTCAGTCTGTTTAGTTTTTAAAAAGATGGAGAGGTGAGCTGATGGCAGCCTGCAGTGCCTTCGCTGAGAGAAAACACCAAGTATTTAAAGGGCTCTTTAGTCTTGCAAAGAAAGGCAGAACAAGAACCAATGGCTGGAAGCAGAAATCAGAAAAATTCTCCTTAGAACAAGGCAGAGATTTGTAAGAGGGAGGGCGACTCATCACTGGAACAAACTGGCAAGAGAAGTGATGGATTCTCCATCTCTTGATGTCTTCCAGTGAAGACTAGATGCCTTTCGGGAAGGTGCTTTAGTGCAAAAGCAGCTCTTGTGACACACGGGAGGGCTGGGAGATGCAGGGCATCATATTAGATGCTCCAATGGTCCCTTCTGGCCTTAAGTCGACTAATTTATGAAAAAATGGTGCTTTAGTGTATAGCCGGCTCCATCCCCCGACTCACCAGTCATTGAGTGCGGAGATCCGGGGGCAACAACTCCAAGCTCCAAGAGGCTGGGCAGGGGCAGGACATCAGCTGGGAGGGGAGGGGTGGCGGGCAGTGAGATCACAAAGGCCTTTTGCAGGACCTCAGCCCATTGGGCAAAGGTGGTGGGGAGGGGGTGACCTCACAGAGAGACCCCGACATCAGCGGGGCAGGGCCGAGGTGCAGGGCCAGGGCAGTCGCTGAGACCCCCCCGGCTTTGCTGCCGCACGTCTCCTTCTCCCGGTCTCCCCTCGAGGACGGGGAGAGAATTAGGATTCACGTCGTAGCATGAGGAGGAGCCTCTGTGGAGCTTTCTCCTTTCCTACCCCTGGTTGTGCCAGAAAACGAACGTCCCTTGGACAAGGTCGGAGGCTGCGAGAGGTTTGGAACCTGTTGGGTCTGATGCACCTGCTGCAGGCAGAATTCTCGGCACAGAAAACACTGGCTTAAGGGGGCAGAATGTGATTTCCTACCGAGCGCTTTGACGCTTGGAATCACTGGGGACCTTGGGGTTTATCCTTTTGGGTTTCCCTTTTCCTCTTTCCTCCCTCCTTTCTCCTCTTCTCTTGCTTCTTTTTTCCCTCTTTCCCTCTCTCTCCCAAGGAGGAGGGTGGGCAAGGGGGGGTTGCTCTCATCGCGGGAGGTCCTCACAAAGAGGTGGGTCTGGATCTGAGAGCGATCCGCTCTGATGGTGACCTGGCCGTCCTGTGGGACCTCTGGTGAGACCTCTCAGCCGCCCGCCCCTCAGAGTCTCAGGGCTGCATCCCGTTCTGGTGTCCACATTTCAAAAATAAAGTTAAAAAAACTGGAGAGGGTGCAGAAAAGAGCCATATTTGAGGGATGGAGAAGACTTACAAGGAGGAATTGAAAAACTCAGTCTGTTTAGTTTTTAAAAAGATGGAGAGGTGAGCTGATGGCAGCCTGCAGTGCCTTCGCTGAGAGAAAACACCAAGTATTTAAAGGGCTCTTTAGTCTTGCAAAGAAAGGCAGAACAAGAACCAATGGCTGGAAGCAGAAATCAGAAAAATTCTCCTTAGAACAAGGCAGAGATTTGTAAGAGGGAGGGCGGCTCATCACTGGAACAAACTGGCAAGAGAAGTGATGGATTCTCCATCTCTTGATGTCTTCCAGTGAAGACTAGATGCCTTTCGGGAAGGTGCTTTAGTGCAAAAGCAGCTCTTGTGACACACGGGAGGGCTGGGAGATGCAGGGCATCATATTAGATGCTCCAATGGTCCCTTCTGGCCTTAAGTCGACTAATTTATGAAAAACTGGTGCTTTAGTGTATAGCCGGCTCCATCCTCCGACTCACCAGTCATTGAGTGCGGAGATCCGGGGGCAACAACTCCAAGCTCCAAGAGGCTGGGCAGGGGCAGGACATCAGCTGGGAGGGGAGGGGTGGCGGGGCAGTGAGATCACAAAGGCCGTTTGCAGGACCTCAGCCCATTGGGCAAAGGTGGTGGGGAGGGGGTGACCTGACAGAGAGACCCCGACATCAGCGGGGCAGGGCCGAGGTGCAGGGCCAGGGCAGTCGCTGAGACCCCCCCGGCTTTGCTGCCGCACGTCTCCTTCTCCCGGTCTCCCCTCGAGGACGGGGAGAGAATTAGGATTCACGTCGTAGCATGAGGAGGAGCCTCTGTGGAGCTTTCTCCTTTCCTACCCCTGGTTGTGCCAGAAAACGAACGTCCCTTGGACAAGGTCGGAGGCTGCGAGAGGTTTGGAACCTGTTGGGTCTGATGCACCTGCTGCAGGCAGAATTCTCGGCACAGAAAACACTGGCTTAAGGGGGCAGAATGTGATTTCCTACCGAGCGCTTTGACGCTTGGAATCACTGGGGACCTTGGGGTTTATCCTTTTGGGTTTCCCTTTTCCTCTTTCCTCCCTCCTTTCTCCTCTTCTCTTGCTTCTTTTTTCCCTCTTTCCCTCTCTCTCCCAAGGAGGAGGGTGGGCAAGGGGGGGTTGCTCTCATCGCGGGAGGTCCTCACAAAGAGGTGGGTCTGGATCTGAGAGCGATCCGCTCTGATGGTGACCTGGCCGTCCTGTGGGACCTCTGGTGAGACCTCTCAGCCGCCCGCCCCTCAGAGTCTCAGGGCTGCATCCCGTTCTGGTGTCCACATTTCAAAAATAAAGTTAAAAAAACTGGAGAGGGTGCAGAAAAGAGCCATATTTGAGGGATGGAGAAGACTTATAAGGAGGAATTGAAAAACTCAGTCTGTTTAGTTTTTAAAAAGATGGAGAGGTGAGCTGATGGCAGCCTGCAGTGCCTTCGCTGAGAGAAAACACCAAGTATTTAAAGGGCTCTTTAGTCTTGCAAAGAAAGGCAGAACAAGAACCAATGGCTGGAAGCAGAAATCAGAAAAATTCTCCTTAGAACAAGGCAGAGATTTGTAAGAGGGAGGGCGGCTCATCACTGGAACAAACTGGCAAGAGAAGTGATGGATTCTCCATCTCTTGATGTCTTCCAGTGAAGACTAGATGCCTTTCGGGAAGGTGCTTTAGTGCAAAAGCAGCTCTTGTGACACACGGGAGGGCTGGGAGATGCAGGGCATCATATTAGATGCTCCAATGGTCCCTTCTGGCCTTAAGTCGACTAATTTATGAAAAACTGGTGCTTTAGTGTATAGCCGGCTCCATCCTCCGACTCACCAGTCATTGAGTGCGGAGATCCGGGGGCAACAACTCCAAGCTCCAAGAGGCTGGGCAGGGGCAGGACATCAGCTGGGAGGGGAGGGGTGGCGGGGCAGTGAGATCACAAAGGCCGTTTGCAGGACCTCAGCCCATTGGGCAAAGGTGGTGGGGAGGGGGTGACCTGACAGAGAGACCCCGACATCAGCGGGGCAGGGCCGAGGTGCAGGGCCAGGGCAGTCGCTGAGACCCCCCCGGCTTTGCTGCCGCACGTCTCCTTCTCCCGGTCTCCCCTCGAGGACGGGGAGAGAATTAGGATTCACGTCGTAGCATGAGGAGGAGCCTCTGTGGAGCTTTCTCCTTTCCTACCCCTGGTTGTGCCAGAAAACGAACGTCCCTTGGACAAGGTCGGAGGCTGCGAGAGGTTTGGAACCTGTTGGGTCTGATGCACCTGCTGCAGGCAGAATTCTCGGCACAGAAAACACTGGCTTAAGGGGGCAGAATGTGATTTCCTACCGAGCGCTTTGACGCTTGGAATCACTGGGGACCTTGGGGTTTATCCTTTTGGGTTTCCCTTTTCCTCTTTCCTCCCTCCTTTCTCCTCTTCTCTTGCTTCTTTTTTCCCTCTTTCCCTCTCTCTCCCAAGGAGGAGGGTGGGCAAGGGGGGGTTGCTCTCATCGCGGGAGGTCCTCACAAAGAGGTGGGTCTGGATCTGAGAGCGATCCGCTCTGATGGTGACCTGGCCGTCCTGTGGGACCTCTGGTGAGACCTCTCAGCCGCCCGCCCCTCAGAGTCTCAGGGCTGCATCCCGTTCTGGTGTCCACATTTCAAAAATAAAGTTAAAAAAACTGGAGAGGGTGCAGAAAAGAGCCATATTTGAGGGATGGAGAAGACTTATAAGGAGGAATTGAAAAACTCAGTCTGTTTAGTTTTTAAAAAGATGGAGAGGTGAGCTGATGGCAGCCTGCAGTGCCTTCGCTGAGAGAAAACACCAAGTATTTAAAGGGCTCTTTAGTCTTGCAAAGAAAGGCAGAACAAGAACCAATGGCTGGAAGCAGAAATCAGAAAAATTCTCCTTAGAACAAGGCAGAGATTTGTAAGAGGGAGGGCGGCTCATCACTGGAACAAACTGGCAAGAGAAGTGATGGATTCTCCATCTCTTGATGTCTTCCAGTGAAGACTAGATGCCTTTCGGGAAGGTGCTTTAGTGCAAAAGCAGCTCTTGTGACACACGGGAGGGCTGGGAGATGCAGGGCATCATATTAGATGCTCCAATGGTCCCTTCTGGCCTTAAGTCGACTAATTTATGAAAAACTTGTGCTTTAGTGTATCGCCGGCTCCATCCCCTGACTCACCAGTCATTGAGTGCGGAGATCCGGGGGCAACAACTCCAAGCTCCAAGAGGCTGGGCAGGGGCAGGACATCAGCTGGGAGGGGAGGGGTGGGGAGGCAGTAACATCACAAAGGCCTTTTGCAGGACCTCAGCCCATTGGGCAAAGGTGGTGGGGAGGGGGTGACCTCACAGAGAGACCCCGACATCAGCGGGGCAGGGCCGAGGTGCAGGGCCAGGGCAGTCGCTGAGACCCCCCCGGCTTTGCTGCCGCACGTCTCCTTCTCCCGGTCTCCCCTCGAGGACGGGGAGAGAATTAGGATTCACGTCGTAGCATGAGGAGGAGCCTCTGTGGAGCTTTCTCCTTTCCTACCCCTGGTTGTGCCAGAAAACGAACGTCCCTTGGACAAGGTCGGAGGCTGCGAGAGGTTTGGAACCTGTTGGGTCTGATGCACCTGCTGCAGGCAGAATTCTCGGCACAGAAAACACTGGCTTAAGGGGGCAGAATGTGATTTCCTACCGAGCGCTTTGACGCTTGGAATCACTGGGGACCTTGGGGTTTATCCTTTTTGGTTTCCCTTTTCCTCTTTCCTCCCTCCTTTCTCCTCTTCTCTTGCTTCTTTTTTCCCTCTTTCCCTCTCTCTCCCAAGGAGGAGGGTGGGCAAGGGGGGGTTGCTCTCATCGCGGGAGGTCCTCACAAAGAGGTGGGTCTGGATCTGAGAGCGATCCGCTCTGATGGTGACCTGGCCGTCCTGTGGGACCTCTGGTGAGACCTCTCAGCCGCCCGCCCCTCAGAGTCTCAGGGCTGCATCCCGTTCTGGTGTCCACATTTCAAAAATAAAGTTAAAAAAACTGGAGAGGGTGCAGAAAAGAGCCATATTTGAGGGATGGAGAAGACTTACAAGGAGGAATTGAAAAACTCAGTCTGTTTAGTTTTTAAAAAGATGGAGAGGTGAGCTGATGGCAGCCTGCAGTGCCTTCGCTGAGAGAAAACACCAAGTATTTAAAGGGCTCTTTAGTCTTGCAAAGAAAGGCAGAACAAGAACCAATGGCTGGAAGCAGAAATCAGAAAAATTCTCCTTAGAACAAGGCAGAGATTTGTAAGAGGGAGGGCGGCTCATCACTGGAACAAACTGGCAAGAGAAGTGATGGATTCTCCATCTCTTGATGTCTTCCAGTGAAGACTAGATGCCTTTCGGGAAGGTGCTTTAGTGCAAAAGCAGCTCTTGTGACACACGGGAGGGCTGGGAGATGCAGGGCATCATATTAGATGCTCCAATGGTCCCTTCTGGCCTTAAGTCGACTAATTTATGAAAAAATGGCGCTTTAGTGTATAGCCGGCTCCATCCCCCGACTCACCAGTCATTGAGTGCGGAGATCCGGGGGCAACAACTCCAAGCTCCAAGAGGCTGGGCAGGGGCAGGACATCAGCTGGGAGGGGAGGGGTGGCGGGGCAGTGAGATCACAAAGGCCTTTTGCAGGACCTCAGCCCATTGGGCAAAGGTGGTGGGGAGGGGGTGACCTGACAGAGAGACCCCGACATCAGCGGGGCAGGGCCGAGGTGCAGGGCCAGGGCAGTCGCTGAGACCCCCCCGGCTTTGCTGCCGCACGTCTCCTTCTCCCGGTCTCCCCTCGAGGACGGGGAGAGAATTAGGATTCACGTCGTAGCATGAGGAGGAGCCTCTGTGGAGCTTTCTCCTTTCCTACCCCTGGTTGTGCCAGAAAACGAACGTCCCTTGGACAAGGTCGGAGGCTGCGAGAGGTTTGGAACCTGTTGGGTCTGATGCACCTGCTGCAGGCAGAATTCTCGGCACAGAAAACACTGGCTTAAGGGGGCAGAATGTGATTTCCTACCGAGCGCTTTGACGCTTGGAATCACTGGGGACCTTGGGGTTTATCCTTTTGGGTTTCCCTTTTCCTCTTTCCTCCCTCCTTTCTCCTCTTCTCTTGCTTCTTTTTTCCCTCTTTCCCTCTCTCTCCCAAGGAGGAGGGTGGGCAAGGGGGGGTTGCTCTCATCGCGGGAGGTCCTCACAAAGAGGTGGGTCTGGATCTGAGAGCGATCCGCTCTGATGGTGACCTGGCCGTCCTGTGGGACCTCTGGTGAGACCTCTCAGCCGCCCGCCCCTCAGAGTCTCAGGGCTGCATCCCATTCTGGTGTCCACATTTCAAAAATAAAGTTAAAAAAACTGGAGAGGGCGCAGAAAAGAGCCATATTTGAGGGATGGAGAAGACTTACAAGGAGGAATTGAAAAACTCAGTCTGTTTAGTTTTTAAAAAGATGGAGAGGTGAGCTGATGGCAGCCTGCAGTGCCTTCGCTGAGAGAAAACACCAAGTATTTAAAGGGCTCTTTAGTCTTGCAAAGAAAGGCAGAACAAGAACCAATGGCTGGAAGCAGAAATCAGAAAAATTCTCCTTAGAACAAGGCAGAGATTTGTAAGAGGGAGGGCGGCTCATCACTGGAACAAACTGGCAAGAGAAGTGATGGATTCTCCATCTCTTGATGTCTTCCAGTGAAGACTAGATGCCTTTCGGGAAGGTGCTTTAGTGCAAAAGCAGCTCTTGTGACACACGGGAGGGCTGGGAGATGCAGGGCATCATATTAGATGCTCCAATGGTCCCTTCTGGCCTTAAGTCGACTAATTTATGAAAAACTGGTGCTTTAGTGTATCGCCGGCTCCATCCCCTGACTCACCAGTCATTGAGTGCGGAGATCCGGGGGCAACAACTCCAAGCTCCAAGAGGCTGGGCAGGGGCAGGACATCTGCTGGGAGGGGAGGGGTGGGGAGGCAGTAACATCACAAAGGCCTTTTGCAGGACCTCAGCCCATTGGGCAAAGGTGGTGGGGAGGGGGTGACCTCACAGAGAGACCCCGACATCAGCGGGGCAGGGCCGAGGTGCAGGGCCAGGGCAGTCGCTGAGACCCCCCCGGCTTTGCTGCCGCACGTCTCCTTCTCCCGGTCTCCCCTCGAGGACGGGGAGAGAATTAGGATTCACGTCGTAGCATGAGGAGGAGCCTCTGTGGAGCTTTCTCCTTTCCTACCCCTGGTTGTGCCAGAAAACGAACATCCCTTGGACAAGGTCGGAGGCTGCGAGAGGTTTGGAACCTGTTGGGTCTGATGCACCTGCTGCAGGCAGAATTCTCGGCACAGAAAACACTGGCTTAAGGGGGCAGAATGTGATTTCCTACCGAGCGCTTTGACGCTTGGAATCACTGGGGACCTTGGGGTTTATCCTTTTGGGTTTCCCTTTTCCTCTTTCCTCCCTCCTTTCTCCTCTTCTCTTGCTTCTTTTTTCCCTCTTTCCCTCTCTCTCCCAAGGAGGAGGGTGGGCAAGGGGGGGTTGCTCTCATCGCGGGAGGTCCTCACAAAGAGGTGGGTCTGGATCTGAGAGCGATCCGCTCTGATGGTGACCTGGCCGTCCTGTGGGACCTCTGGTGAGACCTCTCAGCCGCCCGCCCCTCAGAGTCTCAGGGCTGCATCCCGTTCTGGTGTCCACATTTCAAAAATAAAGTTAAAAAAACTGGAGAGGGTGCAGAAAAGAGCCATATTTGAGGGATGGAGAAGACTTACAAGGAGGAATTGAAAAACTCAGTCTGTTTAGTTTTTAAAAAGATGGAGAGGTGAGCTGATGGCAGCCTGCAGTGCCTTCGCTGAGAGAAAACACCAAGTATTTAAAGGGCTCTTTAGTCTTGCAAAGAAAGGCAGAACAAGAACCAATGGCTGGAAGCAGAAATCAGAAAAATTCTCCTTAGAACAAGGCAGAGATTTGTAAGAGGGAGGGCGGCTCATCACTGGAACAAACTGGCAAGAGAAGTGATGGATTCTCCATCTCTTGATGTCTTCCAGTGAAGACTAGATGCCTTTCGGGAAGGTGCTTTAGTGCAAAAGCAGCTCTTGTGACACACGGGAGGGCTGGGAGATGCAGGGCATCATATTAGATGCTCCAATGGTCCCTTCTGGCCTTAAGTCGACTAATTTATGAAAAAATGGTGCTTTAGTGTATAGCCGGCTCCATCCCCCGACTCACCAGTCATTGAGTGCGGAGATCCGGGGGCAACAACTCCAAGCTCCAAGAGGCTGGGCAGGGGCAGGACATCAGCTGGGAGGGGAGGGGTGGCGGGGCAGTGAGATCACAAAGGCCTTTTGCAGGACCTCAGCCCATTGGGCAAAGGTGGTGGGGAGGGGGTGACCTGACAGAGAGACCCCGACATCAGCGGGGCAGGGCCGAGGTGCAGGGCCAGGGCAGTCGCTGAGACCCCCCCGGCTTTGCTGCCGCACGTCTCCTTCTCCCGGTCTCCCCTCGAGGACGGGGAGAGAATTAGGATTCACGTCGTAGCATGAGGAGGAGCCTCTGTGGAGCTTTCTCCTTTCCTACCCCTGGTTGTGCCAGAAAACGAACGTCCCTTGGACAAGGTCGGAGGCTGCGAGAGGTTTGGAACCTGTTGGGTCTGATGCACCTGCTGCAGGCAGAATTCTCGGCACAGAAAACACTGGCTTAAGGGGGCAGAATGTGATTTCCTACCAAGCGCTTTGACGCTTGGAATCACTGGGGACCTTGGGGTTTATCCTTTTGGGTTTCCCTTTTCCTCTTTCCTCCCTCCTTTCTCCTCTTCTCTTGCTTCTTTTTTCCCTCTTTCCCTCTCTCTCCCAAGGAGGAGGGTGGGCAAGGGGGGGTTGCTCTCATCGCGGGAGGTCCTCACAAAGAGGTGGGTCTGGATCTGAGAGCGATCCGCTCTGATGGTGACCTGGCCGTCCTGTGGGACCTCTGGTGAGACCTCTCAGCCGCCCGCCCCTCAGAGTCTCAGGGCTGCATCCCGTTCTGGTGTCCACATTTCAAAAATAAAGTTAAAAAAACTGGAGAGGGTGCAGAAAAGAGCCATATTTGAGGGATGGAGAAGACTTCCAAGGAGGAATTGAAAAACTCAGTCTGTTTAGTTTTTAAAAAGATGGAGAGGTGAGCTGATGGCAGCCTGCAGTGCCTTCGCTGAGAGAAAACACCAAGTATTTAAAGGGCTCTTTAGTCTTGCAAAGAAAGGCAGAACAAGAACCAATGGCTGGAAGCAGAAATCAGAAAAATTCTCCTTAGAACAAGGCAGAGATTTGTAAGAGGGAGGGCGACTCATCACTGGAACAAACTGGCAAGAGAAGTGATGGATTCTCCATCTCTTGATGTCTTCCAGTGAAGACTAGATGCCTTTCGGGAAGGTGCTTTAGTGCAAAAGCAGCTCTTGTGACACACGGGAGGGCTGGGAGATGAAGGGCATCATATTAGATGCTCCAATGGTCCCTTCTGGCCTTAAGTCGACTAATTTATGAAAAACTGGTGCTTTAGTGTATAGCCGGCTCCATCCCCCGACTCACCAGTCATTGAGTGCGGAGATCCGGGGGCAACAACTCCAAGCTCCAAGAGGCTGGGCAGGGGCAGGACATCTGCTGAGAGGGGAGGGGTGGCGGGGCAGTGAGATCACAAAGGCCTTTTGCAGGACCTCAGCCCATTGGGCAAAGGTGGTGGGGAGGGGGTGACCTCACAGAGAGACCCCGACATCAGCGGGGCAGGGCCGAGGTGCAGGGCCAGGGCAGTCGCTGAGACCCACCCGGCTTTGCTGCCGCACGTCTCCTTCTCCCGGTCTCCCCTCGAGGACGGGGAGAGAATTAGGATTCACGTCGTAGCATGAGGAGGAGCCTCTGTGGAGCTTTCTCCTTTCCTACCCCTGGTTGTGCCAGAAAACGAACGTCCCTTGGACAAGGTCGGAGGCTGCGAGAGGTTTGGAACCTGTTGGGTCTGATGCACCTGCTGCAGGCAGAATTCTCGGCACAGAAAACACTGGCTTAAGGGGGCAGAATGTGATTTCCTACCGAGCGCTTTGACGCTTGGAATCACTGGGGACCTTGGGGTTTATCCTTTTGGGTTTCCCTTTTCCTCTTTCCTCCCTCCTTTCTCCTCTTCTCTTGCTTCTTTTTTCCCTCTTTCCCTCTCTCTCCCAAGGAGGAGGGTGGGCAAGGGGGGGTTGCTCTCATCGCGGGAGGTCCTCACAAAGAGGTGGGTCTGGATCTGAGAGCGATCCGCTCTGATAGTGACCTGGCCGTCCTGTGGGACCTCTGGTGAGACCTCTCAGCCGCCCGCCCCTCAGAGTCTCAGGGCTGCATCCCGTTCTGGTGTCCACATTTCAAAAATAAAGTTAAAAAAACTGGAGAGGGTGCAGAAAAGAGCCATATTTGAGGGATGGAGAAGACTTACAAGGAGGAATTGAAAAACTCAGTCTGTTTAGTTTTTAAAAAGATGGAGAGGTGAGCTGATGGCAGCCTGCAGTGCCTTCGCTGAGAGAAAACACCAAGTATTTAAAGGGCTCTTTAGTCTTGCAAAGAAAGGCAGAACAAGAACCAATGGCTGGAAGCAGAAATCAGAAAAATTCTCCTTAGAACAAGGCAGAGATTTGTAAGAGGGAGGGCGGCTCATCACTGGAACAAACTGGCAAGAGAAGTGATGGATTCTCCATCTCTTGATGTCTTCCAGTGAAGACTAGATGCCTTTCGGGAAGGTGCTTTAGTGCAAAAGCAGCTCTTGTGACACACGGGAGGGCTGGGAGATGCAGGGCATCATATTAGATGCTCCAATGGTCCCTTCTGGCCTTAAGTCGACTAATTTATGAAAAACTGGTGCTTTAGTGTATAGCCGGCTCCATCCCCCGACTCACCAGTCATTGAGTGCGGAGATCCGGGGGCAACAACTCCAAGCTCCAAGAGGCTGGGCAGGGGCAGGACATCAGCTGGGAGGGGAGGGGTGGCGGGGCAGTGAGATCACAAAGGCCTTTTGCAGGACCTCAGCCCATTGGGCAAAGGTGGTGGGGAGGGGGTGACCTGACAGAGAGACCCCGACATCAGCGGGGCAGGGCCGAGGTGCAGGGCCAGGGCAGTCGCTGAGACCCCCCCGGCTTTGCTGCCGCACGTCTCCTTCTCCCGGTCTCCCCTCGAGGACGGGGAGAGAATTAGGATTCACGTCGTAGCATGAGGAGGAGCCTCTGTGGAGCTTTCTCCTTTCCTACCCCTGGTTGTGCCAGAAAACGAACGTCCCTTGGACAAGGTCGGAGGCTGCGAGAGGTTTGGAACCTGTTGGGTCTGATGCACCTGCTGCAGGCAGAATTCTCGGCACAGAAAACACTGGCTTAAGGGGGCAGAATGTGATTTCCTACCGAGCGCTTTGACGCTTGGAATCACTGGGGACCTTGGGGTTTATCCTTTTGGGTTTCCCTTTTCCTCTTTCCTCCCTCCTTTCTCCTCTTCTCTTGCTTCTTTTTTCCCTCTTTCCCTCTCTCTCCCAAGGAGGAGGGTGGGCAAGGGGGGGTTGCTCTCATCGCGGGAGGTCCTCACAAAGAGGTGGGTCTGGATCTGAGAGCGATCCGCTCTGATGGTGACCTGGCCGTCCTGTGGGACCTCTGGTGAGACCTCTCAGCCGCCCGCCCCTCAGAGTCTCAGGGCTGCATCCCGTTCTGGTGTCCACATTTCAAAAATAAAGTTAAAAAAACTGGAGAGGGTGCAGAAAAGAGCCATATTTGAGGGATGGAGAAGACTTACAAGGAGGAATTGAAAAACTCAGTCTGTTTAGTTTTTAAAAAGATGGAGAGGTGAGCTGATGGCAGCCTGCAGTGCCTTCGCTGAGAGAAAACACCAAGTATTTAAAGGGCTCTTTAGTCTTGCAAAGAAAGGCAGAACAAGAACCAATGGCTGGAAGCAGAAATCAGAAAAATTCTCCTTAGAACAAGGCAGAGATTTGTAAGAGGGAGGGCGGCTCATCACTGGAACAAACTGGCAAGAGAAGTGATGGATTCTCCATCTCTTGATGTCTTCCAGTGAAGACTAGATGCCTTTCGGGAAGGTGCTTTAGTGCAAAAGCAGCTCTTGTGACACACGGGAGGGCTGGGAGATGCAGGGCATCATATTAGATGCTCCAATGGTCCCTTCTGGCCTTAAGTCGACTAATTTATGAAAAAATGGCGCTTTAGTGTATAGCCGGCTCCATCCCCCGACTCACCAGTCATTGAGTGCGGAGATCCGGGGGCAACAACTCCAAGCTCCAAGAGGCTGGGCAGGGGCAGGACATCAGCTGGGAGGGGAGGGGTGGCGGGGCAGTGAGATCACAAAGGCCTTTTGCAGGACCTCAGCCCATTGGGCAAAGGTGGTGGGGAGGGGGTGACCTGACAGAGAGACCCCGACATCAGCGGGGCAGGGCCGAGGTGCAGGGCCAGGGCAGTCGCTGAGACCCCCCCGGCTTTGCTGCCGCACGTCTCCTTCTCCCGGTCTCCCCTCGAGGACGGGGAGAGAATTAGGATTCACGTCGTAGCATGAGGAGGAGCCTCTGTGGAGCTTTCTCCTTTCCTACCCCTGGTTGTGCCAGAAAACGAACGTCCCTTGGACAAGGTCGGAGGCTGCGAGAGGTTTGGAACCTGTTGGGTCTGATGCACCTGCTGCAGGCAGAATTCTCGGCACAGAAAACACTGGCTTAAGGGGGCAGAATGTGATTTCCTACCGAGCGCTTTGACGCTTGGAATCACTGGGGACCTTGGGGTTTATCCTTTTGGGTTTCCCTTTTCCTCTTTCCTCCCTCCTTTCTCCTCTTCTCTTGCTTCTTTTTTCCCTCTTTCCCTCTCTCTCCCAAGGAGGAGGGTGGGCAAGGGGGGGTTGCTCTCATCGCGGGAGGTCCTCACAAAGAGGTGGGTCTGGATCTGAGAGCGATCCGCTCTGATGGTGACCTGGCCGTCCTGTGGGACCTCTGGTGAGACCTCTCAGCCGCCCGCCCCTCAGAGTCTCAGGGCTGCATCCCATTCTGGTGTCCACATTTCAAAAATAAAGTTAAAAAAACTGGAGAGGGCGCAGAAAAGAGCCATATTTGAGGGATGGAGAAGACTTACAAGGAGGAATTGAAAAACTCAGTCTGTTTAGTTTTTAAAAAGATGGAGAGGTGAGCTGATGGCAGCCTGCAGTGCCTTCGCTGAGAGAAAACACCAAGTATTTAAAGGGCTCTTTAGTCTTGCAAAGAAAGGCAGAACAAGAACCAATGGCTGGAAGCAGAAATCAGAAAAATTCTCCTTAGAACAAGGCAGAGATTTGTAAGAGGGAGGGCGGCTCATCACTGGAACAAACTGGCAAGAGAAGTGATGGATTCTCCATCTCTTGATGTCTTCCAGTGAAGACTAGATGCCTTTCGGGAAGGTGCTTTAGTGCAAAAGCAGCTCTTGTGACACACGGGAGGGCTGGGAGATGCAGGGCATCATATTAGATGCTCCAATGGTCCCTTCTGGCCTTAAGTCGACTAATTTATGAAAAACTGGTGCTTTAGTGTATCGCCGGCTCCATCCCCTGACTCACCAGTCATTGAGTGCGGAGATCCGGGGGCAACAACTCCAAGCTCCAAGAGGCTGGGCAGGGGCAGGACATCTGCTGGGAGGGGAGGGGTGGGGAGGCAGTAACATCACAAAGGCCTTTTGCAGGACCTCAGCCCATTGGGCAAAGGTGGTGGGGAGGGGGTGACCTCACAGAGAGACCCCGACATCAGCGGGGCAGGGCCGAGGTGCAGGGCCAGGGCAGTCGCTGAGACCCCCCCGGCTTTGCTGCCGCACGTCTCCTTCTCCCGGTCTCCCCTCGAGGACGGGGAGAGAATTAGGATTCACGTCGTAGCATGAGGAGGAGCCTCTGTGGAGCTTTCTCCTTTCCTACCCCTGGTTGTGCCAGAAAACGAACATCCCTTGGACAAGGTCGGAGGCTGCGAGAGGTTTGGAACCTGTTGGGTCTGATGCACCTGCTGCAGGCAGAATTCTCGGCACAGAAAACACTGGCTTAAGGGGGCAGAATGTGATTTCCTACCGAGCGCTTTGACGCTTGGAATCACTGGGGACCTTGGGGTTTATCCTTTTGGGTTTCCCTTTTCCTCTTTCCTCCCTCCTTTCTCCTCTTCTCTTGCTTCTTTTTTCCCTCTTTCCCTCTCTCTCCCAAGGAGGAGGGTGGGCAAGGGGGGGTTGCTCTCATCGCGGGAGGTCCTCACAAAGAGGTGGGTCTGGATCTGAGAGCGATCCGCTCTGATGGTGACCTGGCCGTCCTGTGGGACCTCTGGTGAGACCTCTCAGCCGCCCGCCCCTCAGAGTCTCAGGGCTGCATCCCGTTCTGGTGTCCACATTTCAAAAATAAAGTTAAAAAAACTGGAGAGGGTGCAGAAAAGAGCCATATTTGAGGGATGGAGAAGACTTACAAGGAGGAATTGAAAAACTCAGTCTGTTTAGTTTTTAAAAAGATGGAGAGGTGAGCTGATGGCAGCCTGCAGTGCCTTCGCTGAGAGAAAACACCAAGTATTTAAAGGGCTCTTTAGTCTTGCAAAGAAAGGCAGAACAAGAACCAATGGCTGGAAGCAGAAATCAGAAAAATTCTCCTTAGAACAAGGCAGAGATTTGTAAGAGGGAGGGCGGCTCATCACTGGAACAAACTGGCAAGAGAAGTGATGGATTCTCCATCTCTTGATGTCTTCCAGTGAAGACTAGATGCCTTTCGGGAAGGTGCTTTAGTGCAAAAGCAGCTCTTGTGACACACGGGAGGGCTGGGAGATGCAGGGCATCATATTAGATGCTCCAATGGTCCCTTCTGGCCTTAAGTCGACTAATTTATGAAAAACTGGTGCTTTAGTGTATAGCCGGCTCCATCCCCCGACTCACCAGTCATTGAGTGCGGAGATCCGGGGGCAACAACTCCAAGCTCCAAGAGGCTGGGCAGGGGCAGGACATCAGCTGGGAGGGGAGGGGTGGCGGGGCAGTGAGATCACAAAGGCCTTTTGCAGGACCTCAGCCCATTGGGCAAAGGTGGTGGGGAGGGGGTGACCTGACAGAGAGACCCCGACATCAGCGGGGCAGGGCCGAGGTGCAGGGCCAGGGCAGTCGCTGAGACCCCCCCGGCTTTGCTGCCGCACGTCTCCTTCTCCCGGTCTCCCCTCGAGGACGGGGAGAGAATTAGGATTCACGTCGTAGCATGAGGAGGAGCCTCTGTGGAGCTTTCTCCTTTCCTACCCCTGGTTGTGCCAGAAAACGAACGTCCCTTGGACAAGGTCGGAGGCTGCGAGAGGTTTGGAACCTGTTGGGTCTGATGCACCTGCTGCAGGCAGAATTCTCGGCACAGAAAACACTGGCTTAAGGGGGCAGAATGTGATTTCCTACCAAGCGCTTTGACGCTTGGAATCACTGGGGACCTTGGGGTTTATCCTTTTGGGTTTCCCTTTTCCTCTTTCCTCCCTCCTTTCTCCTCTTCTCTTGCTTCTTTTTTCCCTCTTTCCCTCTCTCTCCCAAGGAGGAGGGTGGGCAAGGGGGGGTTGCTCTCATCGCGGGAGGTCCTCACAAAGAGGTGGGTCTGGATCTGAGAGCGATCCGCTCTGATGGTGACCTGGCCGTCCTGTGGGACCTCTGGTGAGACCTCTCAGCCGCCCGCCCCTCAGAGTCTCAGGGCTGCATCCCGTTCTGGTGTCCACATTTCAAAAATAAAGTTAAAAAAACTGGAGAGGGTGCAGAAAAGAGCCATATTTGAGGGATGGAGAAGACTTCCAAGGAGGAATTGAAAAACTCAGTCTGTTTAGTTTTTAAAAAGATGGAGAGGTGAGCTGATGGCAGCCTGCAGTGCCTTCGCTGAGAGAAAACACCAAGTATTTAAAGGGCTCTTTAGTCTTGCAAAGAAAGGCAGAACAAGAACCAATGGCTGGAAGCAGAAATCAGAAAAATTCTCCTTAGAACAAGGCAGAGATTTGTAAGAGGGAGGGCGACTCATCACTGGAACAAACTGGCAAGAGAAGTGATGGATTCTCCATCTCTTGATGTCTTCCAGTGAAGACTAGATGCCTTTCGGGAAGGTGCTTTAGTGCAAAAGCAGCTCTTGTGACACACGGGAGGGCTGGGAGATGAAGGGCATCATATTAGATGCTCCAATGGTCCCTTCTGGCCTTAAGTCGACTAATTTATGAAAAACTGGTGCTTTAGTGTATAG
This sequence comes from Caretta caretta, assembly GCF_965140235.1. Classification (NCBI taxonomy): domain Eukaryota; kingdom Metazoa; phylum Chordata; order Testudines; family Cheloniidae; genus Caretta; species Caretta caretta. The sequence goes on from NC_134216.1 coordinate 76,750,499, forward strand.
CCGGCTCCATCCCCCGACTCACCAGTCATTGAGTGCGGAGATCCGGGGGCAACAACTCCAAGCTCCAAGAGGCTGGGCAGGGGCAGGACATCTGCTGGGAGGGGAGGGGTGGCGGGGCAGTGAGATCACAAAGGCCTTTTGCAGGACCTCAGCCCATTGGGCAAAGGTGGTGGGGAGGGGGTGACCTCACAGAGAGACCCCGACATCAGCGGGGCAGGGCCGAGGTGCAGGGCCAGGGCAGTCGCTGAGACCCACCCGGCTTTGCTGCCGCACGTCTCCTTCTCCCGGTCTCCCCTCGAGGACGGGGAGAGAATTAGGATTCACGTCGTAGCATGAGGAGGAGCCTCTGTGGAGCTTTCTCCTTTCCTACCCCTGGTTGTGCCAGAAAACGAACGTCCCTTGGACAAGGTCGGAGGCTGCGAGAGGTTTGGAACCTGTTGGGTCTGATGCACCTGCTGCAGGCAGAATTCTCGGCACAGAAAACACTGGCTTAAGGGGGCAGAATGTGATTTCCTACCGAGCGCTTTGACGCTTGGAATCACTGGGGACCTTGGGGTTTATCCTTTTGGGTTTCCCTTTTCCTCTTTCCTCCCTCCTTTCTCCTCTTCTCTTGCTTCTTTTTTCCCTCTTTCCCTCTCTCTCCCAAGGAGGAGGGTGGGCAAGGGGGGGTTGCTCTCATCGCGGGAGGTCCTCACAAAGAGGTGGGTCTGGATCTGAGAGCGATCCGCTCTGATAGTGACCTGGCCGTCCTGTGGGACCTCTGGTGAGACCTCTCAGCCGCCCGCCCCTCAGAGTCTCAGGGCTGCATCCCGTTCTGGTGTCCACATTTCAAAAATAAAGTTAAAAAAACTGGAGAGGGTGCAGAAAAGAGCCATATTTGAGGGATGGAGAAGACTTACAAGGAGGAATTGAAAAACTCAGTCTGTTTAGTTTTTAAAAAGATGGAGAGGTGAGCTGATGGCAGCCTGCAGTGCCTTCGCTGAGAGAAAACACCAAGTATTTAAAGGGCTCTTTAGTCTTGCAAAGAAAGGCAGAACAAGAACCAATGGCTGGAAGCAGAAATCAGAAAAATTCTCCTTAGAACAAGGCAGAGATTTGTAAGAGGGAGGGCGGCTCATCACTGGAACAAACTGGCAAGAGAAGTGATGGATTCTCCATCTCTTGATGTCTTCCAGTGAAGACTAGATGCCTTTCGGGAAGGTGCTTTAGTGCAAAAGCAGCTCTTGTGACACACGGGAGGGCTGGGAGATGCAGGGCATCATATTAGATGCTCCAATGGTCCCTTCTGGCCTTAAGTCGACTAATTTATGAAAAACTGGTGCTTTAGTGTATAGCCGGCTCCATCCCCCGACTCACCAGTCATTGAGTGCGGAGATCCGGGGGCAACAACTCCAAGCTCCAAGAGGCTGGGCAGGGGCAGGACATCAGCTGGGAGGGGAGGGGTGGCGGGGCAGTGAGATCACAAAGGCCTTTTGCAGGACCTCAGCCCATTGGGCAAAGGTGGTGGGGAGGGGGTGACCTGACAGAGAGACCCCGACATCAGCGGGGCAGGGCCGAGGTGCAGGGCCAGGGCAGTCGCTGAGACCCCCCCGGCTTTGCTGCCGCACGTCTCCTTCTCCCGGTCTCCCCTCGAGGACGGGGAGAGAATTAGGATTCACGTCGTAGCATGAGGAGGAGCCTCTGTGGAGCTTTCTCCTTTCCTACCCCTGGTTGTGCCAGAAAACGAACGTCCCTTGGACAAGGTCGGAGGCTGCGAGAGGTTTGGAACCTGTTGGGTCTGATGCACCTGCTGCAGGCAGAATTCTCGGCACAGAAAACACTGGCTTAAGGGGGCAGAATGTGATTTCCTACCGAGCGCTTTGACGCTTGGAATCACTGGGGACCTTGGGGTTTATCCTTTTGGGTTTCCCTTTTCCTCTTTCCTCCCTCCTTTCTCCTCTTCTCTTGCTTCTTTTTTCCCTCTTTCCCTCTCTCTCCCAAGGAGGAGGGTGGGCAAGGGGGGGTTGCTCTCATCGCGGGAGGTCCTCACAAAGAGGTGGGTCTGGATCTGAGAGCGATCCGCTCTGATGGTGACCTGGCCGTCCTGTGGGACCTCTGGTGAGACCTCTCAGCCGCCCGCCCCTCAGAGTCTCAGGGCTGCATCCCGTTCTGGTGTCCACATTTCAAAAATAAAGTTAAAAAAACTGGAGAGGGTGCAGAAAAGAGCCATATTTGAGGGATGGAGAAGACTTACAAGGAGGAATTGAAAAACTCAGTCTGTTTAGTTTTTAAAAAGATGGAGAGGTGAGCTGATGGCAGCCTGCAGTGCCTTCGCTGAGAGAAAACACCAAGTATTTAAAGGGCTCTTTAGTCTTGCAAAGAAAGGCAGAACAAGAACCAATGGCTGGAAGCAGAAATCAGAAAAATTCTCCTTAGAACAAGGCAGAGATTTGTAAGATGGAGGGCGACTCATCACTGGAACAAACTGGCAAGAGAAGTGATGGATTCTCCATCTCTTGATGTCTTCCAGTGAAGACTAGATGCCTTTCGGGAAGGTGCTTTAGTGCAAAAGCAGCTCTTGTGACACACGGGAGGGCTGGGAGATGCAGGGCATCATATTAGATGCTCCAATGGTCCCTTCTGGCCTTAAGTCGACTAATTTATGAAAAACTGGTGCTTTAGTGTATAGCCGGCTCCATCCCCCGACTCACCAGTCATTGAGTGCGGAGATCCGGGGGCAACAACTCCAAGCTCCAAGAGGCTGGGCAGGGGCAGGACATCAGCTGGGAGGGGAGGGGTGGCGGGGCAGTGAGATCACAAAGGCCTTTTGCAGGACCTCAGCCCATTGGGCAAAGGTGGTGGGGAGGGGGTGACCTCACAGAGAGACCCCGACATCAGCGGGGCAGGGCCGAGGTGCAGGGCCAGGGCAGTCGCTGAGACCCCCCCGGCTTTGCTGCCGCACGTCTCCTTCTCCCGGTCTCCCCTCGAGGACGGGGAGAGAATTAGGATTCACGTCGTAGCATGAGGAGGAGCCTCTGTGGAGCTTTCTCCTTTCCTACCCCTGGTTGTGCCAGAAAACGAACGTCCCTTGGACAAGGTCGGAGGCTGCGAGAGGTTTGGAACCTGTTGGGTCTGATGCACCTGCTGCAGGCAGAATTCTCGGCACAGAAAACACTGGCTTAAGGGGGCAGAATGTGATTTCCTACCGAGCGCTTTGACGCTTGGAATCACTGGGGACCTTGGGGTTTATCCTTTTGGGTTTCCCTTTTCCTCTTTCCTCCCTCCTTTCTCCTCTTCTCTTGCTTCTTTTTTCCCTCTTTCCCTCTCTCTCCCAAGGAGGAGGGTGGGCAAGGGGGGGTTGCTCTCATCGCGGGAGGTCCTCACAAAGAGGTGGGTCTGGATCTGAGAGCGATCCGCTCTGATGGTGACCTGGCCGTCCTGTGGGACCTCTGGTGAGACCTCTCAGCCGCCCGCCCCTCAGAGTCTCAGGGCTGCATCCCATTCTGGTGTCCACATTTCAAAAATTAAGTTAAAAAAACTGGAGAGGGCGCAGAAAAGAGCCATATTTGAGGGATGGAGAAGACTTACAAGGAGGAATTGAAAAACTCAGTCTGTTTAGTTTTTAAAAAGATGGAGAGGTGAGCTGATGGCAGCCTGCAGTGCCTTCGCTGAGAGAAAACACCAAGTATTTAAAGGGCTCTTTAGTCTTGCAAAGAAAGGCAGAACAAGAACCAATGGCTGGAAGCAGAAATCAGAAAAATTCTCCTTAGAACAAGGCAGAGATTTGTAAGAGGGAGGGCGGCTCATCACTGGAACAAACTGGCAAGAGAAGTGATGGATTCTCCATCTCTTGATGTCTTCCAGTGAAGACTAGATGCCTTTCGGGAAGGTGCTTTAGTGCAAAAGCAGCTCTTGTGACACACGGGAGGGCTGGGAGATGCAGGGCATCATATTAGATGCTCCAATGGTCCCTTCTGGCCTTAAGTCGACTAATTTATGAAAAACTGGTGCTTTAGTGTATAGCCGGCTCCATCCCCCGACTCACCAGTCATTGAGTGCGGAGATCCGGGGGCAACAACTCCAAGCTCCAAGAGGCTGGGCAGGGGCAGGACATCAGCTGGGAGGGGAGGGGTGGCGGGGCAGTGAGATCACAAAGGCCTTTTGCAGGACCTCAGCCCATTGGGCAAAGGTGGTGGGGAGGGGGTGACCTGACAGAGAGACCCCGACATCAGCGGGGCAGGGCCGAGGTGCAGGGCCAGGGCAGTCGCTGAGACCCCCCCGGCTTTGCTGCCGAACGTCTCCTTCTCCCGGTCTCCCCTCGAGGACGGGGAGAGAATTAGGATTCACGTCGTAGCATGAGGAGGAGCCTCTGTGGAGCTTTCTCCTTTCCTACCCCTGGTTGTGCCAGAAAACGAACGTCCCTTGGACAAGGTCGGAGGCTGCGAGAGGTTTGGAACCTGTTGGGTCTGATGCACCTGCTGCAGGCAGAATTCTCGGCACAGAAAACACTGGCTTAAGGGGGCAGAATGTGATTTCCTACCGAGCGCTTTGACGCTTGGAATCACTGGGGACCTTGGGGTTTATCCTTTTGGGTTTCCCTTTTCCTCTTTCCTCCCTCCTTTCTCCTCTTCTCTTGCTTCTTTTTTCCCTCTTTCCCTCTCTCTCCCAAGGAGGAGGGTGGGCAAGGGGGGGTTGCTCTCATCGCGGGAGGTCCTCACAAAGAGGTGGGTCTGGATCTGAGAGCGATCCGCTCTGATGGTGACCTGGCCGTCCTGTGGGACCTCTGGTGAGACCTCTCAGCCGCCCGCCCCTCAGAGTCTCAGGGCTGCATCCCGTTCTGGTGTCCACATTTCAAAAATAAAGTTAAAAAAACTGGAGAGGGTGCAGAAAAGAGCCATATTTGAGGGATGGAGAAGACTTACAAGGAGGAATTGAAAAACTCAGTCTGTTTAGTTTTTAAAAAGATGGAGAGGTGAGCTGATGGCAGCCTGCAGTGCCTTCGCTGAGAGAAAACACCAAGTATTTAAAGGGCTCTTTAGTCTTGCAAAGAAAGGCAGAACAAGAACCAATGGCTGGAAGCAGAAATCAGAAAAATTCTCCTTAGAACAAGGCAGAGATTTGTAAGAGGGAGGGCGGCTCATCACTGGAACAAACTGGCAAGAGAAGTGATGGATTCTCCATCTCTTGATGTCTTCCAGTGAAGACTAGATGCCTTTCGGGAAGGTGCTTTAGTGCAAAAGCAGCTCTTGTGACACACGGGAGGGCTGGGAGATGCAGGGCATCATATTAGATGCTCCAATGGTCCCTTCTGGCCTTAAGTCGACTAATTTATGAAAAACTGGTGCTTTAGTGTATAGCCGGCTCCATCCCCCGACTCACCAGTCATTGAGTGCGGAGATCCGGGGGCAACAACTCCAAGCTCCAAGAGGCTGGACAGGGGAGGACATCAGCTGGGAGGGGAGGGGTGGCGGGGCAGTGAGATCACAGAGGCCTTTTGCAGGACCTCAGCCCATTGGGCAAAGGTGGTGGGGAGGGGGTGACCTCACAGAGAGACCCCGACATCAGCGGGGCAGGGCCGAGGTGCAGGGCCAGGGCAGTCGCTGAGACCCCCCCGGCTTTGCTGCCGCACGTCTCCTTCTCCCGGTCTCCCCTCGAGGACGGGGAGAGAATTAGGATTCACGTCGCAGCATGAGGAGGAGCCTCTGTGGAGTTTTCTCCTTTCCTACCCCTGGTTGTGCCAGAAAACGAACGTCCCTTGGACAAGGTCGGAGGCTGCGAGAGGTTTGGAACCTGTTGGGTCTGATGCACCTGCTGCAGGCAGAATTCTCGGCACAGAAAACACTGGCTTAAGGGGGCAGAATGTGATTTCGTACCGAGCGCTTTGACGCTTGGAATCACTGGGGACCTTGGGGTTTATCCTTTTTGGTTTCCCTTTTCCTCTTTCCTCCCTCCTTTCTCCTCTTCTCTTGCTTCTTTTTTCCCTCTTTCCCTCTCTCTCCCAAGGAGGAGGGTGGGCAAGGGGGGGTTGCTCTCATCGCGGGAGGTCCTCACAAAGAGGTGGGTCTGGATCTGAGAGCGATCCGCTCTGATGGTGACCTGGCCGTCCTGTGGGACCTCTGGTGAGACCTCTCAGCCGCCCGCCCCTCAGAGTCTCAGGGCTGCATCCCGTTCTGGTGTCCACATTTCAAAAATAAAGTTAAAAAAACTGGAGAGGGTGCAGAAAAGAGCCATATTTGAGGGATGGAGAAGACTTACAAGGAGGAATTGAAAAACTCAGTCTGTTTAGTTTTTAAAAAGATGGAGAGGTGAGCTGATGGCAGCCTGCAGTGCCTTCGCTGAGAGAAAACACCAAGTATTTAAAGGGCTCTTTAGTCTTGCAAAGAAAGGCAGAACAAGAACCAATGGCTGGAAGCAGAAATCAGAAAAATTCTCCTTAGAACAAGGCAGAGATTTGTAAGAGGGAGGGCGGCTCATCACTGGAACAAACTGGCAAGAGAAGTGATGGATTCTCCATCTCTTGATGTCTTCCAGTGAAGACTAGATGCCTTTCGGGAAGGTGCTTTAGTGCAAAAGCAGCTCTTGTGACACACGGGAGGGCTGGGAGATGCAGGGCATCATATTAGATGCTCCAATGGTCCCTTCTGGCCTTAAGTCGACTAATTTATGAAAAACTGGTGCTTTAGTGTATCGCCGGCTCCATCCCCTGACTCACCAGTCATTGAGTGCGGAGATCCGGGGGCAACAACTCCAAGCTCCAAGAGGCTGGGCAGGGGCAGGACATCTGCTGGGAGGGGAGGGGTGGGGAGGCAGTAACATCACAAAGGCCTTTTGCAGGACCTCAGCCCATTGGGCAAAGGTGGTGGGGAGGGGGTGACCTCACAGAGAGACCCCGACATCAGCGGGGCAGGGCCGAGGTGCAGGGCCAGGGCAGTCGCTGAGACCCCCCCGGCTTTGCTGCCGCACGTCTCCTTCTCCCGGTCTCCCCTCGAGGACGGGGAGAGAATTAGGATTCACGTCGTAGCATGAGGAGGAGCCTCTGTGGAGCTTTCTCCTTTCCTACCCCTGGTTGTGCCAGAAAACGAACATCCCTTGGACAAGGTCGGAGGCTGCGAGAGGTTTGGAACCTGTTGGGTCTGATGCACCTGCTGCAGGCAGAATTCTCGGCACAGAAAACACTGGCTTAAGGGGGCAGAATGTGATTTCCTACCGAGCGCTTTGACGCTTGGAATCACTGGGGACCTTGGGGTTTATCCTTTTGGGTTTCCCTTTTCCTCTTTCCTCCCTCCTTTCTCCTCTTCTCTTGCTTCTTTTTTCCCTCTTTCCCTCTCTCTCCCAAGGAGGAGGGTGGGCAAGGGGGGGTTGCTCTCATCGCGGGAGGTCCTCACAAAGAGGTGGGTCTGGATCTGAGAGCGATCCGCTCTGATGGTGACCTGGCCGTCCTGTGGGACCTCTGGTGAGACCTCTCAGCCGCCCGCCCCTCAGAGTCTCAGGGCTGCATCCCGTTCTGGTGTCCACATTTCAAAAATAAAGTTAAAAAAACTGGAGAGGGTGCAGAAAAGAGCCATATTTGAGGGATGGAGAAGACTTACAAGGAGGAATTGAAAAACTCAGTCTGTTTAGTTTTTAAAAAGATGGAGAGGTGAGCTGATGGCAGCCTGCAGTGCCTTCGCTGAGAGAAAACACCAAGTATTTAAAGGGCTCTTTAGTCTTGCAAAGAAAGGCAGAACAAGAACCAATGGCTGGAAGCAGAAATCAGAAAAATTCTCCTTAGAACAAGGCAGAGATTTGTAAGAGGGAGGGCGGCTCATCACTGGAACAAACTGGCAAGAGAAGTGATGGATTCTCCATCTCTTGATGTCTTCCAGTGAAGACTAGATGCCTTTCGGGAAGGTGCTTTAGTGCAAAAGCAGCTCTTGTGACACACGGGAGGGCTGGGAGATGCAGGGCATCATATTAGATGCTCCAATGGTCCCTTCTGGCCTTAAGTCGACTAATTTATGAAAAAATGGTGCTTTAGTGTATAGCCGGCTCCATCCCCCGACTCACCAGTCATTGAGTGCGGAGATCCGGGGGCAACAACTCCAAGCTCCAAGAGGCTGGGCAGGGGCAGGACATCAGCTGGGAGGGGAGGGGTGGCGGGGCAGTGAGATCACAAAGGCCTTTTGCAGGACCTCAGCCCATTGGGCAAAGGTGGTGGGGAGGGGGTGACCTGACAGAGAGACCCCGACATCAGCGGGGCAGGGCCGAGGTGCAGGGCCAGGGCAGTCGCTGAGACCCCCCCGGCTTTGCTGCCGCACGTCTCCTTCTCCCGGTCTCCCCTCGAGGACGGGGAGAGAATTAGGATTCACGTCGTAGCATGAGGAGGAGCCTCTGTGGAGCTTTCTCCTTTCCTACCCCTGGTTGTGCCAGAAAACGAACGTCCCTTGGACAAGGTCGGAGGCTGCGAGAGGTTTGGAACCTGTTGGGTCTGATGCACCTGCTGCAGGCAGAATTCTCGGCACAGAAAACACTGGCTTAAGGGGGCAGAATGTGATTTCCTACCAAGCGCTTTGACGCTTGGAATCACTGGGGACCTTGGGGTTTATCCTTTTGGGTTTCCCTTTTCCTCTTTCCTCCCTCCTTTCTCCTCTTCTCTTGCTTCTTTTTTCCCTCTTTCCCTCTCTCTCCCAAGGAGGAGGGTGGGCAAGGGGGGGTTGCTCTCATCGCGGGAGGTCCTCACAAAGAGGTGGGTCTGGATCTGAGAGCGATCCGCTCTGATGGTGACCTGGCCGTCCTGTGGGACCTCTGGTGAGACCTCTCAGCCGCCCGCCCCTCAGAGTCTCAGGGCTGCATCCCGTTCTGGTGTCCACATTTCAAAAATAAAGTTAAAAAAACTGGAGAGGGTGCAGAAAAGAGCCATATTTGAGGGATGGAGAAGACTTCCAAGGAGGAATTGAAAAACTCAGTCTGTTTAGTTTTTAAAAAGATGGAGAGGTGAGCTGATGGCAGCCTGCAGTGCCTTCGCTGAGAGAAAACACCAAGTATTTAAAGGGCTCTTTAGTCTTGCAAAGAAAGGCAGAACAAGAACCAATGGCTGGAAGCAGAAATCAGAAAAATTCTCCTTAGAACAAGGCAGAGATTTGTAAGAGGGAGGGCGACTCATCACTGGAACAAACTGGCAAGAGAAGTGATGGATTCTCCATCTCTTGATGTCTTCCAGTGAAGACTAGATGCCTTTCGGGAAGGTGCTTTAGTGCAAAAGCAGCTCTTGTGACACACGGGAGGGCTGGGAGATGAAGGGCATCATATTAGATGCTCCAATGGTCCCTTCTGGCCTTAAGTCGACTAATTTATGAAAAACTGGTGCTTTAGTGTATAGCCGGCTCCATCCCCCGACTCACCAGTCATTGAGTGCGGAGATCCGGGGGCAACAACTCCAAGCTCCAAGAGGCTGGGCAGGGGCAGGACATCTGCTGAGAGGGGAGGGGTGGCGGGGCAGTGAGATCACAAAGGCCTTTTGCAGGACCTCAGCCCATTGGGCAAAGGTGGTGGGGAGGGGGTGACCTCACAGAGAGACCCCGACATCAGCGGGGCAGGGCCGAGGTGCAGGGCCAGGGCAGTCGCTGAGACCCACCCGGCTTTGCTGCCGCACGTCTCCTTCTCCCGGTCTCCCCTCGAGGACGGGGAGAGAATTAGGATTCACGTCGTAGCATGAGGAGGAGCCTCTGTGGAGCTTTCTCCTTTCCTACCCCTGGTTGTGCCAGAAAACGAACGTCCCTTGGACAAGGTCGGAGGCTGCGAGAGGTTTGGAACCTGTTGGGTCTGATGCACCTGCTGCAGGCAGAATTCTCGGCACAGAAAACACTGGCTTAAGGGGGCAGAATGTGATTTCCTACCGAGCGCTTTGACGCTTGGAATCACTGGGGACCTTGGGGTTTATCCTTTTGGGTTTCCCTTTTCCTCTTTCCTCCCTCCTTTCTCCTCTTCTCTTGCTTCTTTTTTCCCTCTTTCCCTCTCTCTCCCAAGGAGGAGGGTGGGCAAGGGGGGGTTGCTCTCATCGCGGGAGGTCCTCACAAAGAGGTGGGTCTGGATCTGAGAGCGATCCGCTCTGATAGTGACCTGGCCGTCCTGTGGGACCTCTGGTGAGACCTCTCAGCCGCCCGCCCCTCAGAGTCTCAGGGCTGCATCCCGTTCTGGTGTCCACATTTCAAAAATAAAGTTAAAAAAACTGGAGAGGGTGCAGAAAAGAGCCATATTTGAGGGATGGAGAAGACTTACAAGGAGGAATTGAAAAACTCAGTCTGTTTAGTTTTTAAAAAGATGGAGAGGTGAGCTGATGGCAGCCTGCAGTGCCTTCGCTGAGAGAAAACACCAAGTATTTAAAGGGCTCTTTAGTCTTGCAAAGAAAGGCAGAACAAGAACCAATGGCTGGAAGCAGAAATCAGAAAAATTCTCCTTAGAACAAGGCAGAGATTTGTAAGAGGGAGGGCGGCTCATCACTGGAACAAACTGGCAAGAGAAGTGATGGATTCTCCATCTCTTGATGTCTTCCAGTGAAGACTAGATGCCTTTCGGGAAGGTGCTTTAGTGCAAAAGCAGCTCTTGTGACACACGGGAGGGCTGGGAGATGCAGGGCATCATATTAGATGCTCCAATGGTCCCTTCTGGCCTTAAGTCGACTAATTTATGAAAAACTGGTGCTTTAGTGTATAGCCGGCTCCATCCCCCGACTCACCAGTCATTGAGTGCGGAGATCCGGGGGCAACAACTCCAAGCTCCAAGAGGCTGGGCAGGGGCAGGACATCAGCTGGGAGGGGAGGGGTGGCGGGGCAGTGAGATCACAAAGGCCTTTTGCAGGACCTCAGCCCATTGGGCAAAGGTGGTGGGGAGGGGGTGACCTGACAGAGAGACCCCGACATCAGCGGGGCAGGGCCGAGGTGCAGGGCCAGGGCAGTCGCTGAGACCCCCCCGGCTTTGCTGCCGCACGTCTCCTTCTCCCGGTCTCCCCTCGAGGACGGGGAGAGAATTAGGATTCACGTCGTAGCATGAGGAGGAGCCTCTGTGGAGCTTTCTCCTTTCCTACCCCTGGTTGTGCCAGAAAACGAACGTCCCTTGGACAAGGTCGGAGGCTGCGAGAGGTTTGGAACCTGTTGGGTCTGATGCACCTGCTGCAGGCAGAATTCTCGGCACAGAAAACACTGGCTTAAGGGGGCAGAATGTGATTTCCTACCGAGCGCTTTGACGCTTGGAATCACTGGGGACCTTGGGGTTTATCCTTTTGGGTTTCCCTTTTCCTCTTTCCTCCCTCCTTTCTCCTCTTCTCTTGCTTCTTTTTTCCCTCTTTCCCTCTCTCTCCCAAGGAGGAGGGTGGGCAAGGGGGGGTTGCTCTCATCGCGGGAGGTCCTCACAAAGAGGTGGGTCTGGATCTGAGAGCGATCCGCTCTGATGGTGACCTGGCCGTCCTGTGGGACCTCTGGTGAGACCTCTCAGCCGCCCGCCCCTCAGAGTCTCAGGGCTGCATCCCGTTCTGGTGTCCACATTTCAAAAATAAAGTTAAAAAAACTGGAGAGGGTGCAGAAAAGAGCCATATTTGAGGGATGGAGAAGACTTACAAGGAGGAATTGAAAAACTCAGTCTGTTTAGTTTTTAAAAAGATGGAGAGGTGAGCTGATGGCAGCCTGCAGTGCCTTCGCTGAGAGAAAACACCAAGTATTTAAAGGGCTCTTTAGTCTTGCAAAGAAAGGCAGAACAAGAACCAATGGCTGGAAGCAGAAATCAGAAAAATTCTCCTTAGAACAAGGCAGAGATTTGTAAGAGGGAGGGCGGCTCATCACTGGAACAAACTGGCAAGAGAAGTGATGGATTCTCCATCTCTTGATGTCTTCCAGTGAAGACTAGATGCCTTTCGGGAAGGTGCTTTAGTGCAAAAGCAGCTCTTGTGACACACGGGAGGGCTGGGAGATGCAGGGCATCATATTAGATGCTCCAATGGTCCCTTCTGGCCTTAAGTCGACTAATTTATGAAAAAATGGCGCTTTAGTGTATAGCCGGCTCCATCCCCCGACTCACCAGTCATTGAGTGCGGAGATCCGGGGGCAACAACTCCAAGCTCCAAGAGGCTGGGCAGGGGCAGGACATCAGCTGGGAGGGGAGGGGTGGCGGGGCAGTGAGATCACAAAGGCCTTTTGCAGGACCTCAGCCCATTGGGCAAAGGTGGTGGGGAGGGGGTGACCTGACAGAGAGACCCCGACATCAGCGGGGCAGGGCCGAGGTGCAGGGCCAGGGCAGTCGCTGAGACCCCCCCGGCTTTGCTGCCGCACGTCTCCTTCTCCCGGTCTCCCCTCGAGGACGGGGAGAGAATTAGGATTCACGTCGTAGCATGAGGAGGAGCCTCTGTGGAGCTTTCTCCTTTCCTACCCCTGGTTGTGCCAGAAAACGAACGTCCCTTGGACAAGGTCGGAGGCTGCGAGAGGTTTGGAACCTGTTGGGTCTGATGCACCTGCTGCAGGCAGAATTCTCGGCACAGAAAACACTGGCTTAAGGGGGCAGAATGTGATTTCCTACCGAGCGCTTTGACGCTTGGAATCACTGGGGACCTTGGGGTTTATCCTTTTGGGTTTCCCTTTTCCTCTTTCCTCCCTCCTTTCTCCTCTTCTCTTGCTTCTTTTTTCCCTCTTTCCCTCTCTCTCCCAAGGAGGAGGGTGGGCAAGGGGGGGTTGCTCTCATCGCGGGAGGTCCTCACAAAGAGGTGGGTCTGGATCTGAGAGCGATCCGCTCTGATGGTGACCTGGCCGTCCTGTGGGACCTCTGGTGAGACCTCTCAGCCGCCCGCCCCTCAGAGTCTCAGGGCTGCATCCCATTCTGGTGTCCACATTTCAAAAATAAAGTTAAAAAAACTGGAGAGGGCGCAGAAAAGAGCCATATTTGAGGGATGGAGAAGACTTACAAGGAGGAATTGAAAAACTCAGTCTGTTTAGTTTTTAAAAAGATGGAGAGGTGAGCTGATGGCAGCCTGCAGTGCCTTCGCTGAGAGAAAACACCAAGTATTTAAAGGGCTCTTTAGTCTTGCAAAGAAAGGCAGAACAAGAACCAATGGCTGGAAGCAGAAATCAGAAAAATTCTCCTTAGAACAAGGCAGAGATTTGTAAGAGGGAGGGCGGCTCATCACTGGAACAAACTGGCAAGAGAAGTGATGGATTCTCCATCTCTTGATGTCTTCCAGTGAAGACTAGATGCCTTTCGGGAAGGTGCTTTAGTGCAAAAGCAGCTCTTGTGACACACGGGAGGGCTGGGAGATGCAGGGCATCATATTAGATGCTCCAATGGTCCCTTCTGGCCTTAAGTCGACTAATTTATGAAAAACTGGTGCTTTAGTGTATCGCCGGCTCCATCCCCTGACTCACCAGTCATTGAGTGCGGAGATCCGGGGGCAACAACTCCAAGCTCCAAGAGGCTGGGCAGGGGCAGGACATCTGCTGGGAGGGGAGGGGTGGGGAGGCAGTAACATCACAAAGGCCTTTTGCAGGACCTCAGCCCATTGGGCAAAGGTGGTGGGGAGGGGGTGACCTCACAGAGAGACCCCGACATCAGCGGGGCAGGGCCGAGGTGCAGGGCCAGGGCAGTCGCTGAGACCCCCCCGGCTTTGCTGCCGCACGTCTCCTTCTCCCGGTCTCCCCTCGAGGACGGGGAGAGAATTAGGATTCACGTCGTAGCATGAGGAGGAGCCTCTGTGGAGCTTTCTCCTTTCCTACCCCTGGTTGTGCCAGAAAACGAACATCCCTTGGACAAGGTCGGAGGCTGCGAGAGGTTTGGAACCTGTTGGGTCTGATGCACCTGCTGCAGGCAGAATTCTCGGCACAGAAAACACTGGCTTAAGGGGGCAGAATGTGATTTCCTACCGAGCGCTTTGACGCTTGGAATCACTGGGGACCTTGGGGTTTATCCTTTTGGGTTTCCCTTTTCCTCTTTCCTCCCTCCTTTCTCCTCTTCTCTTGCTTCTTTTTTCCCTCTTTCCCTCTCTCTCCCAAGGAGGAGGGTGGGCAAGGGGGGGTTGCTCTCATCGCGGGAGGTCCTCACAAAGAGGTGGGTCTGGATCTGAGAGCGATCCGCTCTGATGGTGACCTGGCCGTCCTGTGGGACCTCTGGTGAGACCTCTCAGCCGCCCGCCCCTCAGAGTCTCAGGGCTGCATCCCGTTCTGGTGTCCACATTTCAAAAATAAAGTTAAAAAAACTGGAGAGGGTGCAGAAAAGAGCCATATTTGAGGGATGGAGAAGACTTACAAGGAGGAATTGAAAAACTCAGTCTGTTTAGTTTTTAAAAAGATGGAGAGGTGAGCTGATGGCAGCCTGCAGTGCCTTCGCTGAGAGAAAACACCAAGTATTTAAAGGGCTCTTTAGTCTTGCAAAGAAAGGCAGAACAAGAACCAATGGCTGGAAGCAGAAATCAGAAAAATTCTCCTTAGAACAAGGCAGAGATTTGTAAGAGGGAGGGCGGCTCATCACTGGAACAAACTGGCAAGAGAAGTGATGGATTCTCCATCTCTTGATGTCTTCCAGTGAAGACTAGATGCCTTTCGGGAAGGTGCTTTAGTGCAAAAGCAGCTCTTGTGACACACGGGAGGGCTGGGAGATGCAGGGCATCATATTAGATGCTCCAATGGTCCCTTCTGGCCTTAAGTCGACTAATTTATGAAAAACTGGTGCTTTAGTGTATAGCCGGCTCCATCCCCCGACTCACCAGTCATTGAGTGCGGAGATCCGGGGGCAACAACTCCAAGCTCCAAGAGGCTGGGCAGGGGCAGGACATCAGCTGGGAGGGGAGGGGTGGCGGGGCAGTGAGATCACAAAGGCCTTTTGCAGGACCTCAGCCCATTGGGCAAAGGTGGTGGGGAGGGGGTGACCTGACAGAGAGACCCCGACATCAGCGGGGCAGGGCCGAGGTGCAGGGCCAGGGCAGTCGCTGAGACCCCCCCGGCTTTGCTGCCGCACGTCTCCTTCTCCCGGTCTCCCCTCGAGGACGGGGAGAGAATTAGGATTCACGTCGTAGCATGAGGAGGAGCCTCTGTGGAGCTTTCTCCTTTCCTACCCCTGGTTGTGCCAGAAAACGAACGTCCCTTGGACAAGGTCGGAGGCTGCGAGAGGTTTGGAACCTGTTGGGTCTGATGCACCTGCTGCAGGCAGAATTCTCGGCACAGAAAACACTGGCTTAAGGGGGCAGAATGTGATTTCCTACCAAGCGCTTTGACGCTTGGAATCACTGGGGACCTTGGGGTTTATCCTTTTGGGTTTCCCTTTTCCTCTTTCCTCCCTCCTTTCTCCTCTTCTCTTGCTTCTTTTTTCCCTCTTTCCCTCTCTCTCCCAAGGAGGAGGGTGGGCAAGGGGGGGTTGCTCTCATCGCGGGAGGTCCTCACAAAGAGGTGGGTCTGGATCTGAGAGCGATCCGCTCTGATGGTGACCTGGCCGTCCTGTGGGACCTCTGGTGAGACCTCTCAGCCGCCCGCCCCTCAGAGTCTCAGGGCTGCATCCCGTTCTGGTGTCCACATTTCAAAAATAAAGTTAAAAAAACTGGAGAGGGTGCAGAAAAGAGCCATATTTGAGGGATGGAGAAGACTTCCAAGGAGGAATTGAAAAACTCAGTCTGTTTAGTTTTTAAAAAGATGGAGAGGTGAGCTGATGGCAGCCTGCAGTGCCTTCGCTGAGAGAAAACACCAAGTATTTAAAGGGCTCTTTAGTCTTGCAAAGAAAGGCAGAACAAGAACCAATGGCTGGAAGCAGAAATCAGAAAAATTCTCCTTAGAACAAGGCAGAGATTTGTAAGAGGGAGGGCGACTCATCACTGGAACAAACTGGCAAGAGAAGTGATGGATTCTCCATCTCTTGATGTCTTCCAGTGAAGACTAGATGCCTTTCGGGAAGGTGCTTTAGTGCAAAAGCAGCTCTTGTGACACACGGGAGGGCTGGGAGATGAAGGGCATCATATTAGATGCTCCAATGGTCCCTTCTGGCCTTAAGTCGACTAATTTATGAAAAACTGGTGCTTTAGTGTATAGCCGGCTCCATCCCCCGACTCACCAGTCATTGAGTGCGGAGATCCGGGGGCAACAACTCCAAGCTCCAAGAGGCTGGGCAGGGGCAGGACATCTGCTGGGAGGGGAGGGGTGGCGGGGCAGTGAGATCACAAAGGCCTTTTGCAGGACCTCAGCCCATTGGGCAAAGGTGGTGGGGAGGGGGTGACCTCACAGAGAGACCCCGACATCAGCGGGGCAGGGCCGAGGTGCAGGGCCAGGGCAGTCGCTGAGACCCACCCGGCTTTGCTGCCGCACGTCTCCTTCTCCCGGTCTCCCCTCGAGGACGGGGAGAGAATTAGGATTCACGTCGTAGCATGAGGAGGAGCCTCTGTGGAGCTTTCTCCTTTCCTACCCCTGGTTGTGCCAGAAAACGAACGTCCCTTGGACAAGGTCGGAGGCTGCGAGAGGTTTGGAACCTGTTGGGTCTGATGCACCTGCTGCAGGCAGAATTCTCGGCACAGAAAACACTGGCTTAAGGGGGCAGAATGTGATTTCCTACCGAGCGCTTTGACGCTTGGAATCACTGGGGACCTTGGGGTTTATCCTTTTGGGTTTCCCTTTTCCTCTTTCCTCCCTCCTTTCTCCTCTTCTCTTGCTTCTTTTTTCCCTCTTTCCCTCTCTCTCCCAAGGAGGAGGGTGGGCAAGGGGGGGTTGCTCTCATCGCGGGAGGTCCTCACAAAGAGGTGGGTCTGGATCTGAGAGCGATCCGCTCTGATAGTGACCTGGCCGTCCTGTGGGACCTCTGGTGAGACCTCTCAGCCGCCCGCCCCTCAGAGTCTCAGGGCTGCATCCCGTTCTGGTGTCCACATTTCAAAAATAAAGTTAAAAAAACTGGAGAGGGTGCAGAAAAGAGCCATATTTGAGGGATGGAGAAGACTTACAAGGAGGAATTGAAAAACTCAGTCTGTTTAGTTTTTAAAAAGATGGAGAGGTGAGCTGATGGCAGCCTGCAGTGCCTTCGCTGAGAGAAAACACCAAGTATTTAAAGGGCTCTTTAGTCTTGCAAAGAAAGGCAGAACAAGAACCAATGGCTGGAAGCAGAAATCAGAAAAATTCTCCTTAGAACAAGGCAGAGATTTGTAAGAGGGAGGGCGGCTCATCACTGGAACAAACTGGCAAGAGAAGTGATGGATTCTCCATCTCTTGATGTCTTCCAGTGAAGACTAGATGCCTTTCGGGAAGGTGCTTTAGTGCAAAAGCAGCTCTTGTGACACACGGGAGGGCTGGGAGATGCAGGGCATCATATTAGATGCTCCAATGGTCCCTTCTGGCCTTAAGTCGACTAATTTATGAAAAACTGGTGCTTTAGTGTATAGCCGGCTCCATCCCCCGACTCACCAGTCATTGAGTGCGGAGATCCGGGGGCAACAACTCCAAGCTCCAAGAGGCTGGGCAGGGGCAGGACATCAGCTGGGAGGGGAGGGGTGGCGGGGCAGTGAGATCACAAAGGCCTTTTGCAGGACCTCAGCCCATTGGGCAAAGGTGGTGGGGAGGGGGTGACCTGACAGAGAGACCCCGACATCAGCGGGGCAGGGCCGAGGTGCAGGGCCAGGGCAGTCGCTGAGACCCCCCCGGCTTTGCTGCCGCACGTCTCCTTCTCCCGGTCTCCCCTCGAGGACGGGGAGAGAATTAGGATTCACGTCGTAGCATGAGGAGGAGCCTCTGTGGAGCTTTCTCCTTTCCTACCCCTGGTTGTGCCAGAAAACGAACGTCCCTTGGACAAGGTCGGAGGCTGCGAGAGGTTTGGAACCTGTTGGGTCTGATGCACCTGCTGCAGGCAGAATTCTCGGCACAGAAAACACTGGCTTAAGGGGGCAGAATGTGATTTCCTACCGAGCGCTTTGACGCTTGGAATCACTGGGGACCTTGGGGTTTATCCTTTTGGGTTTCCCTTTTCCTCTTTCCTCCCTCCTTTCTCCTCTTCTCTTGCTTCTTTTTTCCCTCTTTCCCTCTCTCTCCCAAGGAGGAGGGTGGGCAAGGGGGGGTTGCTCTCATCGCGGGAGGTCCTCACAAAGAGGTGGGTCTGGATCTGAGAGCGATCCGCTCTGATGGTGACCTGGCCGTCCTGTGGGACCTCTGGTGAGACCTCTCAGCCGCCCGCCCCTCAGAGTCTCAGGGCTGCATCCCGTTCTGGTGTCCACATTTCAAAAATAAAGTTAAAAAAACTGGAGAGGGTGCAGAAAAGAGCCATATTTGAGGGATGGAGAAGACTTACAAGGAGGAATTGAAAAACTCAGTCTGTTTAGTTTTTAAAAAGATGGAGAGGTGAGCTGATGGCAGCCTGCAGTGCCTTCGCTGAGAGAAAACACCAAGTATTTAAAGGGCTCTTTAGTCTTGCAAAGAAAGGCAGAACAAGAACCAATGGCTGGAAGCAGAAATCAGAAAAATTCTCCTTAGAACAAGGCAGAGATTTGTAAGATGGAGGGCGACTCATCACTGGAACAAACTGGCAAGAGAAGTGATGGATTCTCCATCTCTTGATGTCTTCCAGTGAAGACTAGATGCCTTTCGGGAAGGTGCTTTAGTGCAAAAGCAGCTCTTGTGACACACGGGAGGGCTGGGAGATGCAGGGCATCATATTAGATGCTCCAATGGTCCCTTCTGGCCTTAAGTCGACTAATTTATGAAAAACTGGTGCTTTAGTGTATAGCCGGCTCCATCCCCCGACTCACCAGTCATTGAGTGCGGAGATCCGGGGGCAACAACTCCAAGCTCCAAGAGGCTGGGCAGGGGCAGGACATCAGCTGGGAGGGGAGGGGTGGCGGGGCAGTGAGATCACAAAGGCCTTTTGCAGGACCTCAGCCCATTGGGCAAAGGTGGTGGGGAGGGGGTGACCTCACAGAGAGACCCCGACATCAGCGGGGCAGGGCCGAGGTGCAGGGCCAGGGCAGTCGCTGAGACCCCCCCGGCTTTGCTGCCGCACGTCTCCTTCTCCCGGTCTCCCCTCGAGGACGGGGAGAGAATTAGGATTCACGTCGTAGCATGAGGAGGAGCCTCTGTGGAGCTTTCTCCTTTCCTACCCCTGGTTGTGCCAGAAAACGAACGTCCCTTGGACAAGGTCGGAGGCTGCGAGAGGTTTGGAACCTGTTGGGTCTGATGCACCTGCTGCAGGCAGAATTCTCGGCACAGAAAACACTGGCTTAAGGGGGCAGAATGTGATTTCCTACCGAGCGCTTTGACGCTTGGAATCACTGGGGACCTTGGGGTTTATCCTTTTGGGTTTCCCTTTTCCTCTTTCCTCCCTCCTTTCTCCTCTTCTCTTGCTTCTTTTTTCCCTCTTTCCCTCTCTCTCCCAAGGAGGAGGGTGGGCAAGGGGGGGTTGCTCTCATCGCGGGAGGTCCTCACAAAGAGGTGGGTCTGGATCTGAGAGCGATCCGCTCTGATGGTGACCTGGCCGTCCTGTGGGACCTCTGGTGAGACCTCTCAGCCGCCCGCCCCTCAGAGTCTCAGGGCTGCATCCCATTCTGGTGTCCACATTTCAAAAATTAAGTTAAAAAAACTGGAGAGGGCGCAGAAAAGAGCCATATTTGAGGGATGGAGAAGACTTACAAGGAGGAATTGAAAAACTCAGTCTGTTTAGTTTTTAAAAAGATGGAGAGGTGAGCTGATGGCAGCCTGCAGTGCCTTCGCTGAGAGAAAACACCAAGTATTTAAAGGGCTCTTTAGTCTTGCAAAGAAAGGCAGAACAAGAACCAATGGCTGGAAGCAGAAATCAGAAAAATTCTCCTTAGAACAAGGCAGAGATTTGTAAGAGGGAGGGCGGCTCATCACTGGAACAAACTGGCAAGAGAAGTGATGGATTCTCCATCTCTTGATGTCTTCCAGTGAAGACTAGATGCCTTTCGGGAAGGTGCTTTAGTGCAAAAGCAGCTCTTGTGACACACGGGAGGGCTGGGAGATGCAGGGCATCATATTAGATGCTCCAATGGTCCCTTCTGGCCTTAAGTCGACTAATTTATGAAAAACTGGTGCTTTAGTGTATAGCCGGCTCCATCCCCCGACTCACCAGTCATTGAGTGCGGAGATCCGGGGGCAACAACTCCAAGCTCCAAGAGGCTGGGCAGGGGCAGGACATCAGCTGGGAGGGGAGGGGTGGCGGGGCAGTGAGATCACAAAGGCCTTTTGCAGGACCTCAGCCCATTGGGCAAAGGTGGTGGGGAGGGGGTGACCTGACAGAGAGACCCCGACATCAGCGGGGCAGGGCCGAGGTGCAGGGCCAGGGCAGTCGCTGAGACCCCCCCGGCTTTGCTGCCGAACGTCTCCTTCTCCCGGTCTCCCCTCGAGGACGGGGAGAGAATTAGGATTCACGTCGTAGCATGAGGAGGAGCCTCTGTGGAGCTTTCTCCTTTCCTACCCCTGGTTGTGCCAGAAAACGAACGTCCCTTGGACAAGGTCGGAGGCTGCGAGAGGTTTGGAACCTGTTGGGTCTGATGCACCTGCTGCAGGCAGAATTCTCGGCACAGAAAACACTGGCTTAAGGGGGCAGAATGTGATTTCCTACCGAGCGCTTTGACGCTTGGAATCACTGGGGACCTTGGGGTTTATCCTTTTGGGTTTCCCTTTTCCTCTTTCCTCCCTCCTTTCTCCTCTTCTCTTGCTTCTTTTTTCCCTCTTTCCCTCTCTCTCCCAAGGAGGAGGGTGGGCAAGGGGGGGTTGCTCTCATCGCGGGAGGTCCTCACAAAGAGGTGGGTCTGGATCTGAGAGCGATCCGCTCTGATGGTGACCTGGCCGTCCTGTGGGACCTCTGGTGAGACCTCTCAGCCGCCCGCCCCTCAGAGTCTCAGGGCTGCATCCCGTTCTGGTGTCCACATTTCAAAAATAAAGTTAAAAAAACTGGAGAGGGTGCAGAAAAGAGCCATATTTGAGGGATGGAGAAGACTTACAAGGAGGAATTGAAAAACTCAGTCTGTTTAGTTTTTAAAAAGATGGAGAGGTGAGCTGATGGCAGCCTGCAGTGCCTTCGCTGAGAGAAAACACCAAGTATTTAAAGGGCTCTTTAGTCTTGCAAAGAAAGGCAGAACAAGAACCAATGGCTGGAAGCAGAAATCAGAAAAATTCTCCTTAGAACAAGGCAGAGATTTGTAAGAGGGAGGGCGGCTCATCACTGGAACAAACTGGCAAGAGAAGTGATGGATTCTCCATCTCTTGATGTCTTCCAGTGAAGACTAGATGCCTTTCGGGAAGGTGCTTTAGTGCAAAAGCAGCTCTTGTGACACACGGGAGGGCTGGGAGATGCAGGGCATCATATTAGATGCTCCAATGGTCCCTTCTGGCCTTAAGTCGACTAATTTATGAAAAACTGGTGCTTTAGTGTATAGCCGGCTCCATCCCCCGACTCACCAGTCATTGAGTGCGGAGATCCGGGGGCAACAACTCCAAGCTCCAAGAGGCTGGACAGGGGAGGACATCAGCTGGGAGGGGAGGGGTGGCGGGGCAGTGAGATCACAGAGGCCTTTTGCAGGACCTCAGCCCATTGGGCAAAGGTGGTGGGGAGGGGGTGACCTCACAGAGAGACCCCGACATCAGCGGGGCAGGGCCGAGGTGCAGGGCCAGGGCAGTCGCTGAGACCCCCCCGGCTTTGCTGCCGCACGTCTCCTTCTCCCGGTCTCCCCTCGAGGACGGGGAGAGAATTAGGATTCACGTCGCAGCATGAGGAGGAGCCTCTGTGGAGTTTTCTCCTTTCCTACCCCTGGTTGTGCCAGAAAACGAACGTCCCTTGGACAAGGTCGGAGGCTGCGAGAGGTTTGGAACCTGTTGGGTCTGATGCACCTGCTGCAGGCAGAATTCTCGGCACAGAAAACACTGGCTTAAGGGGGCAGAATGTGATTTCGTACCGAGCGCTTTGACGCTTGGAATCACTGGGGACCTTGGGGTTTATCCTTTTTGGTTTCCCTTTTCCTCTTTCCTCCCTCCTTTCTCCTCTTCTCTTGCTTCTTTTTTCCCTCTTTCCCTCTCTCTCCCAAGGAGGAGGGTGGGCAAGGGGGGGTTGCTCTCATCGCGGGAGGTCCTCACAAAGAGGTGGGTCTGGATCTGAGAGCGATCCGCTCTGATGGTGACCTGGCCGTCCTGTGGGACCTCTGGTGAGACCTCTCAGCCGCCCGCCCCTCAGAGTCTCAGGGCTGCATCCCGTTCTGGTGTCCACATTTCAAAAATAAAGTTAAAAAAACTGGAGAGGGTGCAGAAAAGAGCCATATTTGAGGGATGGAGAAGACTTACAAGGAGGAATTGAAAAACTCAGTCTGTTTAGTTTTTAAAAAGATGGAGAGGTGAGCTGATGGCAGCCTGCAGTGCCTTCGCTGAGAGAAAACACCAAGTATTTAAAGGGCTCTTTAGTCTTGCAAAGAAAGGCAGAACAAGAACCAATGGCTGGAAGCAGAAATCAGAAAAATTCTCCTTAGAACAAGGCAGAGATTTGTAAGAGGGAGGGCGGCTCATCACTGGAACAAACTGGCAAGAGAAGTGATGGATTCTCCATCTCTTGATGTCTTCCAGTGAAGACTAGATGCCTTTCGGGAAGGTGCTTTAGTGCAAAAGCAGCTCTTGTGACACACGGGAGGGCTGGGAGATGCAGGGCATCATATTAGATGCTCCAATGGTCCCTTCTGGCCTTAGGTCGACTAATTTATGAAAAATGGTGCTTTAGTGTATAGCCGGCTCCATCCCCCGACTCACCAGTCATTGAGTGCGGAGATCCGGGGGCAACAAGTCCAAGCTCCAAGAGGCTGGGCAAGGGCAGGACATCAGCTGGGAGGGGAGGGGTGGCGGGGCAGTGAGATCACAAAGGCCTTTTGCAGGACCTCAGCCCATTGGGCAAAGGTGGTGGGGAGGGGGTGACCTGACAGAGAGACCCCGACATCAGCGCGGCAGGGCCGAGGTGCAGGGCCAGGGCAGTCGCTGAGACCCCCCCCGGCTTTGCTGCCGCACGTCTCCTTCTCCCGGTCTCCCCTCGAGGACGGGGAGAGAATTAGGATTCACGTCGTAGCATGAGGAGGAGCCTCTGTGGAGCTTTCTCCTTTCCTACCCCTGGTTGTGCCAGAAAACGAACGTCCCTTGGACAAGGTCGGAGGCTGCGAGAGGTTTGGAACCTGTTGGGTCTGATGCACCTGCTGCAGGCAGAATTCTCGGCACAGAAAACACTGGCTTAAGGGGGCAGAATGTGATTTCCTACCGAGCGCTTTGACGCTTGGAATCACTGGGGACCTTGGGGTTTATCCTTTTGGGTTTCCCTTTTCCTCTTTCCTCCCTCCTTTCTCCTCTTCTCTTGCTTCTTTTTTCCCTCTTTCCCTCTCTCTCCCAAGGAGGAGGGTGGGCAAGGGGGGGTTGCTCTCATCGCGGGAGGTCCTCACAAAGAGGTGGGTCTGGATCTGAGAGCGATCCGCTCTGATGGTGACCTGGCCGTCCTGTGGGACCTCTGGTGAGACCTCTCAGCCGCCCGCCCCTCAGAGTCTCAGGGCTGCATCCCGTTCTGGTGTCCACATTTCAAAAATAAAGTTAAAAAAACTGGAGAGGGTGCAGAAAAGAGCCATATTTGAGGGATGGAGAAGACTTACAAGGAGGAATTGAAAAACTCAGTCTGTTTAGTTTTTAAAAAGATGGAGAGGTGAGCTGATGGCAGCCTGCAGTGCCTTCGCTGAGAGAAAACACCAAGTATTTAAAGGGCTCTTTAGTCTTGCAAAGAAAGGCAGAACAAGAACCAATGGCTGGAAGCAGAAATCAGAAAAATTCTCCTTAGAACAAGGCAGAGATTTGTAAGAGGGAGGGCGGCTCATCACTGGAACAAACTGGCAAGAGAAGTGATGGATTCTCCATCTCTTGATGTCTTCCAGTGAAGACTAGATGCCTTTCGGGAAGGTGCTTTAGTGCAAAAGCAGCTCTTGTGACACACGGGAGGGCTGGGAGATGCAGGGCATCATATTAGATGCTCCAATGGTCCCTTCTGGCCTTAAGTCGACTAATTTATGAAAAAATGGTGCTTTAGTGTATAGCCGGCTCCATCCCCCGACTCACCAGTCATTGAGTGCGGAGATCCGGGGGCAACAACTCCAAGCTCCAAGAGGCTGGGCAGGGGCAGGACATCAGCTGGGAGGGGAGGGGTGGCGGGGCAGTGAGATCACAAAGGCCTTTTGCAGGACCTCAGCCCATTGGGCAAAGGTGGTGGGGAGGGGGTGACCTCACAGAGAGACCCCGACATCAGCGGGGCAGGGCCGAGGTGCAGGGCCAGGGCAGTCGCTGAGACCCCCCCGGCTTTGCTGCCGCACGTCTCCTTCTCCCGGTCTCCCCTCGAGGACGGGGAGAGAATTAGGATTCACGTCGTAGCATGAGGAGGAGCCTCTGTGGAGCTTTCTCCTTTCCTACCCCTGGTTGTGCCAGAAAACGAACGTCCCTTGGACAAGGTCGGAGGCTGCGAGAGGTTTGGAACCTGTTGGGTCTGATGCACCTGCTGCAGGCAGAATTCTCGGCACAGAAAACACTGGCTTAAGGGGGCAGAATGTGATTTCCTACCGAGCGCTTTGACGCTTGGAATCACTGGGGACCTTGGGGTTTATCCTTTTGGGTTTCCCTTTTCCTCTTTCCTCCCTCCTTTCTCCTCTTCTCTTGCTTCTTTTTTCCCTCTTTCCCTCTCTCTCCCAAGGAGGAGGGTGGGCAAGGGGGGGTTGCTCTCATCGCGGGAGGTCCTCACAAAGAGGTGGGTCTGGATCTGAGAGCGATCCGCTCTGATGGTGACCTGGCCGTCCTGTGGGACCTCTGGTGAGACCTCTCAGCCGCCCGCCCCTCAGAGTCTCAGGGCTGCATCCCGTTCTGGTGTCCACATTTCAAAAATAAAGTTAAAAAAACTGGAGAGGGTGCAGAAAAGAGCCATATTTGAGGGATGGAGAAGACTTACAAGGAGGAATTGAAAAACTCAGTCTGTTTAGTTTTTAAAAAGATGGAGAGGTGAGCTGATGGCAGCCTGCAGTGCCTTCGCTGAGAGAAAACACCAAGTATTTAAAGGGCTCTTTAGTCTTGCAAAGAAAGGCAGAACAAGAACCAATGGCTGGAAGCAGAAATCAGAAAAATTCTCCTTAGAACAAGGCAGAGATTTGTAAGAGGGAGGGCGGCTCATCACTGGAACAAACTGGCAAGAGAAGTGATGGATTCTCCATCTCTTGATGTCTTCCAGTGAAGACTAGATGCCTTTCGGGAAGGTGCTTTAGTGCAAAAGCAGCTCTTGTGACACACGGGAGGGCTGGGAGATGCAGGGCATCATATTAGATGCTCCAATGGTCCCTTCTGGCCTTAAGTCGACTAATTTATGAAAAATGGTGCTTTAGTGTATAGCCGGCTCCATCCCCCGACTCACCAGTCATTGAGTGCGGAGATCCGGGGGCAACAAGTCCAAGCTCCAAGAGGCTGGGCAAGGGCAGGACATCAGCTGGGAGGGGAGGGGTGGCGGGGCAGTGAGATCACAAAGGCCTTTTGCAGGACCTCAGCCCATTGGGCAAAGGTGGTGGGGAGGGGGTGACCTGACAGAGAGACCCCGACATCAGCGGGGCAGGGCCGAGGTGCAGGGCCAGGGCAGTCGCTGAGACCCCCCCCGGCTTTGCTGCCGCACGTCTCCTTCTCCCGGTCTCCCCTCGAGGACGGGGAGAGAATTAGGATTCACGTCGTAGCATGAGGAGGAGCCTCTGTGGAGCTTTCTCCTTTCCTACCCCTGGTTGTGCCAGAAAACGAACGTCCCTTGGACAAGGTCGGAGGCTGCGAGAGGTTTGGAACCTGTTGGGTCTGATGCACCTGCTGCAGGCAGAATTCTCGGCACAGAAAACACTGGCTTAAGGGGGCAGAATGTGATTTCCTACCGAGCGCTTTGACGCTTGGAATCACTGGGGACCTTGGGGTTTATCCTTTTGGGTTTCCCTTTTCCTCTTTCCTCCCTCCTTTCTCCTCTTCTCTTGCTTCTTTTTTCCCTCTTTCCCTCTCTCTCCCAAGGAGGAGGGTGGGCAAGGGGGGGTTGCTCTCATCGCGGGAGGTCCTCACAAAGAGGTGGGTCTGGATCTGAGAGCGATCCGCTCTGATGGTGACCTGGCCGTCCTGTGGGACCTCTGGTGAGACCTCTCAGCCGCCCGCCCCTCAGAGTCTCAGGGCTGCATCCCGTTCTGGTGTCCACATTTCAAAAATAAAGTTAAAAAAACTGGAGAGGGTGCAGAAAAGAGCCATATTTGAGGGATGGAGAAGACTTACAAGGAGGAATTGAAAAACTCAGTCTGTTTAGTTTTTAAAAAGATGGAGAGGTGAGCTGATGGCAGCCTGCAGTGCCTTCGCTGAGAGAAAACACCAAGTATTTAAAGGGCTCTTTAGTCTTGCAAAGAAAGGCAGAACAAGAACCAATGGCTGGAAGCAGAAATCAGAAAAATTCTCCTTAGAACAAGGCAGAGATTTGTAAGAGGGAGGGCGGCTCATCACTGGAACAAACTGGCAAGAGAAGTGATGGATTCTCCATCTCTTGATGTCTTCCAGTGAAGACTAGATGCCTTTCGGGAAGGTGCTTTAGTGCAAAAGCAGCTCTTGTGACACACGGGAGGGCTGGGAGATGCAGGGCATCATATTAGATGCTCCAATGGTCCCTTCTGGCCTTAAGTCGACTAATTTATGAAAAAATGGTGCTTTAGTGTATAGCCGGCTCCATCCCCCGACTCACCAGTCATTGAGTGCGGAGATCCGGGGGCAACAACTCCAAGCTCCAAGAGGCTGGGCAGGGGCAGGACATCAGCTGGGAGGGGAGGGGTGGCGGGGCAGTGAGATCACAAAGGCCTTTTGCAGGACCTCAGCCCATTGGGCAAAGGTGGTGGGGAGGGGGTGACCTCACAGAGAGACCCCGACATCAGCGGGGCAGGGCCGAGGTGCAGGGCCAGGGCAGTCGCTGAGACCCCCCCGGCTTTGCTGCCGCACGTCTCCTTCTCCCGGTCTCCCCTCGAGGACGGGGAGAGTATTAGGATTCACGTCGTAGCATGAGGAGGAGCCTCTGTGGAGCTTTCTCCTTTCCTACCCCTGGTTGTGCCAGAAAACGAACGTCCCTTGGACAAGGTCGGAGGCTGCGAGAGGTTTGGAACCTGTTGGGTCTGATGCACCTGCTGCAGGCAGAATTCTCGGCACAGAAAACACTGGCTTAAGGGGGCAGAATGTGATTTCCTACCGAGCGCTTTGACGCTTGGAATCACTGGGGACCTTGGGGTTTATCCTTTTGGGTTTCCCTTTTCCTCTTTCCTCCCTCCTTTCTCCTCTTCTCTTGCTTCTTTTTTCCCTCTTTCCCTCTCTCTCCCAAGGAGGAGGGTGGGCAAGGGGGGGTTGCTCTCATCGCGGGAGGTCCTCACAAAGAGGTGGGTCTGGATCTGAGAGCGATCCGCTCTGATGGTGACCTGGCCGTCCTGTGGGACCTCTGGTGAGACCTCTCAGCCGCCCGCCCCTCAGAGTCTCAGGGCTGCATCCCGTTCTGGTGTCCACATTTCAAAAATAAAGTTAAAAAAACTGGAGAGGGTGCAGAAAAGAGCCATATTTGAGGGATGGAGAAGACTTACAAGGAGGAATTGAAAAACTCAGTCTGTTTAGTTTTTAAAAAGATGGAGAGGTGAGCTGATGGCAGCCTGCAGTGCCTTCGCTGAGAGAAAACACCAAGTATTTAAAGGGCTCTTTAGTCTTGCAAAGAAAGGCAGAACAAGAACCAATGGCTGGAAGCAGAAATCAGAAAAATTCTCCTTAGAACAAGGCAGAGATTTGTAAGAGGGAGGGCGGCTCATCACTGGAACAAACTGGCAAGAGAAGTGATGGATTCTCCATCTCTTGATGTCTTCCAGTGAAGACTAGATGCCTTTCGGGAAGGTGCTTTAGTGCAAAAGCAGCTCTTGTGACACACGGGAGGGCTGGGAGATGCAGGGCATCATATTAGATGCTCCAATGGTCCCTTCTGGCCTTAAGTCGACTAATTTATGAAAAAATGGTGCTTTAGTGTATAGCCGGCTCCATCCCCCGACTCACCAGTCATTGAGTGCGGAGATCCGGGGGCAACAAGTCCAAGCTCCAAGAGGCTGGGCAGGGGCAGGACATCAGCTGGGAGGGGAGGGGTGGCGGGGCAGTGAGATCACAAAGGCCTTTTGCAGGACCTCAGCCCATTGGGCAAAGGTGGTGGGGAGGGGGTGACCTCACAGAGAGACCCCGACATCAGCGGGGCAGGGCCGAGGTGCAGGGCCAGGGCAGTCGCTGAGACCCCCCCGGCTTTGCTGCTGCACGTCTCCTTCTCCCGGTCTCCCCTCGAGGACGGGGAGAGAATTAGGATTCACGTCGTAGCATGAGGAGGAGCCTCTGTGGAGCTTTCTCCTTTCCTACCCCTGGTTGTGCCAGAAAACGAACGTCCCTTGGACAAGGTCGGAGGCTGCGAGAGGTTTGGAACCTGTTGGGTCTGATGCACCTGCTGCAGGCAGAATTCTCGGCACAGAAAACACTGGCTTAAGGGGGCAGAATGTGATTTCCTACCGAGCGCTTTGACGCTTGGAATCACTGGGGACCTTGGGGTTTATCCTTTTGGGTTTCCCTTTTCCTCTTTCCTCCCTCCTTTCTCCTCTTCTCTTGCTTCTTTTTTCCCTCTTTCCCTCTCTCTCCCAAGGAGGAGGGTGGGCAAGGGGGGGTTGCTCTCATCGCGGGAGGTCCTCACAAAGAGGTGGGTCTGGATCTGAGAGCGATCCGCTCTGATGGTGACCTGGCCGTCCTGTGGGACCTCTGGTGAGACCTCTCAGCCGCCCGCCCCTCAGAGTCTCAGGGCTGCATCCCGTTCTGGTGTCCACATTTCAAAAATAAAGTTAAAAAAACTGGAGAGGGTGCAGAAAAGAGCCATATTTGAGGGATGGAGAAGACTTACAAGGAGGAATTGAAAAACTCAGTCTGTTTAGTTTTTAAAAAGATGGAGAGGTGAGCTGATGGCAGCCTGCAGTGCCTTCGCTGAGAGAAAACACCAAGTATTTAAAGGGCTCTTTAGTCTTGCAAAGAAAGGCAGAACAAGAACCAATGGCTGGAAGCAGAAATCAGAAAAATTCTCCTTAGAACAAGGCAGAGATTTGTAAGAGGGAGGGCGGCTCATCACTGGAACAAACTGGCAAGAGAAGTGATGGATTCTCCATCTCTTGATGTCTTCCAGTGAAGACTAGATGCCTTTCGGGAAGGTGCTTTAGTGCAAAAGCAGCTCTTGTGACACACGGGAGGGCTGGGAGATGCAGGGCATCATATTAGATGCTCCAATGGTCCCTTCTGGCCTTAAGTCGACTAATTTATGAAAAACTGGTGCTTTAGTGTATAGCCGGCTCCATCCCCCGACTCACCAGTCATTGAGTGCGGAGATCCGGGGGCAACAAGTCCAAGCTCCAAGAGGCTGGGCAGGGGCAGGACATCAGCTGGGAGGGGAGGGGTGGCGGGGCAGTGAGATCACAAAGGCCTTTTGCAGTACCTCAGCCCATTGGGCAAAGGTGGTGGGGAGGGGGTGACCTGACAGAGAGACCCCGACATCAGCGGGGCAGGGCCGAGGTGCAGGGCCAGGGCAGTCGCTGAGACCCCCCCGGCTTTGCTGCCGCACGTCTCCTTCTCCCGGTCTCCCCTCGAGGACGGGGAGAGAATTAGGATTCACGTCGTAGCATGAGGAGGAGCCTCTGTGGAGCTTTCTCCTTTCCTACCCCTGGTTGTGCCAGAAAACGAACGTCCCTTGGACAAGGTCGGAGGCTGCGAGAGGTTTGGAACCTGTTGGGTCTGATGCACCTGCTGCAGGCAGAATTCTCGGCACAGAAAACACTGGCTTAAGGGGGCAGAATGTGATTTCCTACCGAGCGCTTTGACGCTTGGAATCACTGGGGACCTTGGGGTTTATCCTTTTGGGTTTCCCTTTTCCTCTTTCCTCCCTCCTTTCTCCTCTTCTCTTGCTTCTTTTTTCCCTCTTTCCCTCTCTCTCCCAAGGAGGAGGGTGGGCAAGGGGGGGTTGCTCTCATCGCGGGAGGTCCTCACAAAGAGGTGGGTCTGGATCTGAGAGCGATCCGCTCTGATGGTGACCTGGCCGTCCTGTGGGACCTCTGGTGAGACCTCTCAGCCGCCCGCCCCTCAGAGTCTCAGGGCTGCATCCCGTTCTGGTGTCCACATTTCAAAAATAAAGTTAAAAAAACTGGAGAGGGTGCAGAAAAGAGCCATATTTGAGGGATGGAGAAGACTTACAAGGAGGAATTGAAAAACTCAGTCTGTTTAGTTTTTAAAAAGATGGAGAGGTGAGCTGATGGCAGCCTGCAGTGCCTTCGCTGAGAGAAAACACCAAGTATATAAAGGGCTCTTTAGTCTTGCAAAGAAAGGCAGAACAAGAACCAATGGCTGGAAGCAGAAATCAGAAAAATTCTCCTTAGAACAAGGCAGAGATTTGTAAGAGGGAGGGCGGCTCATCACTGGAACAAACTGGCAAGAGAAGTGATGGATTCTCCATCTCTTGATGTCTTCCAGTGAAGACTAGATGCCTTTCGGGAAGGTGCTTTAGTGCAAAAGCAGCTCTTGTGACACACGGGAGGGCTGGGAGATGCAGGGCATCATATTAGATGCTCCAATGGTCCCTTCTGGCCTTAAGTCGACTAATTTATGAAAAACTGGTGCTTTAGTGTATAGCCGGCTCCATCCCCCGACTCACCAGTCATTGAGTGCGGAGATCCGGGGGCAACAACTCCAAGCTCCAAGAGGCTGGGCAGGGGCAGGACATCAGCTGGGAGGGGAGGGGTGGGGAGGCAGTAACATCACAAAGGCCTTTTGCAGGACCTCAGCCCATTGGGCAAAGGTGGTGGGGAGGGGGTGACCTGACAGAGAGACCCCGACATCAGCGGGGCAGGGCCGAGGTGCAGGGCCAGGGCAGCCGCTGAGACCCCCCCCGGCTTTGCTGCCGCACGTCTCCTTCTCCCGGTCTCCCCTCGAGGACGGGGAGAGAATTAGGATTCACGTCGTAGCATGAGGAGGAGCCTCTGTGGAGCTTTCTCCTTTCCTACCCCTGGTTGTGCCAGAAAACGAACGTCCCTTGGACAAGGTCGGAGGCTGCGAGAGGTTTGGAACCTGTTGGGTCTGATGCACCTGCTGCAGGCAGAATTCTCGGCACAGAAAACACTGGTTTAAGGGGGCAGAATGTGATTTCCTACCGAGCGCTTTGACGCTTGGAATCACTGGGGACCTTGGGGTTTATCCTTTTGGGTTTCCCTTTTCCTCTTTCCTCCCTCCTTTCTCCTCTTCTCTTGCTTCTTTTTTCCCTCTTTCCCTCTCTCTCCCAAGGAGGAGGGTGGGCAAGGGGGGGTTGCTCTCATCGCGGGAGGTCCTCACAAAGAGGTGGGTCTGGATCTGAGAGCGATCCGCTCTGATGGTGACCTGGCCGTCCTGTGGGACCTCTGGTGAGACCTCTCAGCCGCCCGCCCCTCAGAGTCTCAGGGCTGCATCCCGTTCTGGTGTCCACATTTCAAAAATAAAGTTAAAAAAACTGGAGAGGGTGCAGAAAAGAGCCATATTTGAGGGATGGAGAAGACTTACAAGGAGGAATTGAAAAACTCAGTCTGTTTAGTTTTTAAAAAGATGGAGAGGTGAGCTGATGGCAGCCTGCAGTGCCTTCGCTGAGAGAAAACACCAAGTATTTAAAGGGCTCTTTAGTCTTGCAAAGAAAGGCAGAACAAGAACCAATGGCTGGAAGCAGAAATCAGAAAAATTCTCCTTAGAACAAGGCAGAGATTTGTAAGAGGGAGGGCGGCTCATCACTGGAACAAACTGGCAAGAGAAGTGATGGATTCTCCATCTCTTGATGTCTTCCAGTGAAGACTAGATGCCTTTCGGGAAGGTGCTTTAGTGCAAAAGCAGCTCTTGTGACACACGGGAGGGCTGGGAGATGCAGGGCATCATATTAGATGCTCCAATGGTCCCTTCTGGCCTTAAGTCGACTAATTTATGAAAAACTGGTGCTTTAGTGTATAGCCGGCTCCATCCCCCGACTCACCAGTCATTGAGTGCGGAGATCCGGGGGCAACAACTCCAAGCTCCAAGAGGCTGGGCAGGGGCAGGACATCAGCTGGGAGGGGAGGGGTGGGGAGGCAGTAACATCACAAATGCCTTTTGCAGGACCTCAGCCCATTGGGCAAAGGTGGTGGGGAGGGGGTGACCTCACAGAGAGACCCCGACATCAGCGGGGCAGGGCCGAGGTGCAGGGCCAGGGCAGTCGCTGAGACCCCCCCGGCTTTGCTGCCGCACGTCTCCTTCTCCTGGTCTCCCCTCGAGGACGGGGAGAGAATTAGGATTCACGTCGTAGCATGAGGAGGAGCCTCTGTGGAGCTTTCTCCTTTCCTACCCCTGGTTGTGCCAGAAAACGAACGTCCCTTGGACAAGGTCGGAGGCTGCGAGAGGTTTGGAACCTGTTG
Organism: Caretta caretta; assembly: GCF_965140235.1. Taxonomy (NCBI): domain Eukaryota; kingdom Metazoa; phylum Chordata; order Testudines; family Cheloniidae; genus Caretta; species Caretta caretta. The sequence goes on from NC_134216.1 coordinate 76,782,954, forward strand.
GGTCTGATGCACCTGCTGCAGGCAGAATTCTCGGCACAGAAAACACTGGCTTAAGGGGGCAGAATGTGATTTCCTACCGAGCGCTTTGACGCTTGGAATCACTGGGGACCTTGGGGTTTATCCTTTTGGGTTTCCCTTTTCCTCTTTCCTCCCTCCTTTCTCCTCTTCTCTTGCTTCTTTTTTCCCTCTTTCCCTCTCTCTCCCAAGGAGGAGGGTGGGCAAGGGGGGGTTGCTCTCATCGCGGGAGGTCCTCACAAAGAGGTGGGTCTGGATCTGAGAGCGATCCGCTCTGATGGTGACCTGGCCGTCCTGTGGGACCTCTGGTGAGACCTCTCAGCTGCCCGCCCCTCAGAGTCTCAGGGCTGCATCCCGTTCTGGTGTCCACATTTCAAAAATAAAGTTAAAAAAACTGGAGAGGGTGCAGAAAAGAGCCATATTTGAGGGATGGAGAAGACTTACAAGGAGGAATTGAAAAACTCAGTCTGTTTAGTTTTTAAAAAGATGGAGAGGTGAGCTGATGGCAGCCTGCAGTGCCTTCGCTGAGAGAAAACACCAAGTATTTAAAGGGCTCTTTAGTCTTGCAAAGAAAGGCAGAACAAGAACCAATGGCTGGAAGCAGAAATCAGAAAAATTCTCCTTAGAACAAGGCAGAGATTTGTAAGAGGGAGGGCGGCTCATCACTGGAACAAACTGGCAAGAGAAGTGATGGATTCTCCATCTCTTGATGTCTTCCAGTGAAGACTAGATGCCTTTCGGGAAGGTGCTTTAGTGCAAAAGCAGCTCTTGTGACACACGGGAGGGCTGGGAGATGCAGGGCATCATATTAGATGCTCCAATGGTCCCTTCTGGCCTTAAGTCGACTAATTTATGAAAAACTGGTGCTTTAGTGTATAGCCGGCTCCATCCCCCGACTCACCAGTCATTGAGTGCGGAGATCCGGGGGCAACAAGTCCAAGCTCCAAGAGGCTGGGCAAGGGCAGGACATCAGCTGGGAGGGGAGGGGTGGGGAGGCAGTAACATCACAAAGGCCTTTTGCAGGACCTCAGCCCATTGGGCAAAGGTGGTGGGGAGGGGGTGACCTCACAGAGAGACCCCGACATCAGCGGGGCAGGGCCGAGGTGCAGGGCCAGGGCAGTCGCTGAGACCCCCCCGGCTTTGCTGCCGCACGTCTCCTTCTCCCGGTCTCCCCTCGAGGACGGGGAGAGAATTAGGATTCACGTCGTAGCATGAGGAGGAGCCTCTGTGGAGCTTTCTCCTTTCCTACCCCTGGTTGTGCCAGAAAACGAACGTCCCTTGGACAAGGTCGGAGGCTGCGAGAGGTTTGGAACCTGTTGGGTCTGATGCACCTGCTGCAGGCAGAATTCTCGGCACAGAAAACACTGGCTTAAGGGGGCAGAATGTGATTTCCTACCGAGCGCTTTGACGCTTGGAATCACTGGGGACCTTGGGGTTTATCCTTTTGGGTTTCCCTTTTCCTCTTTCCTCCCTCCTTTCTCCTCTTCTCTTGCTTCTTTTTTCCCTCTTTCCCTCTCTCTCCCAAGGAGGAGGGTGGGCAAGGGGGGGTTGCTCTCATCGCGGGAGGTCCTCACAAAGAGGTGGGTCTGGATCTGAGAGCGATCCACTCTGATGGTGACCTGGCCGTCCTGTGGGACCTCTGGTGAGACCTCTCAGCCGCCCGCCCCTCAGAGTCTCAGGGCTGCATCCCGTTCTGGTGTCCACATTTCAAAAATAAAGTTAAAAAAACTGGAGAGGGTGCAGAAAAGAGCCATATTTGAGGGATGGAGAAGACTTACAAGGAGGAATTGAAAAACTCAGTCTGTTTAGTTTTTAAAAAGATGGAGAGGTGAGCTGATGGCAGCCTGCAGTGCCTTCGCTGAGAGAAAACACCAAGTATTTAAAGGGCTCTTTAGTCTTGCAAAGAAAGGCAGAACAAGAACCAATGGCTGGAAGCAGAAATCAGAAAAATTCTCCTTAGAACAAGGCAGAGATTTGTAAGAGGGAGGGCGGCTCATCACTGGAACAAACTGGCAAGAGAAGTGATGGATTCTCCATCTCTTGATGTCTTCCAGTGAAGACTAGATGCCTTTCGGGAAGGTGCTTTAGTGCAAAAGCAGCTCTTGTGACACACGGGAGGGCTGGGAGATGCAGGGCATCATATTAGATGCTCCAATGGTCCCTTCTGGCCTTAAGTCGACTAATTTATGAAAAACTGGTGCTTTAGTGTATAGCCGGCTCCATCCCCCGACTCACCAGTCATTGAGTGCGGAGATCCGGGGGCAACAACTCCAAGCTCCAAGAGGCTGGGCAGGGGCAGGACATCAGCTGGGAGGGGAGGGGTGGCGGGGCAGTGAGATCACAAAGGCCTTTTGCAGGACCTCAGCCCATTGGGCAAAGGTGGTGGGGAGGGGGTGACCTGACAGAGAGACCCCGACATCAGCGGGGCAGGGCCGAGGTGCAGGGCCAGGGCAGTCGCTGAGACCCCCCCGGCTTTTCTGCCGCACGTCTCCTTCTCCCGGTCTCCCCTCGAGGACGGGGAGAGAATTAGGATTCACGTCGTAGCATGAGGAGGAGCCTCTGTGGAGCTTTCTCCTTTCCTACCCCTGGTTGTGCCAGAAAACGAACGTCCCTTGGACAAGGTCGGAGGCTGCGAGAGGTTTGGAACCTGTTGGGTCTGATGCACCTGCTGCAGGCAGAATTCTCGGCACAGAAAACACTGGCTTAAGGGGGCAGAATGTGATTTCCTACCGAGCGCTTTGACGCTTGGAATCACTGGGGACCTTGGGGTTTATCCTTTTGGGTTTCCCTTTTCCTCTTTCCTCCCTCCTTTCTCCTCTTCTCTTGCTTCTTTTTTCCCTCTTTCCCTCTCTCTCCCAAGGAGGAGGGTGGGCAAGGGGGGGTTGCTCTCATCGCGGGAGGTCCTCACAAAGAGGTGGGTCTGGATCTGAGAGCGATCCGCTCTGATGGTGACCTGGCCGTCCTGTGGGACCTCTGGTGAGACCTCTCAGCCGCCCGCCCCTCAGAGTCTCAGGGCTGCATCCCGTTCTGGTGTCCACATTTCAAAAATAAAGTTAAAAAAACTGGAGAGGGTGCAGAAAAGAGCCATATTTGAGGGATGGAGAAGACTTACAAGGAGGAATTGAAAAACTCAGTCTGTTTAGTTTTTAAAAAGATGGAGAGGTGAGCTGATGGCAGCCTGCAGTGCCTTCGCTGAGAGAAAACACCAAGTATTTAAAGGGCTCTTTAGTCTTGCAAAGAAAGGCAGAACAAGAACCAATGGCTGGAAGCAGAAATCAGAAAAATTCTCCTTAGAACAAGGCAGAGATTTGTAAGAGGGAGGGCGGCTCATCACTGGAACAAACTGGCAAGAGAAGTGATGGATTCTCCATCTCTTGATGTCTTCCAGTGAAGACTAGATGCCTTTCGGGAAGGTGCTTTAGTGCAAAAGCAGCTCTTGTGACACACGGGAGGGCTGGGAGATGCAGGGCATCATATTAGATGCTCCAATGGTCCCTTCTGGCCTTAAGTCGACTAATTTATGAAAAACTGGTGCTTTAGTGTATAGCCGGCTCCATCCCCCGACTCACCAGTCATTGAGTGCGGAGATCCGGGGGCAACAACTCCAAGCTCCAAGAGGCTGGGCAGGGGCAGGACATCAGCTGGGAGGGGAGGGGTGGGGAGGCAGTGAGATCACAAAGGCCTTTTGCAGGACCTCAGCCCATTGGGCAAAGGTGGTGGGGAGGGGGTGACCTCACAGAGAGACCCCGACATCAGCGGGGCAGGGCCGAGGTGCAGGGCCAGGGCAGTCGGTGAGACCCCCCCGGCTTTGCTGCCGCACGTCTCCTTCTCCCGGTCTCCCCTCGAGGACGGGGAGAGAATTAGGATTCACGTCGTAGCATGAGGAGGAGCCTCTGTGGAGCTTTCTCCTTTCCTACCCCTGGTTGTGCCAGAAAACGAACGTCCCTTGGACAAGGTCGGAGGCTGCGAGAGGTTTGGAACCTGTTGGGTCTGATGCACCTGCTGCAGGCAGAATTCTCGGCACAGAAAACACTGGCTTAAGGGGGCAGAATGTGATTTCCTACCGAGCGCTTTGACGCTTGGAATCACTGGGGACCTTGGGGTTTATCCTTTTGGGTTTCCCTTTTCCTCTTTCCTCCCTCCTTTCTCCTCTTCTCTTGCTTCTTTTTTCCCTCTTTCCCTCTCTCTCCCAAGGAGGAGGGTGGGCAAGGGGGGGTTGCTCTCATCGCGGGAGGTCCTCACAAAGAGGTGGGTCTGGATCTGAGAGCGATCCGCTCTGATGGTGACCTGGCCGTCCTGTGGGACCTCTGGTGAGACCTCTCAGCCGCCCGCCCCTCAGAGTCTCAGGGCTGCATCCCGTTCTGGTGTCCACATTTCAAAAATAAAGTTAAAAAAACTGGAGAGGGTGCAGAAAAGAGCCATATTTGAGGGATGGAGAAGACTTACAAGGAGGAATTGAAAAACTCAGTCTGTTTAGTTTTTAAAAAGATGGAGAGGTGAGCTGATGGCAGCCTGCAGTGCCTTCGCTGAGAGAAAACACCAAGTATTTAAAGGGCTCTTTAGTCTTGCAAAGAAAGGCAGAACAAGAACCAATGGCTGGAAGCAGAAATCAGAAAAATTCTCCTTAGAACAAGGCAGAGATTTGTAAGAGGGAGGGCGGCTCATCACTGGAACAAACTGGCAAGAGAAGTGATGGATTCTCCATCTCTTGATGTCTTCCAGTGAAGACTAGATGCCTTTCGGGAAGGTGCTTTAGTGCAAAAGCAGCTCTTGTGACACACGGGAGGGCTGGGAGATGCAGGGCATCATATTAGATGCTCCAATGGTCCCTTCTGGCCTTAAGTCGACTAATTTATGAAAAACTGGTGCTTTAGTGTATAGCCGGCTCCATCCCCCGACTCACCAGTCATTGAGTGCGGAGATCCGGGGGCAACAACTCCAAGCTCCAAGAGGCTGGGCAGGGGCAGGACATCAGCTGGGAGGGGAGGGGTGGGGAGGCAGTGAGATCACAAAGGCCTTTTGCAGGACCTCAGCCCATTGGGCAAAGGTGGTGGGGAGGGGGTGACCTGACAGAGAGACCCCGACATCAGCGGGGCAGGGCCGAGGTGCAGGGCCAGGGCAGTCGCTGAGACCCCCCCGGCTTTGCTGCCGCACGTCTCCTTCTCCCGGTCTCCCCTCGAGGACGGGGAGAGAATTAGGATTCACGTCGTAGCATGAGGAGGAGCCTCTGTGGAGCTTTCTCCTTTCCTACCCCTGGTTGTGCCAGAAAACGAACGTCCCTTGGACAAGGTCGGAGGCTGCGAGAGGTTTGGAACCTGTTGGGTCTGATGCACCTGCTGCAGGCAGAATTCTCGGCACAGAAAACACTGGCTTAAGGGGGCAGAATGTGATTTCCTACCGAGCGCTTTGACGCTTGGAATCACTGGGGACCTTGGGGTTTATCCTTTTGGGTTTCCCTTTTCCTCTTTCCTCCCTCCTTTCTCCTCTTCTCTTGCTTCTTTTTTCCCTCTTTCCCTCTCTCTCCCAAGGAGGAGGGTGGGCAAGGGGGGGTTGCTCTCATCGCGGGAGGTCCTCACAAAGAGGTGGGTCTGGATCTGAGAGCGATCCGCTCTGATGGTGACCTGGCCGTCCTGTGGGACCTCTGGTGAGACCTCTCAGCCGCCCGCCCCTCAGAGTCTCAGGGCTGCATCCCGTTCTGGTGTCCACATTTCAAAAATAAAGTTAAAAAAACTGGAGAGGGTGCAGAAAAGAGCCATATTTGAGGGATGGAGAAGACTTACAAGGAGGAATTGAAAAACTCAGTCTGTTTAGTTTTTAAAAAGATGGAGAGGTGAGCTGATGGCAGCCTGCAGTGCCTTCGCTGAGAGAAAACACCGAGTATTTAAAGGGCTCTTTAGTCTTGCAAAGAAAGGCAGAACAAGAACCAATGGCTGGAAGCAGAAATCAGAAAAATTCTCCTTAGAACAAGGCAGAGATTTGTAAGAGGGAGGGCGGCTCATCACTGGAACAAACTGGCAAGAGAAGTGATGGATTCTCCATCTCTTGATGTCTTCCAGTGAAGACTAGATGCCTTTCGGGAAGGTGCTTTAGTGCAAAAGCAGCTCTTGTGACACACGGGAGGGCTGGGAGATGCAGGGCATCATATTAGATGCTCCAATGGTCCCTTCTGGCCTTAAGTCGACTAATTTATGAAAAAATGGTGCTTTAGTGTATAGCCGGCTCCATCCCCCGACTCACCAGTCATTGAGTGCGGAGATCCGGGGGCAACAACTCCAAGCTCCAAGAGGCTGGGCAGGGGCAGGACATCAGCTGGGAGGGGAGGGGTGGCGGGGCAGTGAGATCACAAAGGCCTTTTGCAGGACCTCAGCCCATTGGGCAAAGGTGGTGGGGAGGGGGTGACCTGACAGAGAGACCCCGACATCAGCGGGGCAGGGCCGAGGTGCAGGGCCAGGGCAGTCGCTGAGACCCCCCCGGCTTTGCTGCCGCACGTCTCCTTCTCCCGGTCTCCCCTCGAGGACGGGGAGAGAATTAGGATTCACGTCGTAGCATGAGGAGGAGCCTCTGTGGAGCTTTCTCCTTTCCTACCCCTGGTTGTGCCAGAAAACGAACGTCCCTTGGACAAGGTCGGAGGCTGCGAGAGGTTTGGAACCTGTTGGGTCTGATGCACCTGCTGCAGGCAGAATTCTCGGCACAGAAAACACTGGCTTAAGGGGGCAGAATGTGATTTCCTACCGAGCGCTTTGACGCTTGGAATCACTGGGGACCTTGGGGTTTATCCTTTTTGGTTTCCCTTTTCCTCTTTCCTCCCTCCTTTCTCCTCTTCTCTTGCTTCTTTTTTCCCTCTTTCCCTCTCTCTCCCAAGGAGGAGGGTGGGCAAGGGGGGGTTGCTCTCATCGCGGGAGGTCCTCACAAAGAGGTGGGTCTGGATCTGAGAGCGATCCGCTCTGATGGTGACCTGGCCGTCCTGTGGGACCTCTGGTGAGACCTCTCAGCCGCCCGCCCCTCAGAGTCTCAGGGCTGCATCCCGTTCTGGTGTCCACATTTCAAAAATAAAGTTAAAAAAACTGGAGAGGGTGCAGAAAAGAGCCATATTTGAGGGATGGAGAAGACTTATAAGGAGGAATTGAAAAACTTAGTCTGTTTAGTTTTTAAAAAGATGGAGAGGTGAGCTGATGGCAGCCTGCAGTGCCTTCGCTGAGAGAAAACACCAAGTATTTAAAGGGCTCTTTAGTCTTGCAAAGAAAGGCAGAACAAGAACCAATGGCTGGAAGCAGAAATCAGAAAAATTCTCCTTAGAACAAGGCAGAGATTTGTAAGAGGGAGGGCGGCTCATCACTGGAACAAACTGGCAAGAGAAGTGATGGATTCTCCATCTCTTGATGTCTTCCAGTGAAGACTAGATGCCTTTCGGGAAGGTGCTTTAGTGCAAAAGCAGCTCTTGTGACACACGGGAGGGCTGGGAGATGCAGGGCATCATATTAGATGCTCCAATGGTCCCTTCTGGCCTTAAGTCGACTAATTTATGAAAAACTGGTGCTTTAGTGTATAGCCGGCTCCATCCCCCGACTCACCAGTCATTGAGTGCGGAGATCCGGGGGCAACAACTCCAAGCTCCAAGAGGCTGGGCAGGGGCAGGACATCAGCTGGGAGGGGAGGGGTGGGGAGGCAGTAACATCACAAAGGCCTTTTGCAGGACCTCAGCCCATTGGGCAAAGGTGGTGGGGAGGGGGTGACCTCACAGAGAGACCCCGACATCAGCGGGGCAGGGCCGAGGTGCAGGGCCAGGGCAGTCGCTGAGACCCCCCCGGCTTTGCTGCCGCACGTCTCCTTCTCCCGGTCTCCCCTCGAGGACGGGGAGAGAATTAGGATTCACGTCGTAGCATGAGGAGGAGCCTCTGTGGAGCTTTCTCCTTTCCTACCCCTGGTTGTGCCAGAAAACGAACGTCCCTTGGACAAGGTCGGAGGCTGCGAGAGGTTTGGAACCTGTTGGGTCTGATGCACCTGCTGCAGGCAGAATTCTCGGCACAGAAAACACTGGCTTAAGGGGGCAGAATGTGATTTCCTACCGAGCGCTTTGACGCTTGGAATCACTGGGGACCTTGGGGTTTATCCTTTTTGGTTTCCCTTTTCCTCTTTCCTCCCTCCTTTCTCCTCTTCTCTTGCTTCTTTTTTCCCTCTTTCCCTCTCTCTCCCAAGGAGGAGGGTGGGCAAGGGGGGGTTGCTCTCATCGCGGGAGGTCCTCACAAAGAGGTGGGTCTGGATCTGAGAGCGATCCGCTCTGATGGTGACCTGGCCGTCCTGTGGGACCTCTGGTGAGACCTCTCAGCCGCCCGCCCCTCAGAGTCTCAGGGCTGCATCCCGTTCTGGTGTCCACATTTCAAAAATAAAGTTAAAAAAACTGGAGAGGGTGCAGAAAAGAGCCATATTTGAGGGATGGAGAAGACTTACAAGGAGGAATTGAAAAACTCAGTCTGTTTAGTTTTTAAAAAGATGGAGAGGTGAGCTGATGGCAGCCTGCAGTGCCTTCGCTGAGAGAAAACACCAAGTATTTAAAGGGCTCTTTAGTCTTGCAAAGAAAGGCAGAACAAGAACCAATGGCTGGAAGCAGAAATCAGAAAAATTCTCCTTAGAACAAGGCAGAGATTTGTAAGAGGGAGGGCGGCTCATCACTGGAACAAACTGGCAAGAGAAGTGATGGATTCTCCATCTCTTGATGTCTTCCAGTGAAGACTAGATGCCTTTCGGGAAGGTGCTTTAGTGCAAAAGCAGCTCTTGTGACACACGGGAGGGCTGGGAGATGCAGGGCATCATATTAGATGCTCCAATGGTCCCTTCTGGCCTTAAGTCGACTAATTTATGAAAAACTGGTGCTTTAGTGTATAGCCGGCTCCATCCCCCGACTCACCAGTCATTGAGTGCGGAGATCCGGGGGCAACAAGTCCAAGCTCCAAGAGGCTGGGCAGGGGCAGGACATCAGCTGGGAGGGGAGGGGTGGGGAGGCAGTAACATCACAAAGGCCTTTTGCAGGACCTCAGCCCATTGGGCAAAGGTGGTGGGGAGGGGGTGACCTGACAGAGAGACCCCGACATCAGCGGGGCGGGGCCGAGGTGCAGGGCCAGGGCAGTCGCTGAGACCCCCCCGGCTTTGCTGCCGCACGTCTCCTTCTCCCGGTCTCCCCTCGAGGACGGGGAGAGAATTAGGATTCACGTCGTAGCATGAGGAGGAGCCTCTGTGGAGCTTTCTCCTTTCCTACCCCTGGTTGTGCCAGAAAACGAACGTCCCTTGGACAAGGTCGGAGGCTGCGAGAGGTTTGGAACCTGTTGGGTCTGATGCACCTGCTGCAGGCAGAATTCTCGGCACAGAAAACACTGGCTTAAGGGGGCAGAATGTGATTTCCTACCGAGCGCTTTGACGCTTGGAATCACTGGGGACCTTGGGGTTTATCCTTTTGGGTTTCCCTTTTCCTCTTTCCTCCCTCCTTTCTCCTCTTCTCTTGCTTCTTTTTTCCCTCTTTCCCTCTCTCTCCCAAGGAGGAGGGTGGGCAAGGGGGGGTTGCTCTCATCGCGGGAGGTCCTCACAAAGAGGTGGGTCTGGATCTGAGAGCGATCCGCTCTGATGGTGACCTGGCCGTCCTGTGGGACCTCTGGTGAGACCTCTCAGCCGCCCGCCCCTCAGAGTCTCAGGGCTGCATCCCGTTCTGGTGTCCACATTTCAAAAATAAAGTTAAAAAAACTGGAGAGGGTGCAGAAAAGAGCCATATTTGAGGGATGGAGAAGACTTACAAGGAGGAATTGAAAAACTCAGTCTGTTTAGTTTTTAAAAAGATGGAGAGGTGAGCTGATGGCAGCCTGCAGTGCCTTCGCTGAGAGAAAACACCAAGTATTTAAAGGGCTCTTTAGTCTTGCAAAGAAAGGCAGAACAAGAACCAATGGCTGGAAGCAGAAATCAGAAAAATTCTCCTTAGAACAAGGCAGAGATTTGTAAGAGGGAGGGCGGCTCATCACTGGAACAAACTGGCAAGAGAAGTGATGGATTCTCCATCTCTTGATGTCTTCCAGTGAAGACTAGATGCCTTTCGGGAAGGTGCTTTAGTGCAAAAGCAGCTCTTGTGACACACGGGAGGGCTGGGAGATGCAGGGCATCATATTAGATGCTCCAATGGTCCCTTCTGGCCTTAAGTCGACTAATTTATGAAAAACTGGTGCTTTAGTGTATAGCCGGCTCCATCCCCCGACTCACCAGTCATTGAGTGCGGAGATCCGGGGGCAACAACTCCAAGCTCCAAGAGGCTGGGCAGGGGCAGGACATCAGCTGGGAGGGGAGGGGTGGGGAGGCAGTAACATCACAAAGGCCTTTTGCAGGACCTCAGCCCATTGGGCAAAGGTGGTGGGGAGGGGGTGACCTGACAGAGAGACCCCGACATCAGCGGGGCAGGGCCGAGGTGCAGGGCCAGGGCAGTCGCTGAGACCCCCCCGGCTTTGCTGCCGCACGTCTCCTTCTCCCGGTCTCCCCTCGAGGACGGGGAGAGAATTAGGATTCACGTCGTAGCATGAGGAGGAGCCTCTGTGGAGCTTTCTCCTTTCCTACCCCTGGTTGTGCCAGAAAACGAACGTCCCTTGGACAAGGTCGGAGGCTGCGAGAGGTTTGGAACCTGTTGGGTCTGATGCACCTGCTGCAGGCAGAATTCTCGGCACAGAAAACACTGGCTTAAGGGGGCAGAATGTGATTTCCTACCGAGCGCTTTGACGCTTGGAATCACTGGGGACCTTGGGGTTTATCCTTTTGGGTTTCCCTTTTCCTCTTTCCTCCCTCCTTTCTCCTCTTCTCTTGCTTCTTTTTTCCCTCTTTCCCTCTCTCTCCCAAGGAGGAGGGTGGGCAAGGGGGGGTTGCTCTCATCGCGGGAGGTCCTCACAAAGAGGTGGGTCTGGATCTGAGAGCGATCCGCTCTGATGGTGACCTGGCCGTCCTGTGGGACCTCTGGTGAGACCTCTCAGCCGCCCGCCCCTCAGAGTCTCAGGGCTGCATCCCGTTCTGGTGTCCACATTTCAAAAATAAAGTTAAAAAAACTGGAGAGGGTGCAGAAAAGAGCCATATTTGAGGGATGGAGAAGACTTACAAGGAGGAATTGAAAAACTCAGTCTGTTTAGTTTTTAAAAAGATGGAGAGGTGAGCTGATGGCAGCCTGCAGTGCCTTCGCTGAGAGAAAACACCAAGTATTTAAAGGGCTCTTTAGTCTTGCAAAGAAAGGCAGAACAAGAACCAATGGCTGGAAGCAGAAATCAGAAAAATTCTCCTTAGAAGAAGGCAGAGATTTGTAAGAGGGAGGGCGGCTCATCACTGGAACAAACTGGCAAGAGAAGTGATGGATTCTCCATCTCTTGATGTCTTCCAGTGAAGACTAGATGCCTTTCGGGAAGGTGCTTTAGTGCAAAAGCAGCTCTTGTGACACACGGGAGGGCTGGGAGATGCAGGGCATCATATTAGATGCTCCAATGGTCCCTTCTGGCCTTAAGTCGACTAATTTATGAAAAACTGGTGCTTTAGTGTATAGCCGGCTCCATCCCCCGACTCACCAGTCATTGAGTGCGGAGATCCGGGGGCAACAACTCCAAGCTCCAAGAGGCTGGGCAGGGGCAGGACATCAGCTGGGAGGGGAGGGGTGGGGAGGCAGTAACATCACAAAGGCCTTTTGCAGGACCTCAGCCCATTGGGCAAAGGTGGTGGGGAGGGGGTGACCTGACAGAGAGACCCCGACATCAGCGGGGCGGGGCCGAGGTGCAGGGCCAGGGCAGTCGCTGAGACCCCCCCGGCTTTGCTGCCGCACGTCTCCTTCTCCCGGTCTCCCCTCGAGGACGGGGAGAGAATTAGGATTCACGTCGTAGCATGAGGAGGAGCCTCTGTGGAGCTTTCTCCTTTCCTACCCCTGGTTGTGCCAGAAAACGAACGTCCCTTGGACAAGGTCGGAGGCTGCGAGAGGTTTGGAACCTGTTGGGTCTGATGCACCTGCTGCAGGCAGAATTCTCGGCACAGAAAACACTGGCTTAAGGGGGCAGAATGTGATTTCCTACCGAGCGCTTTGACGCTTGGAATCACTGGGGACCTTGGGGTTTATCCTTTTGGGTTTCCCTTTTCCTCTTTCCTCCCTCCTTTCTCCTCTTCTCTTGCTTCTTTTTTCCCTCTTTCCCTCTCTCTCCCAAGGAGGAGGGTGGGCAAGGGGGGGTTCCTCTCATCGCGGGAGGTCCTCACAAAGAGGTGGGTCTGGATCTGAGAGCGATCCGCTCTGATGGTGACCTGGCCGTCCTGTGGGACCTCTGGTGAGACCTCTCAGCCGCCCGCCCCTCAGAGTCTCAGGGCTGCATCCCGTTCTGGTGTCCACATTTCAAAAATAAAGTTAAAAAAACTGGAGAGGGTGCAGAAAAGAGCCATATTTGAGGGATGGAGAAGACTTACAAGGAGGAATTGAAAAACTCAGTCTGTTTAGTTTTTAAAAAGATGGAGAGGTGAGCTGATGGCAGCCTGCAGTGCCTTCGCTGAGAGAAAACACCAAGTATTTAAAGGGCTCTTTAGTCTTGCAAAGAAAGGCAGAACAAGAACCAATGGCTGGAAGCAGAAATCAGAAAAATTCTCCTTAGAACAAGGCAGAGATTTGTAAGAGGGAGGGCGGCTCATCACTGGAACAAACTGGCAAGAGAAGTGATGGATTCTCCATCTCTTGATGTCTTCCAGTGAAGACTAGATGCCTTTCGGGAAGGTGCTTTAGTGCAAAAGCAGCTCTTGTGACACACGGGAGGGCTGGGAGATGCAGGGCATCATATTAGATGCTCCAATGGTCCCTTCTGGCCTTAAGTCGACTAATTTATGAAAAAATGGTGCTTTAGTGTATAGCCGGCTCCATCCCCCGACTCACCAGTCATTGAGTGCGGAGATCCGGGGGCAACAACTCCAAGCTCCAAGAGGCTGGGCAGGGGCAGGACATCAGCTGGGAGGGGAGGGGTGGCGGGGCAGTGAGATCACAAAGGCCTTTTGCAGGACCTCAGCCCATTGGGCAAAGGTGGTGGGGAGGGGGTGACCTGACAGAGAGACCCCGACATCAGCGGGGCAGGGCCGAGGTGCAGGGCCAGGGCAGTCGCTGAGACCCCCCCGGCTTTGCTGCCGCATGTCTCCTTCTCCCGGTCTCCCCTCGAGGACGGGGAGAGAATTAGGATTCACGTCGTAGCATGAGGAGGAGCCTCTGTGGAGCTTTCTCCTTTCCTACCCCTGGTTGTGCCAGAAAACGAACGTCCCTTGGACAAGGTCGGAGGCTGCGAGAGGTTTGGAACCTGTTGGGTCTGATGCACCTGCTGCAGGCAGAATTCTCGGCACAGAAAACACTGGCTTAAGGGGGCAGAATGTGATTTCCTACCGAGCGCTTTGACGCTTGGAATCACTGGGGACCTTGGGGTTTATCCTTTTGGGTTTCCCTTTTCCTCTTTCCTCCCTCCTTTCTCCTCTTCTCTTGCTTCTTTTTTCCCTCTTTCCCTCTCTCTCCCAAGGAGGAGGGTGGGCAAGGGGGGGTTGCTCTCATCGCGGGAGGTCCTCACAAAGAGGTGGGTCTGGATCTGAGAGCGATCCGCTCTGATGGTGACCTGGCCGTCCTGTGGGACCTCTGGTGAGACCTCTCAGCCGCCCGCCCCTCAGAGTCTCAGGGCTGCATCCCGTTCTGGTGTCCACATTTCAAAAATAAAGTTAAAAAAACTGGAGAGGGTGCAGAAAAGAGCCATATTTGAGGGATGGAGAAGACTTACAAGGAGGAATTGAAAAACTCAGTCTGTTTAGTTTTTAAAAAGATGGAGAGGTGAGCTGATGGCAGCCTGGAGTGCCTTCGCTGAGAGAAAACACCAAGTATTTAAAGGGCTCTTTAGTCTTGCAAAGAAAGGCAGAACAAGAACCAATGGCTGGAAGCAGAAATCAGAAAAATTCTCCTTAGAACAAGGCAGAGATTTGTAAGAGGGAGGGCGGCTCATCACTGGAACAAACTGGCAAGAGAAGTGATGGATTCTCCATCTCTTGATGTCTTCCAGTGAAGACTAGATGCCTTTCGGGAAGGTGCTTTAGTGCAAAAGCAGCTCTTGTGACACACGGGAGGGCTGGGAGATGCAGGGCATCATATTAGATGCTCCAATGGTCCCTTCTGGCCTTAAGTCGACTAATTTATGAAAAACTGGTGCTTTAGTGTATAGCCGGCTCCATCCCCCGACTCACCAGTCATTGAGTGCGGAGATCCGGGGGCAACAACTCCAAGCTCTAAGAGGCTGGGCAGGAGCAGGACGTCAGCTGGGAGGGGAGGGGTGGGGAGGCAGTAACATCACAAAGGCCTTTTGCAGGACCTCAGCCCATTGGGCAAAGGTGGTGGGGAGGGGGTGACCTGACAGAGAGACCCCGACATCAGCGGGGCAGGGCCGAGGTGCAGGGCCAGGGCAGTCGCTGAGACCCCCCCGGCTTTGCTGCCGCACGTCTCCTTCTCCCGGTCTCCCCTCGAGGACGGGGAGAGAATTAGGATTCACGTCGTAGCATGAGGAGGAGCCTCTGTGGAGCTTTCTCCTTTCCTACCCCTGGTTGTGCCAGAAAACGAACGTCCCTTGGACAAGGTCGGAGGCTGCGAGAGGTTTGGAACCTGTTGGGTCTGATGCACCTGCTGCAGGCAGAATTCTCGGCACAGAAAACACTGGCTTAAGGGGGCAGAATGTGATTTCCTACCGAGCGCTTTGACGCTTGGAATCACTGGGGACCTTGGGGTTTATCCTTTTTGGTTTCCCTTTTCCTCTTTCCTCCCTCCTTTCTCCTCTTCTCTTGCTTCTTTTTTCCCTCTTTCCCTCTCTCTCCCAAGGAGGAGGGTGGGCAAGGGGGGGTTGCTCTCATCGCGGGAGGTCCTCACAAAGAGGTGGGTCTGGATCTGAGAGCGATCCGCTCTGATGGTGACCTGGCCGTCCTGTGGGACCTCTGGTGAGACCTCTCAGCCGCCCGCCCCTCAGAGTCTCAGGGCTGCATCCCGTTCTGGTGTCCACATTTCAAAAATAAAGTTAAAAAAACTGGAGAGGGTGCAGAAAAGAGCCATATTTGAGGGATGGAGAAGACTTACAAGGAGGAATTGAAAAACTCAGTCTGTTTAGTTTTTAAAAAGATGGAGAGGTGAGCTGATGGCAGCCTGCAGTGCCTTCGCTGAGAGAAAACACCAAGTATTTAAAGGGCTCTTTAGTCTTGCAAAGAAAGGCAGAACAAGAACCAATGGCTGGAAGCAGAAATCAGAAAAATTCTCCTTAGAACAAGGCAGAGATTTGTAAGAGGGAGGGCGGCTCATCACTGGAACAAACTGGCAAGAGAAGTGATGGATTCTCCATCTCTTGATGTCTTCCAGTGAAGACTAGATGCCTTTCGGGAAGGTGCTTTAGTGCAAAAGCAGCTCTTGTGACACACGGGAGGGCTGGGAGATGCAGGGCATCATATTAGATGCTCCAATGGTCCCTTCTGGCCTTAAGTCGACTAATTTATGAAAAAATGGTGCTTTAGTGTATAGCCGGCTCCATCCCCCGACTCACCAGTCATTGAGTGCGGAGATCCGGGGGCAACAACTCCAAGCTCCAAGAGGCTGGGCAGGGGCAGGACATCAGCTGGGAGGGGAGGGGTGGCGGGGCAGTGAGATCACAAAGGCCTTTTGCAGGACCTCAGCCCATTGGGCAAAGGTGGTGGGGAGGGGGTGACCTGACAGAGAGACCCCGACATCAGCGGGGCAGGGCCGAGGTGCAGGGCCAGGGCAGTCGCTGAGACCCCCCCGGCTTTGCTGCCGCATGTCTCCTTCTCCCGGTCTCCCCTCGAGGACGGGGAGAGAATTAGGATTCACGTCGTAGCATGAGGAGGAGCCTCTGTGGAGCTTTCTCCTTTCCTACCCCTGGTTGTGCCAGAAAACGAACGTCCCTTGGACAAGGTCGGAGGCTGCGAGAGGTTTGGAACCTGTTGGGTCTGATGCACCTGCTGCAGGCAGAATTCTCGGCACAGAAAACACTGGCTTAAGGGGGCAGAATGTGATTTCCTACCGAGCGCTTTGACGCTTGGAATCACTGGGGACCTTGGGGTTTATCCTTTTGGGTTTCCCTTTTCCTCTTTCCTCCCTCCTTTCTCCTCTTCTCTTGCTTCTTTTTTCCCTCTTTCCCTCTCTCTCCCAAGGAGGAGGGTGGGCAAGGGGGGGTTGCTCTCATCGCGGGAGGTCCTCACAAAGAGGTGGGTCTGGATCTGAGAGCGATCCGCTCTGATGGTGACCTGGCCGTCCTGTGGGACCTCTGGTGAGACCTCTCAGCCGCCCGCCCCTCAGAGTCTCAGGGCTGCATCCCGTTCTGGTGTCCACATTTCAAAAATAAAGTTAAAAAAACTGGAGAGGGTGCAGAAAAGAGCCATATTTGAGGGATGGAGAAGACTTACAAGGAGGAATTGAAAAACTCAGTCTGTTTAGTTTTTAAAAAGATGGAGAGGTGAGCTGATGGCAGCCTGGAGTGCCTTCGCTGAGAGAAAACACCAAGTATTTAAAGGGCTCTTTAGTCTTGCAAAGAAAGGCAGAACAAGAACCAATGGCTGGAAGCAGAAATCAGAAAAATTCTCCTTAGAAGAAGGCAGAGATTTGTAAGAGGGAGGGCGGCTCATCACTGGAACAAACTGGCAAGAGAAGTGATGGATTCTCCATCTCTTGATGTCTTCCAGTGAAGACTAGATGCCTTTCGGGAAGGTGCTTTAGTGCAAAAGCAGCTCTTGTGACACACGGGAGGGCTGGGAGATGCAGGGCATCATATTAGATGCTCCAATGGTCCCTTCTGGCCTTAAGTCGACTAATTTATGAAAAACTGGTGCTTTAGTGTATAGCCGGCTCCATCCCCCGACTCACCAGTCATTGAGTGCGGAGATCCGGGGGCAACAACTCCAAGCTCTAAGAGGCTGGGCAGGAGCAGGACGTCAGCTGGGAGGGGAGGGGTGGGGAGGCAGTAACATCACAAAGGCCTTTTGCAGGACCTCAGCCCATTGGGCAAAGGTGGTGGGGAGGGGGTGACCTGACAGAGAGACCCCGACATCAGCGGGGCAGGGCCGAGGTGCAGGGCCAGGGCAGTCGCTGAGACCCCCCCGGCTTTGCTGCCGCACGTCTCCTTCTCCCGGTCTCCCCTCGAGGACGGGGAGAGAATTAGGATTCACGTCGTAGCATGAGGAGGAGCCTCTGTGGAGCTTTCTCCTTTCCTACCCCTGGTTGTGCCAGAAAACGAACGTCCCTTGGACAAGGTCGGAGGCTGCGAGAGGTTTGGAACCTGTTGGGTCTGATGCACCTGCTGCAGGCAGAATTCTCGGCACAGAAAACACTGGCTTAAGGGGGCAGAATGTGATTTCCTACCGAGCGCTTTGACGCTTGGAATCACTGGGGACCTTGGGGTTTATCCTTTTGGGTTTCCCTTTTCCTCTTTCCTCCCTCCTTTCTCCTCTTCTCTTGCTTCTTTTTTCCCTCTTTCCCTCTCTCTCCCAAGGAGGAGGGTGGGCAAGGGGGGGTTGCTCTCATCGCGGGAGGTCCTCACAAAGAGGTGGGTCTGGATCTGAGAGCGATCCGCTCTGATGGTGACCTGGCCGTCCTGTGGGACCTCTGGTGAGACCTCTCAGCCGCCCGCCCCTCAGAGTCTCAGGGCTGCATCCCGTTCTGGTGTCCACATTTCAAAAATAAAGTTAAAAAAACTGGAGAGGGTGCAGAAAAGAGCCATATTTGAGGGATGGAGAAGACTTACAAGGAGGAATTGAAAAACTCAGTCTGTTTAGTTTTTAAAAAGATGGAGAGGTGAGCTGATGGCAGCCTGCAGTGCCTTCGCTGAGAGAAAACACCAAGTATTTAAAGGGCTCTTTAGTCTTGCAAAGAAAGGCAGAACAAGAACCAATGGCTGGAAGCAGAAATCAGAAAAATTCTCCTTAGAACAAGGCAGAGATTTGTAAGAGGGAGGGCGGCTCATCACTGGAACAAACTGGCAAGAGAAGTGATGGATTCTCCATCTCTTGATGTCTTCCAGTGAAGACTAGATGCCTTTCGGGAAGGTGCTTTAGTGCCAAAGCAGCTCTTGTGACACACGGGAGGGCTGGGAGATGCAGGGCATCATATTAGATGCTCCAATGGTCCCTTCTGGCCTTAAGTCGACTAATTTATGAAAAACTGGTGCTTTAGTGTATAGCCGGCTCCATCCCCCGACTCACCAGTCATTGAGTGCGGAGATCCGGGGGCAACAAGTCCAAGCTCCAAGAGGCTGGGCAGGGGCAGGACATCAGCTGGGAGGGGAGGGGTGGGGAGGCAGTAACATCACAAAGGCCTTTTGCAGGACCTCAGCCCATTGGGCAAAGGTGGTGGGGAGGGGGTGACCTGACAGAGAGACCCCGACATCAGCGGGGCAGGGCCGAGGTGCAGGGCCAGGGCAGTCGCTGAGACCCCCCCGGCTTTGCTGCCGCACGTCTCCTTCTCCCGGTCTCCCCTCGAGGACGGGGAGAGAATTAGGATTCACGTCGTAGCATGAGGAGGAGCCTCTGTGGAGCTTTCTCCTTTCCTACCCCTGGTTGTGCCAGAAAACGAACGTCCCTTGGACAAGGTCGGAGGCTGCGAGAGGTTTGGAACCTGTTGGGTCTGATGCACCTGCTGCAGGCAGAATTCTCGGCACAGAAAACACTGGCTTAAGGGGGCAGAATGTGATTTCCTACCGAGCGCTTTGACGCTTGGAATCACTGGGGACCTTGGGGTTTATCCTTTTGGGTTTCCCTTTTCCTCTTTCCTCCCTCCTTTCTCCTCTTCTCTTGCTTCTTTTTTCCCTCTTTCCCTCTCTCTCCCAAGGAGGAGGGTGGGCAAGGGGGGGTTGCTCTCATCGCGGGAGGTCCTCACAAAGAGGTGGGTCTGGATCTGAGAGCGATCCGCTCTGATGGTGACCTGGCCGTCCTGTGGGACCTCTGGTGAGACCTCTCAGCCGCCCGCCCCTCAGAGTCTCAGGGCTGCATCCCGTTCTGGTGTCCACATTTCAAAAATAAAGTTAAAAAAACTGGAGAGGGTGCAGAAAAGAGCCATATTTGAGGGATGGAGAAGACTTACAAGGAGGAATTGAAAAACTCAGTCTGTTTAGTTTTTAAAAAGATGGAGAGGTGAGCTGATGGCAGCCTGCAGTGCCTTCGCTGAGAGAAAACACCAAGTATTTAAAGGGCTCTTTAGTCTTGCAAAGAAAGGCAGAACAAGAACCAATGGCTGGAAGCAGAAATCAGAAAAATTCTCCTTAGAACAAGGCAGAGATTTGTAAGAGGGAGGGCGGCTCATCACTGGAACAAACTGGCAAGAGAAGTGATGGATTCTCCATCTCTTGATGTCTTCCAGTGAAGACTAGATGCCTTTCGGGAAGGTGCTTTAGTGCCAAAGCAGCTCTTGTGACACACGGGAGGGCTGGGAGATGCAGGGCATCATATTAGATGCTCCAATGGTCCCTTCTGGCCTTAAGTCGACTAATTTATGAAAAACTGGTGCTTTAGTGTATAGCCGGCTCCATCCCCCGACTCACCAGTCATTGAGTGCGGAGATCCGGGGGCAACAACTCCAAGCTCCAAGAGGCTGGGCAGGGGCAGGACATCAGCTGGGAGGGGAGGGGTGGGGAGGCAGTAACATCACAAAGGCCTTTTGCAGGACCTCAGCCCATTGGGCAAAGGTGGTGGGGAGGGGGTGACCTGACAGAGAGACCCCGACATCAGCGGGGCAGGGCCGAGGTGCAGGGCCAGGGCAGTCGCTGAGACCCCCCCGGCTTTGCTGCCGCACGTCTCCTTCTCCCGGTCTCCCCTCGAGGACGGGGAGAGAATTAGGATTCACGTCGTAGCATGAGGAGGAGCCTCTGTGGAGCTTTCTCCTTTCCTACCCCTGGTTGTGCCAGAAAACGAACGTCCCTTGGACAAGGTCGGAGGCTGCGAGAGGTTTGGAACCTGTTGGGTCTGATGCACCTGCTGCAGGCAGAATTCTCGGCACAGAAAACACTGGCTTAAGGGGGCAGAATGTGATTTCCTACCGAGCGCTTTGACGCTTGGAATCACTGGGGACCTTGGGGTTTATCCTTTTGGGTTTCCCTTTTCCTCTTTCCTCCCTCCTTTCTCCTCTTCTCTTGCTTCTTTTTTCCCTCTTTCCCTCTCTCTCCCAAGGAGGAGGGTGGGCAAGGGGGGGTTCCTCTCATCGCGGGAGGTCCTCACAAAGAGGTGGGTCTGGATCTGAGAGCGATCCGCTCTGATGGTGACCTGGCCGTCCTGTGGGACCTCTGGTGAGACCTCTCAGCCGCCCGCCCCTCAGAGTCTCAGGGCTGCATCCCGTTCTGGTGTCCACATTTCAAAAATAAAGTTAAAAAAACTGGAGAGGGTGCAGAAAAGAGCCATATTTGAGGGATGGAGAAGACTTACAAGGAGGAATTGAAAAACTCAGTCTGTTTAGTTTTTAAAAAGATGGAGAGGTGAGCTGATGGCAGCCTGCAGTGCCTTCGCTGAGAGAAAACACCAAGTATTTAAAGGGCTCTTTAGTCTTGCAAAGAAAGGCAGAACAAGAACCAATGGCTGGAAGCAGAAATCAGAAAAATTCTCCTTAGAACAAGGCAGAGATTTGTAAGAGGGAGGGCGGCTCATCACTGGAACAAACTGGCAAGAGAAGTGATGGATTCTCCATCTCTTGATGTCTTCCAGTGAAGACTAGATGCCTTTCGGGAAGGTGCTTTAGTGCAAAAGCAGCTCTTGTGACACACGGGAGGGCTGGGAGATGCAGGGCATCATATTAGATGCTCCAATGGTCCCTTCTGGCCTTAAGTCGACTAATTTATGAAAAACTGGTGCTTTAGTGTATAGCCGGCTCCATCCCCCGACTCACCAGTCATTGAGTGCGGAGATCCGGGGGCAACAACTCCAAGCTCCAAGAGGCTGGGCAGGGGCAGGACATCAGCTGGGAGGGGAGGGGTGGCGGGGCAGTGAGATCACAAAGGCCTTTTGCAGGACCTCAGCCCATTGGGCAAAGGTGGTGGGGAGGGGGTGACCTGACAGAGAGACCCCGACATCAGCGGGGCAGGGCCGAGGTGCAGGGCCAGGGCAGTCGCTGAGACCCCCCCGGCTTTGCTGCCGCACGTCTCCTTCTCCCGGTCTCCCCTCGAGGACGGGGAGAGAATTAGGATTCACGTCGTAGCATGAGGAGGAGCCTCTGTGGAGCTTTCTCCTTTCCTACCCCTGGTTGTGCCAGAAAACGAACGTCCCTTGGACAAGGTCGGAGGCTGCGAGAGGTTTGGAACCTGTTGGGTCTGATGCACCTGCTGCAGGCAGAATTCTCGGCACAGAAAACACTGGCTTAAGGGGGCAGAATGTGATTTCCTACCGAGCGCTTTGACGCTTGGAATCACTGGGGAACTTGGGGTTTATCCTTTTTGGTTTCCCTTTTCCTCTTTCCTCCCTCCTTTCTCCTCTTCTCTTGCTTCTTTTTTCCCTCTTTCCCTCTCTCTCCCAAGGAGGAGAGTGGGCAAGGGGGGGTTGCTCTCATCGCGGGAGGTCCTCACAAAGAGGTGGGTCTGGATCTGAGAGCGATCCGCTCTGATGGTGACCTGGCCGTCCTGTGGGACCTCTGGTGAGACCTCTCAGCCGCCCGCCCCTCAGAGTCTCAGGGCTGCATCCCGTTCTGGTGTCCACATTTCAAAAATAAAGTTAAAAAAACTGGAGAGGGCGCAGAAAAGAGCCATATTTGAGGGATGGAGAAGACTTATAAGGAGGAATTGAAAAACTCAGTCTGTTTAGTTTTTAAAAAGATGGAGAGGTGAGCTGATGGCAGCCTGCAGTGCCTTCGCTGAGAGAAAACACCAAGTATTTAAAGGGCTCTTTAGTCTTGCAAAGAAAGGCAGAACAAGAACCAATGGCTGGAAGCAGAAATCAGAAAAATTCTCCTTAGAACAAGGCAGAGATTTGTAAGAGGGAGGGTGACTCATCACTGGAACAAAGTGGCAAGAGAAGTGATGGATTCTCCATCTCTTGATGTCTTCCAGTGAAGACTAGATGCCTTTCGGGAAGGTGCTTTAGTGCAAAAGCAGCTCTTGTGACACACGGGAGGGCTGGGAGATGCAGGGCATCATATTAGATGCTCCAATGGTCCCTTCTGGCCTTAAGTCGACTAATTTATGAAAAACTGGTGCTTTAGTGTATAGCCGGCTCCATCCCCCGACTCACCAGTCATTGAGTGCGGAGATCCGGGGGCAACAAGTCCAAGCTCCAAGAGGCTGGGCAGGGGCAGGACATCAGCTGGGAGGGGAGGGGTGGCGGGGCAGTGAGATCACAGAGGCCTTTTGCAGGACCTCAGCCCATTGGGCAAAGGTGGTGGGCGGGGGTGACCTGACAGAGAGACCCCGACATCAGCGGGGCAGGGCCGAGGTGCAGGGCCAGGGCAGTCGCTGAGACCCCCCCGGCTTTGCTGCCGCACGTCTCCTTCTCCCGGTCTCCCCTCGAGGACGGGGAGAGAATTAGGATTCACGTCGTAGCATGAGGAGGAGCCTCTGTGGAGCTTTCTCCTTTCCTACCCCTGGTTGTGCCAGAAAACGAACGTCCCTTGGACAAGGTCGGAGGCTGTGAGAGGTTTGGAACCTGTTGGGTCTGATGCACCTGCTGCAGGCAGAATTCTCGGCACAGAAAACACTGGCTTAAGGGGGCAGAATGTGATTTCCTACCGAGCGCTTTGACGCTTGGAATCACTGGGGACCTTGGGGTTTATCCTTTTGGGTTTCCCT
Source organism: Caretta caretta (assembly GCF_965140235.1). Taxonomy (NCBI): domain Eukaryota; kingdom Metazoa; phylum Chordata; order Testudines; family Cheloniidae; genus Caretta; species Caretta caretta. The sequence goes on from NC_134216.1 coordinate 76,805,768, forward strand.
TTTCCTCTTTCCTCCCTCCTTTCTCCTCTTCTCTTGCTTCTTTTTTCCCTCTTTCCCTCTCTCTCCCAAGGAGGAGGGTGGGCAAGGGGGGGTTGCTCTCATCGCGGGAGGTCCTCACAAAGAGGTGGGTCTGGATCTGAGAGCGATCCGCTCTGATGGTGACCTGGCCGTCCTGTGGGACCTCTGGTGAGACCTCTCAGCCGCCCGCCCCTCAGAGTCTCAGGGCTGCATCCCGTTCTGGTGTCCACATTTCAAAAATAAAGTTAAAAAAACTGGAGAGGGTGCAGAAAAGAGCCATATTTGAGGGATGGAGAAGACTTACAAGGAGGAATTGAAAAACTCAGTCTGTTTAGTTTTTAAAAAGATGGAGAGGTGAGCTGATGGCAGCCTGCAGTGCCTTCGCTGAGAGAAAACACCAAGTATTTAAAGGGCTCTTTAGTCTTGCAAAGAAAGGCAGAACAAGAACCAATGGCTGGAAGCAGAAATCAGAAAAATTCTCCTTAGAACAAGGCAGAGATTTGTAAGAGGGAGGGCGGCTCATCACTGGAACAAACTGGCAAGAGAAGTGATGGATTCTCCATCTCTTGATGTCTTCCAGTGAAGACTAGATGCCTTTCGGGAAGGTGCTTTAGTGCAAAAGCAGCTCTTGTGACACACGGGAGGGCTGGGAGATGCAGGGCATCATATTAGATGCTCCAATGGTCCCTTCTGGCCTTAAGTCGACTAATTTATGAAAAACTGGTGCTTTAGTGTATAGCCGGCTCCATCCCCCGACTCACCAGTCATTGAGTGCGGAGATCCGGGGGCAACAAGTCCAAGCTCCAAGAGGCTGGGCAGGGGCAGGACATCAGCTGGGAGGGGAGGGGTGGGGAGGCAGTAACATCACAAAGGCCTTTTGCAGGACCTCAGCCCATTGGGCAAAGGTGGTGGGGAGGGGGTGACCTCACAGAGAGACCCCGACATCAGCGGGGCAGGGCCGAGGTGCAGGGCCAGGGCAGTCGCTGAGACCCCCCCGGCTTTGCTGCCGCACGTCTCCTTCTCCCGGTCTCCCCTCGAGGACGGGGAGAGAATTAGGATTCACGTCGTAGCATGAGGAGGAGCCTCTGTGGAGCTTTCTCCTTTCCTACCCCTGGTTGTGCCAGAAAACGAACGTCCCTTGGACAAGGTCGGAGGCTGCGAGAGGTTTGGAACCTGTTGGGTCTGATGCACCTGCTGCAGGCAGAATTCTCGGCACAGAAAACACTGGCTTAAGGGGGCAGAATGTGATTTCCTACCGAGCGCTTTGACGCTTGGAATCACTGGGGACCTTGGGGTTTATCCTTTTGGGTTTCCCTTTTCCTCTTTCCTCCCTCCTTTCTCCTCTTCTCTTGCTTCTTTTTTCCCTCTTTCCCTCTCTCTCCCAAGGAGGAGGGTGGGCAAGGGGGGGTTGCTCTCATCGCGGGAGGTCCTCACAAAGAGGTGGGTCTGGATCTGAGAGCGATCCGCTCTGATGGTGACCTGGCCGTCCTGTGGGACCTCTGGTGAGACCTCTCAGCCGCCCGCCCCTCAGAGTCTCAGGGCTGCATCCCGTTCTGGTGTCCACATTTCAAAAATAAAGTTAAAAAAACTGGAGAGGGTGCAGAAAAGAGCCATATTTGAGGGATGGAGAAGACTTACAAGGAGGAATTGAAAAACTTAGTCTGTTTAGTTTTTAAAAAGATGGAGAGGTGAGCTGATGGCAGCCTGCAGTGCCTTCACTGAGAGAAAACACCAAGTATTTAAAGGGCTCTTTAGTCTTGCAAAGAAAGGCAGAACAAGAACCAATGGCTGGAAGCAGAAATCAGAAAAATTCTCCTTAGAACAAGGCAGAGATTTGTAAGAGGGAGGGTGACTCATCACTGGAACAAACTGGCAAGAGAAGTGATGGATTCTCCATCTCTTGATGTCTTCCAGTGAAGACTAGATGCCTTTCGGGAAGGTGCTTTAGTGCAAAAGCAGCTCTTGTGACACACGGGAGGGCTGGGAGATGCAGGGCATCATATTAGATGCTCCAATGGTCCCTTCTGGCCTTAAGTCGACTAATTTATGAAAAACTGGTGCTTTAGTGTATAGCCGGCTCCATCCCCCGACTCACCAGTCATTGAGTGCGGAGATCCGGGGGCAACAACTCCAAGCTCCAAGAGGCTGGGCAGGGGCAGGACATCGCTGGGAGGGGTGGGGTGGGGAGGCAGTGAGATCACAAAGGCCTTTTGCAGGACCTCAGCCCATTGGGCAAAGGTGGTGGGGAGGGGGTGACCTCACAGAGAGACCCCAACATCAGCGGGGCAGGGCCGAGGTGCAGGGCCAGGGCAGTCGCTGAGACCCCCCCGGCTTTGCTGCCGCACGTCTCCTTCTCCCGTTCTCCCCTCGAGGACGGGGAGAGAATTAGGATTCACGTCGTAGCATGAGGAGGAGCCTCTGTGGAGCTTTCTCCTTTCCTACCCCTGGTTGTGCCAGAAAACGAACGTCCCTTGGACAAGGTCGGAGGCTGCGAGAGGTTTGGAACCTGTTGGGTCTGATGCACCTGCTGCAGGCAGAATTCTCGGCACAGAAAACACTGGCTTAAGGGGGCAGAATGTGATTTCCTACCGAGCGCTTTGACGCTTGGAATCACTGGGGAACTTGGGGTTTATCCTTTTTGGTTTCCCTTTTCCTCTTTCCTCCCTCCTTTCTCCTCTTCTCTTGCTTCTTTTTTCCCTCTTTCCCTCTCTCTCCCAAGGAGGAGGGTGGGCAAGGGGGGGTTGCTCTCATCGCGGGAGGTCCTCACAAAGAGGTGGGTCTGGATCTGAGAGCGATCCGCTCTGATGGTGACCTGGCCGTCCTGTGGGACCTCTGGTGAGACCTCTCAGCCGCCCGCCCCTCAGAGTCTCAGGGCTGCATCCCGTTCTGGTGTCCACATTTCAAAAATAAAGTTAAAAAAACTGGAGAGGGCGCAGAAAAGAGCCATATTTGAGGGATGGAGAAGACTTATAAGGAGGAATTGAAAAACTCAGTCTGTTTAGTTTTTAAAAAGATGGAGAGGTGAGCTGATGGCAGCCTGCAGTGCCTTCGCTGAGAGAAAACACCAAGTATTTAAAGGGCTCTTTAGTCTTGCAAAGAAAGGCAGAACAAGAACCAATGGCTGGAAGCAGAAATCAGAAAAATTCTCCTTAGAACAAGGCAGAGATTTGTAAGAGGGAGGGTGACTCATCACTGGAACAAAGTGGCAAGAGAAGTGATGGATTCTCCATCTCTTGATGTCTTCCAGTGAAGACTAGATGCCTTTCGGGAAGGTGCTTTAGTGCAAAAGCAGCTCTTGTGACACACGGGAGGGCTGGGAGATGCAGGGCATCATATTAGATGCTCCAATGGTCCCTTCTGGCCTTAAGTCGACTAATTTATGAAAAACTGGTGCTTTAGTGTATAGCCGGCTCCATCCCCCGACTCACCAGTCATTGAGTGCGGAGATCCGGGGGCAACAAGTCCAAGCTCCAAGAGGCTGGGCAGGGGCAGGACATCAGCTGGGAGGGGAGGGGTGGCGGGGCAGTGAGATCACAGAGGCCTTTTGCAGGACCTCAGCCCATTGGGCAAAGGTGGTGGGGAGGGGGTGACCTGACAGAGAGACCCCGACATCAGCGGGGCAGGGCCGAGGTGCAGGGCCAGGGCAGTCGCTGAGACCCCCCCGGCTTTGCTGCCGCACGTCTCCTTCTCCCGGTCTCCCCTCGAGGACGGGGAGAGAATTAGGATTCACGTCGTAGCATGAGGAGGAGCCTCTGTGGAGCTTTCTCCTTTCCTACCCCTGGTTGTGCCAGAAAACGAACGTCCCTTGGACAAGGTCGGAGGCTGCGAGAGGTTTGGAACCTGTTGGGTCTGATGCACCTGCTGCAGGCAGAATTCTCGGCACAGAAAACACTGGCTTAAGGGGGCAGAATGTGATTTCCTACCGAGCGCTTTGACGCTTGGAATCACTGGGGACCTTGGGGTTTATCCTTTTGGGTTTCCCTTTTCCTCTTTCCTCCCTCCTTTCTCCTCTTCTCTTGCTTCTTTTTTCCCTCTTTCCCTCTCTCTCCCAAGGAGGAGGGTGGGCAAGGGGGGGTTGCTCTCATCGCGGGAGGTCCTCACAAAGAGGTGGGTCTGGATCTGAGAGCGATCCGCTCTGATGGTGACCTGGCCGTCCTGTGGGACCTCTGGTGAGACCTCTCAGCCGCCCGCCCCTCAGAGTCTCAGGGCTGCATCCCGTTCTGGTGTCCACATTTCAAAAATAAAGTTAAAAAAACTGGAGAGGGTGCAGAAAAGAGCCATATTTGAGGGATGGAGAAGACTTACAAGGAGGAATTGAAAAACTCAGTCTGTTTAGTTTTTAAAAAGATGGAGAGGTGAGCTGATGGCAGCCTGCAGTGCCTTCGCTGAGAGAAAACACCAAGTATTTAAAGGGCTCTTTAGTCTTGCAAAGAAAGGCAGAACAAGAACCAATGGCTGGAAGCAGAAATCAGAAAAATTCTCCTTAGAACAAGGCAGAGATTTGTAAGAGGGAGGGCGGCTCATCACTGGAACAAACTGGCAAGAGAAGTGATGGATTCTCCATCTCTTGATGTCTTCCAGTGAAGACTAGATGCCTTTCGGGAAGGTGCTTTAGTGCCAAAGCAGCTCTTGTGACACACGGGAGGGCTGGGAGATGCAGGGCATCATATTAGATGCTCCAATGGTCCCTTCTGGCCTTAAGTCGACTAATTTATGAAAAACTGGTGCTTTAGTGTATAGCCGGCTCCATCCCCCGACTCACCAGTCATTGAGTGCGGAGATCCGGGGGCAACAACTCCAAGCTCCAAGAGGCTGGGCAGGGGCAGGACATCAGCTGGGAGGGGAGGGGTGGGGAGGCAGTAACATCACAAAGGCCTTTTGCAGGACCTCAGCCCATTGGGCAAAGGTGGTGGGGAGGGGGTGACCTGACAGAGAGACCCCGACATCAGCGGGGCAGGGCCGAGGTGCAGGGCCAGGGCAGTCGCTGAGACCCCCCCGGCTTTGCTGCCGCACGTCTCCTTCTCCCGGTCTCCCCTCGAGGACGGGGAGAGAATTAGGATTCACGTCGTAGCATGAGGAGGAGCCTCTGTGGAGCTTTCTCCTTTCCTACCCCTGGTTGTGCCAGAAAACGAACGTCCCTTGGACAAGGTCGGAGGCTGCGAGAGGTTTGGAACCTGTTGGGTCTGATGCACCTGCTGCAGGCAGAATTCTCGGCACAGAAAACACTGGCTTAAGGGGGCAGAATGTGATTTCCTACCGAGCGCTTTGACGCTTGGAATCACTGGGGACCTTGGGGTTTATCCTTTTGGGTTTCCCTTTTCCTCTTTCCTCCCTCCTTTCTCCTCTTCTCTTGCTTCTTTTTTCCCTCTTTCCCTCTCTCTCCCAAGGAGGAGGGTGGGCAAGGGGGGGTTGCTCTCATCGCGGGAGGTCCTCACAAAGAGGTGGGTCTGGATCTGAGAGCGATCCGCTCTGATGGTGACCTGGCCGTCCTGTGGGACCTCTGGTGAGACCTCTCAGCCGCCCGCCCCTCAGAGTCTCAGGGCTGCATCCCGTTCTGGTGTCCACATTTCAAAAATAAAGTTAAAAAAACTGGAGAGGGTGCAGAAAAGAGCCATATTTGAGGGATGGAGAAGACTTACAAGGAGGAATTGAAAAACTCAGTCTGTTTAGTTTTTAAAAAGATGGAGAGGTGAGCTGATGGCAGCCTGCAGTGCCTTCGCTGAGAGAAAACACCAAGTATTTAAAGGGCTCTTTAGTCTTGCAAAGAAAGGCAGAACAAGAACCAATGGCTGGAAGCAGAAATCAGAAAAATTCTCCTTAGAACAAGGCAGAGATTTGTAAGAGGGAGGGCGGCTCATCACTGGAACAAACTGGCAAGAGAAGTGATGGATTCTCCATCTCTTGATGTCTTCCAGTGAAGACTAGATGCCTTTCGGGAAGGTGCTTTAGTGCAAAAGCAGCTCTTGTGACACACGGGAGGGCTGGGAGATGCAGGGCATCATATTAGATGCTCCAATGGTCCCTTCTGGCCTTAAGTCGACTAATTTATGAAAAACTGGTGCTTTAGTGTATAGCCGGCTCCATCCCCCGACTCACCAGTCATTGAGTGCGGAGATCCGGGGGCAACAACTCCAAGCTCCAAGAGGCTGGGCAGGGGCAGGACATCAGCTGGGAGGGGAGGGGTGGCGGGGCAGTGAGATCACAAAGGCCTTTTGCAGGACCTCAGCCCATTGGGCAAAGGTGGTGGGGAGGGGGTGACCTGACAGAGAGACCCCGACATCAGCGGGGCAGGGCCGAGGTGCAGGGCCAGGGCAGTCGCTGAGACCCCCCCGGCTTTGCTGCCGCACGTCTCCTTCTCCCGGTCTCCCCTCGAGGACGGGGAGAGAATTAGGATTCACGTCGTAGCATGAGGAGGAGCCTCTGTGGAGCTTTCTCCTTTCCTACCCCTGGTTGTGCCAGAAAACGAACGTCCCTTGGACAAGGTCGGAGGCTGCGAGAGGTTTGGAACCTGTTGGGTCTGATGCACCTGCTGCAGGCAGAATTCTCGGCACAGAAAACACTGGCTTAAGGGGGCAGAATGTGATTTCCTACCGAGCGCTTTGACGCTTGGAATCACTGGGGAACTTGGGGTTTATCCTTTTTGGTTTCCCTTTTCCTCTTTCCTCCCTCCTTTCTCCTCTTCTCTTGCTTCTTTTTTCCCTCTTTCCCTCTCTCTCCCAAGGAGGAGAGTGGGCAAGGGGGGGTTGCTCTCATCGCGGGAGGTCCTCACAAAGAGGTGGGTCTGGATCTGAGAGCGATCCGCTCTGATGGTGACCTGGCCGTCCTGTGGGACCTCTGGTGAGACCTCTCAGCCGCCCGCCCCTCAGAGTCTCAGGGCTGCATCCCGTTCTGGTGTCCACATTTCAAAAATAAAGTTAAAAAAACTGGAGAGGGCGCAGAAAAGAGCCATATTTGAGGGATGGAGAAGACTTATAAGGAGGAATTGAAAAACTCAGTCTGTTTAGTTTTTAAAAAGATGGAGAGGTGAGCTGATGGCAGCCTGCAGTGCCTTCGCTGAGAGAAAACACCAAGTATTTAAAGGGCTCTTTAGTCTTGCAAAGAAAGGCAGAACAAGAACCAATGGCTGGAAGCAGAAATCAGAAAAATTCTCCTTAGAACAAGGCAGAGATTTGTAAGAGGGAGGGTGACTCATCACTGGAACAAAGTGGCAAGAGAAGTGATGGATTCTCCATCTCTTGATGTCTTCCAGTGAAGACTAGATGCCTTTCGGGAAGGTGCTTTAGTGCAAAAGCAGCTCTTGTGACACACGGGAGGGCTGGGAGATGCAGGGCATCATATTAGATGCTCCAATGGTCCCTTCTGGCCTTAAGTCGACTAATTTATGAAAAACTGGTGCTTTAGTGTATAGCCGGCTCCATCCCCCGACTCACCAGTCATTGAGTGCGGAGATCCGGGGGCAACAAGTCCAAGCTCCAAGAGGCTGGGCAGGGGCAGGACATCAGCTGGGAGGGGAGGGGTGGCGGGGCAGTGAGATCACAGAGGCCTTTTGCAGGACCTCAGCCCATTGGGCAAAGGTGGTGGGCGGGGGTGACCTGACAGAGAGACCCCGACATCAGCGGGGCAGGGCCGAGGTGCAGGGCCAGGGCAGTCGCTGAGACCCCCCCGGCTTTGCTGCCGCACGTCTCCTTCTCCCGGTCTCCCCTCGAGGACGGGGAGAGAATTAGGATTCACGTCGTAGCATGAGGAGGAGCCTCTGTGGAGCTTTCTCCTTTCCTACCCCTGGTTGTGCCAGAAAACGAACGTCCCTTGGACAAGGTCGGAGGCTGTGAGAGGTTTGGAACCTGTTGGGTCTGATGCACCTGCTGCAGGCAGAATTCTCGGCACAGAAAACACTGGCTTAAGGGGGCAGAATGTGATTTCCTACCGAGCGCTTTGACGCTTGGAATCACTGGGGACCTTGGGGTTTATCCTTTTGGGTTTCCCTTTTCCTCTTTCCTCCCTCCTTTCTCCTCTTCTCTTGCTTCTTTTTTCCCTCTTTCCCTCTCTCTCCCAAGGAGGAGGGTGGGCAAGGGGGGGTTGCTCTCATCGCGGGAGGTCCTCACAAAGAGGTGGGTCTGGATCTGAGAGCGATCCGCTCTGATGGTGACCTGGCCGTCCTGTGGGACCTCTGGTGAGACCTCTCAGCCGCCCGCCCCTCAGAGTCTCAGGGCTGCATCCCGTTCTGGTGTCCACATTTCAAAAATAAAGTTAAAAAAACTGGAGAGGGTGCAGAAAAGAGCCATATTTGAGGGATGGAGAAGACTTACAAGGAGGAATTGAAAAACTCAGTCTGTTTAGTTTTTAAAAAGATGGAGAGGTGAGCTGATGGCAGCCTGCAGTGCCTTCGCTGAGAGAAAACACCAAGTATTTAAAGGGCTCTTTAGTCTTGCAAAGAAAGGCAGAACAAGAACCAATGGCTGGAAGCAGAAATCAGAAAAATTCTCCTTAGAACAAGGCAGAGATTTGTAAGAGGGAGGGCGGCTCATCACTGGAACAAACTGGCAAGAGAAGTGATGGATTCTCCATCTCTTGATGTCTTCCAGTGAAGACTAGATGCCTTTCGGGAAGGTGCTTTAGTGCAAAAGCAGCTCTTGTGACACACGGGAGGGCTGGGAGATGCAGGGCATCATATTAGATGCTCCAATGGTCCCTTCTGGCCTTAAGTCGACTAATTTATGAAAAACTGGTGCTTTAGTGTATAGCCGGCTCCATCCCCCGACTCACCAGTCATTGAGTGCGGAGATCCGGGGGCAACAAGTCCAAGCTCCAAGAGGCTGGGCAGGGGCAGGACATCAGCTGGGAGGGGAGGGGTGGGGAGGCAGTAACATCACAAAGGCCTTTTGCAGGACCTCAGCCCATTGGGCAAAGGTGGTGGGGAGGGGGTGACCTCACAGAGAGACCCCGACATCAGCGGGGCAGGGCCGAGGTGCAGGGCCAGGGCAGTCGCTGAGACCCCCCCGGCTTTGCTGCCGCACGTCTCCTTCTCCCGGTCTCCCCTCGAGGACGGGGAGAGAATTAGGATTCACGTCGTAGCATGAGGAGGAGCCTCTGTGGAGCTTTCTCCTTTCCTACCCCTGGTTGTGCCAGAAAACGAACGTCCCTTGGACAAGGTCGGAGGCTGCGAGAGGTTTGGAACCTGTTGGGTCTGATGCACCTGCTGCAGGCAGAATTCTCGGCACAGAAAACACTGGCTTAAGGGGGCAGAATGTGATTTCCTACCGAGCGCTTTGACGCTTGGAATCACTGGGGACCTTGGGGTTTATCCTTTTGGGTTTCCCTTTTCCTCTTTCCTCCCTCCTTTCTCCTCTTCTCTTGCTTCTTTTTTCCCTCTTTCCCTCTCTCTCCCAAGGAGGAGGGTGGGCAAGGGGGGGTTGCTCTCATCGCGGGAGGTCCTCACAAAGAGGTGGGTCTGGATCTGAGAGCGATCCGCTCTGATGGTGACCTGGCCGTCCTGTGGGACCTCTGGTGAGACCTCTCAGCCGCCCGCCCCTCAGAGTCTCAGGGCTGCATCCCGTTCTGGTGTCCACATTTCAAAAATAAAGTTAAAAAAACTGGAGAGGGTGCAGAAAAGAGCCATATTTGAGGGATGGAGAAGACTTACAAGGAGGAATTGAAAAACTCAGTCTGTTTAGTTTTTAAAAAGATGGAGAGGTGAGCTGATGGCAGCCTGCAGTGCCTTCGCTGAGAGAAAACACCAAGTATTTAAAGGGCTCTTTAGTCTTGCAAAGAAAGGCAGAACAAGAACCAATGGCTGGAAGCAGAAATCAGAAAAATTCTCCTTAGAACAAGGCAGAGATTTGTAAGAGGGAGGGCGGCTCATCACTGGAACAAACTGGCAAGAGAAGTGATGGATTCTCCATCTCTTGATGTCTTCCAGTGAAGACTAGATGCCTTTCGGGAAGGTGCTTTAGTGCAAAAGCAGCTCTTGTGACACACGGGAGGGCTGGGAGATGCAGGGCATCATATTAGATGCTCCAATGGTCCCTTCTGGCCTTAAGTCGACTAATTTATGAAAAACTGGTGCTTTAGTGTATAGCCGGCTCCATCCCCCGACTCACCAGTCATTGAGTGCGGAGATCCGGGGGCAACAAGTCCAAGCTCCAAGAGGCTGGGCAGGGGCAGGACATCAGCTGGGAGGGGAGGGGTGGGGAGGCAGTAACATCACAAAGGCCTTTTGCAGGACCTCAGCCCATTGGGCAAAGGTGGTGGGGAGGGGGTGACCTCACAGAGAGACCCCGACATCAGCGGGGCAGGGCCGAGGTGCAGGGCCAGGGCAGTCGCTGAGACCCCCCCGGCTTTGCTGCCGCACGTCTCCTTCTCCCGGTCTCCCCTCGAGGACGGGGAGAGAATTAGGATTCACGTCGTAGCATGAGGAGGAGCCTCTGTGGAGCTTTCTCCTTTCCTACCCCTGGTTGTGCCAGAAAACGAACGTCCCTTGGACAAGGTCGGAGGCTGCGAGAGGTTTGGAACATGTTGGGTCTGATGCACCTGCTGCAGGCAGAATTCTCGGCACAGAAAACACTGGCTTAAGGGGGCAGAATGTGATTTCCTACCGAGCGCTTTGACGCTTGGAATCACTGGGGACCTTGGGGTTTATCCTTTTGGGTTTCCCTTTTCCTCTTTCCTCCCTCCTTTCTCCTCTTCTCTTGCTTCTTTTTTCCCTCTTTCCCTCTCTCTCCCAAGGAGGAGGGTGGGCAAGGGGGGGTTGCTCTCATCGCGGGAGGTCCTCACAAAGAGGTGGGTCTGGATCTGAGAGCGATCCGCTCTGATGGTGACCTGGCCGTCCTGTGGGACCTCTGGTGAGACCTCTCAGCCGCCCGCCCCTCAGAGTCTCAGGGCTGCATCCCGTTCTGGTGTCCACATTTCAAAAATAAAGTTAAAAAAACTGGAGAGGGTGCAGAAAAGAGCCATATTTGAGGGATGGAGAAGACTTACAAGGAGGAATTGAAAAACTTAGTCTGTTTAGTTTTTAAAAAGATGGAGAGGTGAGCTGATGGCAGCCTGCAGTGCCTTCACTGAGAGAAAACACCAAGTATTTAAAGGGCTCTTTAGTCTTGCAAAGAAAGGCAGAACAAGAACCAATGGCTGGAAGCAGAAATCAGAAAAATTCTCCTTAGAACAAGGCAGAGATTTGTAAGAGGGAGGGTGACTCATCACTGGAACAAACTGGCAAGAGAAGTGATGGATTCTCCATCTCTTGATGTCTTCCAGTGAAGACTAGATGCCTTTCGGGAAGGTGCTTTAGTGCAAAAGCAGCTCTTGTGACACACGGGAGGGCTGGGAGATGCAGGGCATCATATTAGATGCTCCAATGGTCCCTTCTGGCCTTAAGTCGACTAATTTATGAAAAACTGGTGCTTTAGTGTATAGCCGGCTCCATCCCCCGACTCACCAGTCATTGAGTGCGGAGATCCGGGGGCAACAACTCCAAGCTCCAAGAGGCTGGGCAGGGGCAGGACATCGCTGGGAGGGGTGGGGTGGGGAGGCAGTGAGATCACAAAGGCCTTTTGCAGGACCTCAGCCCATTGGGCAAAGGTGGTGGGGAGGGGGTGACCTCACAGAGAGACCCCAACATCAGCGGGGCAGGGCCGAGGTGCAGGGCCAGGGCAGTCGCTGAGACCCCCCCGGCTTTGCTGCCGCACGTCTCCTTCTCCCGTTCTCCCCTCGAGGACGGGGAGAGAATTAGGATTCACGTCGTAGCATGAGGAGGAGCCTCTGTGGAGCTTTCTCCTTTCCTACCCCTGGTTGTGCCAGAAAACGAACGTCCCTTGGACAAGGTCGGAGGCTGCGAGAGGTTTGGAACCTGTTGGGTCTGATGCACCTGCTGCAGGCAGAATTCTCGGCACAGAAAACACTGGCTTAAGGGGGCAGAATGTGATTTCCTACCGAGCGCTTTGACGCTTGGAATCACTGGGGAACTTGGGGTTTATCCTTTTTGGTTTCCCTTTTCCTCTTTCCTCCCTCCTTTCTCCTCTTCTCTTGCTTCTTTTTTCCCTCTTTCCCTCTCTCTCCCAAGGAGGAGGGTGGGCAAGGGGGGGTTGCTCTCATCGCGGGAGGTCCTCACAAAGAGGTGGGTCTGGATCTGAGAGCGATCCGCTCTGATGGTGACCTGGCCGTCCTGTGGGACCTCTGGTGAGACCTCTCAGCCGCCCGCCCCTCAGAGTCTCAGGGCTGCATCCCGTTCTGGTGTCCACATTTCAAAAATAAAGTTAAAAAAACTGGAGAGGGCGCAGAAAAGAGCCATATTTGAGGGATGGAGAAGACTTATAAGGAGGAATTGAAAAACTCAGTCTGTTTAGTTTTTAAAAAGATGGAGAGGTGAGCTGATGGCAGCCTGCAGTGCCTTCGCTGAGAGAAAACACCAAGTATTTAAAGGGCTCTTTAGTCTTGCAAAGAAAGGCAGAACAAGAACCAATGGCTGGAAGCAGAAATCAGAAAAATTCTCCTTAGAACAAGGCAGAGATTTGTAAGAGGGAGGGTGACTCATCACTGGAACAAAGTGGCAAGAGAAGTGATGGATTCTCCATCTCTTGATGTCTTCCAGTGAAGACTAGATGCCTTTCGGGAAGGTGCTTTAGTGCAAAAGCAGCTCTTGTGACACACGGGAGGGCTGGGAGATGCAGGGCATCATATTAGATGCTCCAATGGTCCCTTCTGGCCTTAAGTCGACTAATTTATGAAAAACTGGTGCTTTAGTGTATAGCCGGCTCCATCCCCCGACTCACCAGTCATTGAGTGCGGAGATCCGGGGGCAACAAGTCCAAGCTCCAAGAGGCTGGGCAGGGGCAGGACATCAGCTGGGAGGGGAGGGGTGGCGGGGCAGTGAGATCACAGAGGCCTTTTGCAGGACCTCAGCCCATTGGGCAAAGGTGGTGGGGAGGGGGTGACCTGACAGAGAGACCCCGACATCAGCGGGGCAGGGCCGAGGTGCAGGGCCAGGGCAGTCGCTGAGACCCCCCCGGCTTTGCTGCCGCACGTCTCCTTCTCCCGGTCTCCCCTCGAGGACGGGGAGAGAATTAGGATTCACGTCGTAGCATGAGGAGGAGCCTCTGTGGAGCTTTCTCCTTTCCTACCCCTGGTTGTGCCAGAAAACGAACGTCCCTTGGACAAGGTCGGAGGCTGCGAGAGGTTTGGAACCTGTTGGGTCTGATGCACCTGCTGCAGGCAGAATTCTCGGCACAGAAAACACTGGCTTAAGGGGGCAGAATGTGATTTCCTACCGAGCGCTTTGACGCTTGGAATCACTGGGGACCTTGGGGTTTATCCTTTTGGGTTTCCCTTTTCCTCTTTCCTCCCTCCTTTCTCCTCTTCTCTTGCTTCTTTTTTCCCTCTTTCCCTCTCTCTCCCAAGGAGGAGGGTGGGCAAGGGGGGAATGCTCTCATCGTGGGAGGTCCTCACAAAGAGGTGGGTCTGGATCTGAGAGCGATCCGCTCTGATGGTGACCTGGCCGTCCTGTGGGACCTCTGGTGAGACCTCTCAGCCGCCCGCCCCTCAGAGTCTCAGGGCTGCATCCCGTTCTGGTGTCCACATTTCAAAAATAAAGTTAAAAAAACTGGAGAGGGTGCAGAAAAGAGCCATATTTGAGGGATGGAGAAGACTTACAAGGAGGAATTGAAAAACTCAGTCTGTTTAGTTTTTAAAAAGATGGAGAGGTGAGCTGATGGCAGCCTGCAGTGCCTTCGCTGAGAGAAAACACCAAGTATTTAAAGGGCTCTTTAGTCTTGCAAAGAAAGGCAGAACAAGAACCAATGGCTGGAAGCAGAAATCAGAAAAATTCTCCTTAGAACAAGGCAGAGATTTGTAAGAGGGAGGGCGGCTCATCACTGGAACAAACTGGCAAGAGAAGTGATGGATTCTCCATCTCTTGATGTCTTCCAGTGAAGACTAGATGCCTTTCGGGAAGGTGCTTTAGTGCAAAAGCAGCTCTTGTGACACACGGGAGGGCTGGGAGATGCAGGGCATCATATTAGATGCTCCAATGGTCCCTTCTGGCCTTAAGTCGACTAATTTATGAAAAACTGGTGCTTTAGTGTATAGCCGGCTCCATCCCCCGACTCACCAGTCATTGAGTGCGGAGATCCGGGGGCAACAAGTCCAAGCTCCAAGAGGCTGGGCAGGGGCAGGACATCAGCTGGGAGGGGAGGGGTGGGGAGGCAGTAACATCACAAAGGCCTTTTGCAGGACCTCAGCCCATTGGGCAAAGGTGGTGGGGAGGGGGTGACCTCACAGAGAGACCCCGACATCAGCGGGGCAGGGCCGAGGTGCAGGGCCAGGGCAGTCGCTGAGACCCCCCCGGCTTTGCTGCCGCACGTCTCCTTCTCCCGGTCTCCCCTCGAGGACGGGGAGAGAATTAGGATTCACGTCGTAGCATGAGGAGGAGCCTCTGTGGAGCTTTCTCCTTTCCTACCCCTGGTTGTGCCAGAAAACGAACGTCCCTTGGACAAGGTCGGAGGCTGCGAGAGGTTTGGAACCTGTTGGGTCTGATGCACCTGCTGCAGGCAGAATTCTCGGCACAGAAAACACTGGCTTAAGGGGGCAGAATGTGATTTCCTACCGAGCGCTTTGACGCTTGGAATCACTGGGGACCTTGGGGTTTATCCTTTTGGGTTTCCCTTTTCCTCTTTCCTCCCTCCTTTCTCCTCTTCTCTTGCTTCTTTTTTCCCTCTTTCCCTCTCTCTCCCAAGGAGGAGGGTGGGCAAGGGGGGGTTGCTCTCATCGCGGGAGGTCCTCACAAAGAGGTGGGTCTGGATCTGAGAGCGATCCGCTCTGATGGTGACCTGGCCGTCCTGTGGGACCTCTGGTGAGACCTCTCAGCCGCCCGCCCCTCAGAGTCTCAGGGCTGCATCCCGTTCTGGTGTCCACATTTCAAAAATAAAGTTAAAAAAACTGGAGAGGGTGCAGAAAAGAGCCATATTTGAGGGATGGAGAAGACTTACAAGGAGGAATTGAAAAACTTAGTCTGTTTAGTTTTTAAAAAGATGGAGAGGTGAGCTGATGGCAGCCTGCAGTGCCTTCACTGAGAGAAAACACCAAGTATTTAAAGGGCTCTTTAGTCTTGCAAAGAAAGGCAGAACAAGAACCAATGGCTGGAAGCAGAAATCAGAAAAATTCTCCTTAGAACAAGGCAGAGATTTGTAAGAGGGAGGGTGACTCATCACTGGAACAAACTGGCAAGAGAAGTGATGGATTCTCCATCTCTTGATGTCTTCCAGTGAAGACTAGATGCCTTTCGGGAAGGTGCTTTAGTGCAAAAGCAGCTCTTGTGACACACGGGAGGGCTGGGAGATGCAGGGCATCATATTAGATGCTCCAATGGTCCCTTCTGGCCTTAAGTCGACTAATTTATGAAAAACTGGTGCTTTAGTGTATAGCCGGCTCCATCCCCCGACTCACCAGTCATTGAGTGCGGAGATCCGGGGGCAACAACTCCAAGCTCCAAGAGGCTGGGCAGGGGCAGGACATCGCTGGGAGGGGTGGGGTGGGGAGGCAGTGAGATCACAAAGGCCTTTTGCAGGACCTCAGCCCATTGGGCAAAGGTGGTGGGGAGGGGGTGACCTCACAGAGAGACCCCGACATCAGCGGGGCAGGGCCGAGGTGCAGGGCCAGGGCAGTCGCTGAGACCCCCCCGGCTTTGCTGCCGCACGTCTCCTTCTCCCGGTCTCCCCTCGAGGACGGGGAGAGAATTAGGATTCACGTCGTAGCATGAGGAGGAGCCTCTGTGGAGCTTTCTCCTTTCCTACCCCTGGTTGTGCCAGAAAACGAACGTCCCTTGGACAAGGTCGGAGGCTGCGAGAGGTTTGGAACCTGTTGGGTCTGATGCACCTGCTGCAGGCAGAATTCTCGGCACAGAAAACACTGGCTTAAGGGGGCAGAATGTGATTTCCTACCGAGCGCTTTGACGCTTGGAATCACTGGGGAACTTGGGGTTTATCCTTTTTGGTTTCCCTTTTCCTCTTTCCTCCCTCCTTTCTCCTCTTCTCTTGCTTCTTTTTTCCCTCTTTCCCTCTCTCTCCCAAGGAGGAGGGTGGGCAAGGGGGGGTTGCTCTCATCGCGGGAGGTCCTCACAAAGAGGTGGGTCTGGATCTGAGAGCGATCCGCTCTGATGGTGACCTGGCCGTCCTGTGGGACCTCTGGTGAGACCTCTCAGCCGCCCGCCCCTCAGAGTCTCAGGGCTGCATCCCGTTCTGGTGTCCACATTTCAAAAATAAAGTTAAAAAAACTGGAGAGGGCGCAGAAAAGAGCCATATTTGAGGGATGGAGAAGACTTATAAGGAGGAATTGAAAAACTCAGTCTGTTTAGTTTTTAAAAAGATGGAGAGGTGAGCTGATGGCAGCCTGCAGTGCCTTCGCTGAGAGAAAACACCAAGTATTTAAAGGGCTCTTTAGTCTTGCAAAGAAAGGCAGAACAAGAACCAATGGCTGGAAGCAGAAATCAGAAAAATTCTCCTTAGAACAAGGCAGAGATTTGTAAGAGGGAGGGCGGCTCATCACTGGAACAAACTGGCAAGAGAAGTGATGGATTCTCCATCTCTTGATGTCTTCCAGTGAAGACTAGATGCCTTTCGGGAAGGTGCTTTAGTGCAAAAGCAGCTCTTGTGACACACGGGAGGGCTGGGAGATGCAGGGCATCATATTCGATGCTCCAATGGTCCCTTCTGGCCTTAAGTCGACTAATTTATGAAAAACTGGTGCTTTAGTGTATAGCCGGCTCCATCCCCCGACTCACCAGTCATTGAGTGCGGAGATCCGGGGGCAACAAGTCCAAGCTCCAAGAGGCTGGGCAGGGGCAGGACATCAGCTGGGAGGGGAGGGGTGGGGAGGCAGTAACATCACAAAGGCCTTTTGCAGGACCTCAGCCCATTGGGCAAAGGTGGTGGGGAGGGGGTGACCTCACAGAGAGACCCCGACATCAGCGGGGCAGGGCCGAGGTGCAGGGCCAGGGCAGTCGCTGAGACCCCCCCGGCTTTGCTGCCGCACGTCTCCTTCTCCCGGTCTCCCCTCGAGGACGGGGAGAGAATTAGGATTCACGTCGTAGCATGAGGAGGAGCCTCTGTGGAGCTTTCTCCTTTCCTACCCCTGGTTGTGCCAGAAAACGAACGTCCCTTGGACAAGGTCGGAGGCTGCGAGAGGTTTGGAACCTGTTGGGTCTGATGCACCTGCTGCAGGCAGAATTCTCGGCACAGAAAACACTGGCTTAAGGGGGCAGAATGTGATTTCCTACCGAGCGCTTTGACGCTTGGAATCACTGGGGACCTTGGGGTTTATCCTTTTGGGTTTCCCTTTTCCTCTTTCCTCCCTCCTTTCTCCTCTTCTCTTGCTTCTTTTTTCCCTCTTTCCCTCTCTCTCCCAAGGAGGAGGGTGGGCAAGGGGGGGTTGCTCTCATCGCGGGAGGTCCTCACAAAGAGGTGGGTCTGGATCTGAGAGCGATCCGCTCTGATGGTGACCTGGCCGTCCTGTGGGACCTCTGGTGAGACCTCTCAGCCGCCCGCCCCTCAGAGTCTCAGGGCTGCATCCCGTTCTGGTGTCCACATTTCAAAAATAAAGTTAAAAAAACTGGAGAGGGTGCAGAAAAGAGCCATATTTGAGGGATGGAGAAGACTTACAAGGAGGAATTGAAAAACTTAGTCTGTTTAGTTTTTAAAAAGATGGAGAGGTGAGCTGATGGCAGCCTGCAGTGCCTTCACTGAGAGAAAACACCAAGTATTTAAAGGGCTCTTTAGTCTTGCAAAGAAAGGCAGAACAAGAACCAATGGCTGGAAGCAGAAATCAGAAAAATTCTCCTTAGAACAAGGCAGAGATTTGTAAGAGGGAGGGTGACTCATCACTGGAACAAACTGGCAAGAGAAGTGATGGATTCTCCATCTCTTGATGTCTTCCAGTGAAGACTAGATGCCTTTCGGGAAGGTGCTTTAGTGCAAAAGCAGCTCTTGTGACACACGGGAGGGCTGGGAGATGCAGGGCATCATATTAGATGCTCCAATGGTCCCTTCTGGCCTTAAGTCGACTAATTTATGAAAATCTGGTGCTTTAGTGTATAGCCGGCTCCATCCCCCGACTCACCAGTCATTGAGTGCGGAGATCCGGGGGCAACAACTCCAAGCTCCAAGAGGCTGGGCAGGGGCAGGACATCGCTGGGAGGGGTGGGGTGGGGAGGCAGTGAGATCACAAAGGCCTTTTGCAGGACCTCAGCCCATTGGGCAAAGGTGGTGGGGAGGGGGTGACCTCACAGAGAGACCCCGACATCAGCGGGGCAGGGCCGAGGTGCAGGGCCAGGGCAGTCGCTGAGACCCCCCCGGCTTTGCTGCCGCACGTCTCCTTCTCCCGTTCTCCCCTCGAGGACGGGGAGAGAATTAGGATTCACGTCGTAGCATGAGGAGGAGCCTCTGTGGAGCTTTCTCCTTTCCTACCCCTGGTTGTGCCAGAAAACGAACGTCCCTTGGACAAGGTCGGAGGCTGCGAGAGGTTTGGAACCTGTTGGGTCTGATGCACCTGCTGCAGGCAGAATTCTCGGCACAGAAAACACTGGCTTAAGGGGGCAGAATGTGATTTCCTACCGAGCGCTTTGACGCTTGGAATCACTGGGGAACTTGGGGTTTATCCTTTTTGGTTTCCCTTTTCCTCTTTCCTCCCTCCTTTCTCCTCTTCTCTTGCTTCTTTTTTCCCTCTTTCCCTCTCTCTCCCAAGGAGGAGGGTGGGCAAGGGGGGGTTGCTCTCATCGCGGGAGGTCCTCACAAAGAGGTGGGTCTGGATCTGAGAGCGATCCGCTCTGATGGTGACCTGGCCGTCCTGTGGGACCTCTGGTGAGACCTCTCAGCCGCCCGCCCCTCAGAGTCTCAGGGCTGCATCCCGTTCTGGTGTCCACATTTCAAAAATAAAGTTAAAAAAACTGGAGAGGGCGCAGAAAAGAGCCATATTTGAGGGATGGAGAAGACTTATAAGGAGGAATTGAAAAACTCAGTCTGTTTAGTTTTTAAAAAGATGGAGAGGTGAGCTGATGGCAGCCTGCAGTGCCTTCGCTGAGAGAAAACACCAAGTATTTAAAGGGCTCTTTAGTCTTGCAAAGAAAGGCAGAACAAGAACCAATGGCTGGAAGCAGAAATCAGAAAAATTCTCCTTAGAACAAGGCAGAGATTTGTAAGAGGGAGGGTGACTCATCACTGGAACAAAGTGGCAAGAGAAGTGATGGATTCTCCATCTCTTGATGTCTTCCAGTGAAGACTAGATGCCTTTCGGGAAGGTGCTTTAGTGCAAAAGCAGCTCTTGTGACACACGGGAGGGCTGGGAGATGCAGGGCATCATATTAGATGCTCCAATGGTCCCTTCTGGCCTTAAGTCGACTAATTTATGAAAAACTGGTGCTTTAGTGTATAGCCGGCTCCATCCCCCGACTCACCAGTCATTGAGTGCGGAGATCCGGGGGCAACAAGTCCAAGCTCCAAGAGGCTGGGCAGGGGCAGGACATCAGCTGGGAGGGGAGGGGTGGCGGGGCAGTGAGATCACAGAGGCCTTTTGCAGGACCTCAGCCCATTGGGCAAAGGTGGTGGGGAGGGGGTGACCTGACAGAGAGACCCCGACATCAGCGGGGCAGGGCCGAGGTGCAGGGCCAGGGCAGTCGCTGAGACCCCCCCGGCTTTGCTGCCGCACGTCTCCTTCTCCCGGTCTCCCCTCGAGGACGGGGAGAGAATTAGGATTCACGTCGTAGCATGAGGAGGAGCCTCTGTGGAGCTTTCTCCTTTCCTACCCCTGGTTGTGCCAGAAAACGAATGTCCCTTGGACAAGGTCGGAGGCTGCGAGAGGTTTGGAACCTGTTGGGTCTGATGCACCTGCTGCAGGCAGAATTCTCGGCACAGAAAACACTGGCTTAAGGGGGCAGAATGTGATTTCCTACCGAGCGCTTTGACGCTTGGAATCACTGGGGACCTTGGGGTTTATCCTTTTGGGTTTCCCTTTTCCTCTTTCCTCCCTCCTTTCTCCTCTTCTCTTGCTTCTTTTTTCCCTCTTTCCCTCTCTCTCCCAAGGAGGAGGGTGGGCAAGGGGGGGTTGCTCTCATCGCGGGAGGTCCTCACAAAGAGGTGGGTCTGGATCTGAGAGCGATCCGCTCTGATGGTGACCTGGCCGTCCTGTGGGACCTCTGGTGAGACCTCTCAGCCGCCCGCCCCTCAGAGTCTCAGGGCTGCATCCCGTTCTGGTGTCCACATTTCAAAAATAAAGTTAAAAAAACTGGAGAGGGTGCAGAAAAGAGCCATATTTGAGGGATGGAGAAGACTTACAAGGAGGAATTGAAAAACTCAGTCTGTTTAGTTTTTAAAAAGATGGAGAGGTGAGCTGATGGCAGCCTGCAGTGCCTTCGCTGAGAGAAAACACCAAGTATTTAAAGGGCTCTTTAGTCTTGCAAAGAAAGGCAGAACAAGAACCAATGGCTGGAAGCAGAAATCAGAAAAATTCTCCTTAGAACAAGGCAGAGATTTGTAAGAGGGAGGGCGGCTCATCACTGGAACAAACTGGCAAGAGAAGTGATGGATTCTCCATCTCTTGATGTCTTCCAGTGAAGACTAGATGCCTTTCGGGAAGGTGCTTTAGTGCAAAAGCAGCTCTTGTGACACACGGGAGGGCTGGGAGATGCAGGGCATCATATTAGATGCTCCAATGGTCCCTTCTGGCCTTAAGTCGACTAATTTATGAAAAACTGGTGCTTTAGTGTATAGCCGGCTCCATCCCCCGACTCACCAGTCATTGAGTGCGGAGATCCGGGGGCAACAAGTCCAAGCTCCAAGAGGCTGGGCAGGGGCAGGACATCAGCTGGGAGGGGAGGGGTGGGGAGGCAGTAACATCACAAAGGCCTTTTGCAGGACCTCAGCCCATTGGGCAAAGGTGGTGGGGAGGGGGTGACCTCACAGAGAGACCCCGACATCAGCGGGGCAGGGCCGAGGTGCAGGGCCAGGGCAGTCGCTGAGACCCCCCCGGCTTTGCTGCCGCACGTCTCCTTCTCCCGGTCTCCCCTCGAGGACGGGGAGAGAATTAGGATTCACGTCGTAGCATGAGGAGGAGCCTCTGTGGAGCTTTCTCCTTTCCTACCCCTGGTTGTGCCAGAAAACGAACGTCCCTTGGACAAGGTCGGAGGCTGCGAGAGGTTTGGAACCTGTTGGGTCTGATGCACCTGCTGCAGGCAGAATTCTCGGCACAGAAAACACTGGCTTAAGGGGGCAGAATGTGATTTCCTACCGAGCGCTTTGACGCTTGGAATCACTGGGGACCTTGGGGTTTATCCTTTTGGGTTTCCCTTTTCCTCTTTCCTCCCTCCTTTCTCCTCTTCTCTTGCTTCTTTTTTCCCTCTTTCCCTCTCTCTCCCAAGGAGGAGGGTGGGCAAGGGGGGGTTGCTCTCATCGCGGGAGGTCCTCACAAAGAGGTGGGTCTGGATCTGAGAGCGATCCGCTCTGATGGTGACCTGGCCGTCCTGTGGGACCTCTGGTGAGACCTCTCAGCCGCCCGCCCCTCAGAGTCTCAGGGCTGCATCCCGTTCTGGTGTCCACATTTCAAAAATAAAGTTAAAAAAACTGGAGAGGGTGCAGAAAAGAGCCATATTTGAGGGATGGAGAAGACTTACAAGGAGGAATTGAAAAACTTAGTCTGTTTAGTTTTTAAAAAGATGGAGAGGTGAGCTGATGGCAGCCTGCAGTGCCTTCGCTGAGAGAAAACACCAAGTATTTAAAGGGCTCTTTAGTCTTGCAAAGAAAGGCAGAACAAGAACCAATGGCTGGAAGCAGAAATCAGAAAAATTCTCCTTAGAACAAGGCAGAGATTTGTAAGAGGGAGGGTGACTCATCACTGGAACAAACTGGCAAGAGAAGTGATGGATTCTCCATCTCTTGATGTCTTCCAGTGAAGACTAGATGCCTTTCGGGAAGGTGCTTTAGTGCAAAAGCAGCTCTTGTGACACACGGGAGGGCTGGGAGATGCAGGGCATCATATTAGATGCTCCAATGGTCCCTTCTGGCCTTAAGTCGACTAATTTATGAAAATCTGGTGCTTTAGTGTATAGCCGGCTCCATCCCCCGACTCACCAGTCATTGAGTGCGGAGATCCGGGGGCAACAACTCCAAGCTCCAAGAGGCTGGTCAGGGGCAGGACATCGCTGGGAGGGGTGGGGTGGGGAGGCAGTGAGATCACAAAGGCCTTTTGCAGGACCTCAGCCCATTGGGCAAAGGTGGTGGGGAGGGGGTGACCTCACAGAGAGACCCCGACATCAGCGGGGCAGGGCCGAGGTGCAGGGCCAGGGCAGTCGCTGAGACCCCCCCGGCTTTGCTGCCGCACGTCTCCTTCTCCCGTTCTCCCCTCGAGGACGGGGAGAGAATTAGGATTCACGTCGTAGCATGAGGAGGAGCCTCTGTGGAGCTTTCTCCTTTCCTACCCCTGGTTGTGCCAGAAAACGAACGTCCCTTGGACAAGGTCGGAGGCTGCGAGAGGTTTGGAACCTGTTGGGTCTGATGCACCTGCTGCAGGCAGAATTCTCGGCACAGAAAACACTGGCTTAAGGGGGCAGAATGTGATTTCCTACCGAGCGCTTTGACGCTTGGAATCACTGGGGAACTTGGGGTTTATCCTTTTTGGTTTCCCTTTTCCTCTTTCCTCCCTCCTTTCTCCTCTTCTCTTGCTTCTTTTTTCCCTCTTTCCCTCTCTCTCCCAAGGAGGAGGGTGGGCAAGGGGGGGTTGCTCTCATCGCGGGAGGTCCTCACAAAGAGGTGGGTCTGGATCTGAGAGCGATCCGCTCTGATGGTGACCTGGCCGTCCTGTGGGACCTCTGGTGAGACCTCTCAGCCGCCCGCCCCTCAGAGTCTCAGGGCTGCATCCCGTTTTGGTGTCCACATTTCAAAAATAAAGTTAAAAAAACTGGAGAGGGCGCAGAAAAGAGCCATATTTGAGGGATGGAGAAGACTTATAAGGAGGAATTGAAAAACTCAGTCTGTTTAGTTTTTAAAAAGATGGAGAGGTGAGCTGATGGCAGCCTGCAGTGCCTTCGCTGAGAGAAAACACCAAGTATTTAAAGGGCTCTTTAGTCTTGCAAAGAAAGGCAGAACAAGAACCAATGGCTGGAAGCAGAAATCAGAAAAATTCTCCTTAGAACAAGGCAGAGATTTGTAAGAGGGAGGGTGACTCATCACTGGAACAAACTGGCAAGAGAAGTGATGGATTCTCCATCTCTTGATGTCTTCCAGTGAAGACTAGATGCCTTTCGGGAAGGTGCTTTAGTGCAAAAGCAGCTCTTGTGACACACGGGAGGGCTGGGAGATGCAGGGCATCATATTAGATGCTCCAATGGTCCCTTCTGGCCTTAAGTCGACTAATTTATGAAAAACTGGTGCTTTAGTGTATAGCCGGCTCCATCCCCCGACTCACCAGTCATTGAGTGCGGAGATCCGGGGGCAACAAGTCCAAGCTCCAAGAGGCTGGGCAGGGGCAGGACATCAGCTGGGAGGGGAGGGGTGGGGAGGCAGTAACATCACAAAGGCCTTTTGCAGGACCTCAGCCCATTGGGCAAAGGTGGTGGGGAGGGGGTGACCTCACAGAGAGACCCCGACATCAGCGGGGAAGGGCCGAGGTGCAGGGCCAGGGCAGTCGCTGAGACCCCCCCGGCTTTGCTGCCGCACGTCTCCTTCTCCCGGTCTCCCCTCGAGGACGGGGAGAGAATTAGGATTCACGTCGTAGCATGAGGAGGAGCCTCTGTGGAGCTTTCTCCTTTCCTACCCCTGGTTGTGCCAGAAAACGAACGTCCCTTGGACAAGGTCGGAGGCTGCGAGAGGTTTGGAACCTGTTGGGTCTGATGCACCTGCTGCAGGCAGAATTCTCGGCACAGAAAACACTGGCTTAAGGGGGCAGAATGTGATTTCCTACCGAGCGCTTTGACGCTTGGAATCACTGGGGACCTTGGGGTTTATCCTTTTTGGTTTCCCTTTTCCTCTTTCCTCCCTCCTTTCTCCTCTTCTCTTGCTTCTTTTTTCCCTCTTTCCCTCTCTCTCCCAAGGAGGAGGGTGGGCAAGGGGGGGTTGCTCTCATCGCGGGAGGTCCTCACAAAGAGGTGGGTCTGGATCTGAGAGCGATCCGCTCTGATGGTGACCTGGCCGTCCTGTGGGACCTCTGGTGAGACCTCTCAGCCGCCCGCCCCTCAGAGTCTCAGGGCTGCATCCCGTTCTGGTGTCCACATTTCAAAAATAAAGTTAAAAAAACTGGAGAGGGTGCAGAAAAGAGCCATATTTGAGGGATGGAGAAGACTTACAAGGAGGAATTGAAAAACTTAGTCTGTTTAGTTTTTAAAAAGATGGAGAGGTGAGCTGATGGCAGCCTGCAGTGCCTTCGCTGAGAGAAAACACCAAGTATTTAAAGGGCTCTTTAGTCTTGCAAAGAAAGGCAGAACAAGAACCAATGGCTGGAAGCAGAAATCAGAAAAATTCTCCTTAGAACAAGGCAGAGATTTGTAAGAGGGAGGGTGACTCATCACTGGAACAAACTGGCAAGAGAAGTGATGGATTCTCCATCTCTTGATGTCTTCCAGTGAAGACTAGATGCCTTTCGGGAAGGTGCTTTAGTGCAAAAGCAGCTCTTGTGACACACGGGAGGGCTGGGAGATGCAGGGCATCATATTAGATGCTCCAATGGTCCCTTCTGGCCTTAAGTCGACTAATTTATGAAAATCTGGTGCTTTAGTGTATAGCCGGCTCCATCCCCCGACTCACCAGTCATTGAGTGCGGAGATCCGGGGGCAACAACTCCAAGCTCCAAGAGGCTGGTCAGGGGCAGGACATCGCTGGGAGGGGTGGGGTGGGGAGGCAGTGAGATCACAAAGGCCTTTTGCAGGACCTCAGCCCATTGGGCAAAGGTGGTGGGGAGGGGGTGACCTCACAGAGAGACCCCGACATCAGCGGGGCAGGGCCGAGGTGCAGGGCCAGGGCAGTCGCTGAGACCCCCCCGGCTTTGCTGCCGCACGTCTCCTTCTCCCGTTCTCCCCTCGAGGACGGGGAGAGAATTAGGATTCACGTCGTAGCATGAGGAGGAGCCTCTGTGGAGCTTTCTCCTTTCCTACCCCTGGTTGTGCCAGAAAACGAACGTCCCTTGGACAAGGTCGGAGGCTGCGAGAGGTTTGGAACCTGTTGGGTCTGATGCACCTGCTGCAGGCAGAATTCTCGGCACAGAAAACACTGGCTTAAGGGGGCAGAATGTGATTTCCTACCGAGCGCTTTGACGCTTGGAATCACTGGGGAACTTGGGGTTTATCCTTTTGGGTTTCCCTTTTCCTCTTTCCTCCCTCCTTTCTCCTCTTCTCTTGCTTCTTTTTTCCCTCTTTCCCTCTCTCTCCCAAGGAGGAGGGTGGGCAAGGGGGGGTTGCTCTCATCGCGGGAGGTCCTCACAAAGAGGTGGGTCTGGATCTGAGAGCGATCCGCTCTGATGGTGACCTGGCCGTCCTGTGGGACCTCTGGTGAGACCTCTCAGCCGCCCGCCCCTCAGAGTCTCAGGGCTGCATCCCGTTTTGGTGTCCACATTTCAAAAATAAAGTTAAAAAAACTGGAGAGGGCGCAGAAAAGAGCCATATTTGAGGGATGGAGAAGACTTATAAGGAGGAATTGAAAAACTCAGTCTGTTTAGTTTTTAAAAAGATGGAGAGGTGAGCTGATGGCAGCCTGCAGTGCCTTCGCTGAGAGAAAACACCAAGTATTTAAAGGGCTCTTTAGTCTTGCAAAGAAAGGCAGAACAAGAACCAATGGCTGGAAGCAGAAATCAGAAAAATTCTCCTTAGAACAAGGCAGAGATTTGTAAGAGGGAGGGTGACTCATCACTGGAACAAACTGGCAAGAGAAGTGATGGATTCTCCATCTCTTGATGTCTTCCAGTGAAGACTAGATGCCTTTCGGGAAGGTGCTTTAGTGCAAAAGCAGCTCTTGTGACACACGGGAGGGCTGGGAGATGCAGGGCATCATATTAGATGCTCCAATGGTCCCTTCTGGCCTTAAGTCGACTAATTTATGAAAAACTGGTGCTTTAGTGTATAGCCGGCTCCATCCCCCGACTCACCAGTCATTGAGTGCGGAGATCCGGGGGCAACAAGTCCAAGCTCCAAGAGGCTGGGCAGGGGCAGGACATCAGCTGGGAGGGGAGGGGTGGGGAGGCAGTAACATCACAAAGGCCTTTTGCAGGACCTCAGCCCATTGGGCAAAGGTGGTGGGGAGGGGGTGACCTCACAGAGAGACCCCGACATCAGCGGGGCAGGGCCGAGGTGCAGGGCCAGGGCAGTCGCTGAGACCCCCCCGGCTTTGCTGCCGCACGTCTCCTTCTCCCGGTCTCCCCTCGAGGACGGGGAGAGAATTAGGATTCACGTCGTAGCATGAGGAGGAGCCTCTGTGGAGCTTTCTCCTTTCCTACCCCTGGTTGTGCCAGAAAACGAACGTCCCTTGGACAAGGTCGGAGGCTGCGAGAGGTTTGGAACCTGTTGGGTCTGATGCACCTGCTGCAGGCAGAATTCTCGGCACAGAAAACACTGGCTTAAGGGGGCAGAATGTGATTTCCTACCGAGCGCTTTGACGCTTGGAATCACTGGGGACCTTGGGGTTTATCCTTTTGGGTTTCCCTTTTCCTCTTTCCTCCCTCCTTTCTCCTCTTCTCTTGCTTCTTTTTTCCCTCTTTCCCTCTCTCTCCCAAGGAGGAGGGTGGGCAAGGGGGGGTTGCTCTCATCGCGGGAGGTCCTCACAAAGAGGTGGGTCTGGATCTGAGAGCGATCCGCTCTGATGGTGACCTGGCCGTCCTGTGGGACCTCTGGTGAGACCTCTCAGCCGCCCGCCCCTCAGAGTCTCAGGGCTGCATCCCGTTCTGGTGTCCACATTTCAAAAATAAAGTTAAAAAAACTGGAGAGGGTGCAGAAAAGAGCCATATTTGAGGGATGGAGAAGACTTACAAGGAGGAATTGAAAAACTTAGTCTGTTTAGTTTTTAAAAAGATGGAGAGGTGAGCTGATGGCAGCCTGCAGTGCCTTCACTGAGAGAAAACACCAAGTATTTAAAGGGCTCTTTAGTCTTGCAAAGAAAGGCAGAACAAGAACCAATGGCTGGAAGCAGAAATCAGAAAAATTCTCCTTAGAACAAGGCAGAGATTTGTAAGAGGGAGGGTGACTCATCACTGGAACAAACTGGCAAGAGAAGTGATGGATTCTCCATCTCTTGATGTCTTCCAGTGAAGACTAGATGCCTTTCGGGAAGGTGCTTTAGTGCAAAAGCAGCTCTTGTGACACACGGGAGGGCTGGGAGATGCAGGGCATCATATTAGATGCTCCAATGGTCCCTTCTGGCCTTAAGTCGACTAATTTATGAAAATCTGGTGCTTTAGTGTATAGCCGGCTCCATCCCCCGACTCACCAGTCATTGAGTGCGGAGATCCGGGGGCAACAACTCCAAGCTCCAAGAGGCTGGGCAGGGGCAGGACATCGCTGGGAGGGGTGGGGTGGGGAGGCAGTGAGATCACAAAGGCCTTTTGCAGGACCTCAGCCCATTGGGCAAAGGTGGTGGGGAGGGGGTGACCTCACAGAGAGACCCCGACATCAGCGGGGCAGGGCCGAGGTGCAGGGCCAGGGCAGTCGCTGAGACCCCCCCGGCTTTGCTGCCGCACGTCTCCTTCTCCCGTTCTCCCCTCGAGGACGGGGAGAGAATTAGGATTCACGTCGTAGCATGAGGAGGAGCCTCTGTGGAGCTTTCTCCTTTCCTACCCCTGGTTGTGCCAGAAAACGAACGTCCCTTGGACAAGGTCGGAGGCTGCGAGAGGTTTGGAACCTGTTGGGTCTGATGCACCTGCTGCAGGCAGAATTCTCGGCACAGAAAACACTGGCTTAAGGGGGCAGAATGTGATTTCCTACCGAGCGCTTTGACGCTTGGAATCACTGGGGAACTTGGGGTTTATCCTTTTTGGTTTCCCTTTTCCTCTTTCCTCCCTCCTTTCTCCTCTTCTCTTGCTTCTTTTTTCCCTCTTTCCCTCTCTCTCCCAAGGAGGAGGGTGGGCAAGGGGGGGTTGCTCTCATCGCGGGAGGTCCTCACAAAGAGGTGGGTCTGGATCTGAGAGCGATCCGCTCTGATGGTGACCTGGCCGTCCTGTGGGACCTCTGGTGAGACCTCTCAGCCGCCCGCCCCTCAGAGTCTCAGGGCTGCATCCCGTTCTGGTGTCCACATTTCAAAAATAAAGTTAAAAAAACTGGAGAGGGTGCAGAAAAGAGCCATATTTGAGGGATGGAGAAGACTTACAAGGAGGAATTGAAAAACTCAGTCTGTTTAGTTTTTAAAAAGATGGAGAGGTGAGCTGATGGCAGCCTGCAGTGCCTTCGCTGAGAGAAAACACCAAGTATTTAAAGGGCTCTTTAGTCTTGCAAAGAAAGGCAGAACAAGAACCAATGGCTGGAAGCAGAAATCAGAAAAATTCTCCTTAGAACAAGGCAGAGATTTGTAAGAGGGAGGGCGGCTCATCACTGGAACAAACTGGCAAGAGAAGTGATGGATTCTCCATCTCTTGATGTCTTCCAGTGAAGACTAGATGCCTTTCGGGAAGGTGCTTTAGTGCAAAAGCAGCTCTTGTGACACACGGGAGGGCTGGGAGATGCAGGGCATCATATTAGATGCTCCAATGGTCCCTTCTGGCCTTAAGTCGACTAATTTATGAAAAACTGGTGCTTTAGTGTATAGCCGGCTCCATCCCCCGACTCACAAGTCATTGAGTGCGGAGATCCGGGGGCAACAAGTCCAAGCTCCAAGAGGCTGGGCAGGGGCAGGACATCAGCTGGGAGGGGAGGGGTGGGGAGGCAGTAACATCACAAAGGCCTTTTGCAGGACCTCAGCCCATTGGGCAAAGGTGGTGGGGAGGGGGTGACCTGACAGAGAGACCCCGACATCAGCGGGGCAGGGCCGAGGTGCAGGGCCAGGGCAGTCGCTGAGACCCCCCCGGCTTTGCTGCCGCACGTCTCCTTCTCCCGGTCTCCCCTCGAGGACGGGGAGAGAATTAGGATTCACGTCGTAGCATGAGGAGGAGCCTCTGTGGAGCTTTCTCCTTTCCTACCCCTGGTTGTGCCAGAAAACGAACGTCCCTTGGACAAGGTCGGAGGCTGCGAGAGGTTTGGAACCTGTTGGGTCTGATGCACCTGCTGCAGGCAGAATTCTCGGCACAGAAAACACTGGCTTAAGGGGGCAGAATGTGATTTCCTACCGAGCGCTTTGACGCTTGGAATCACTGGGGACCTTGGGGTTTATCCTTTTGGGTTTCCCTTTTCCTCTTTCCTCCCTCCTTTCTCCTCTTCTCTTGCTTCTTTTTTCCCTCTTTCCCTCTCTCTCCCAAGGAGGAGGGTGGGCAAGGGGGGGTTGCTCTCATCGCGGGAGGTCCTCACAAAGAGGTGGGTCTGGATCTGAGAGCGATCCGCTCTGATGGTGACCTGGCCGTCCTGTGGGACCTCTGGTGAGACCTCTCAGCCGCCCGCCCCTCAGAGTCTCAGGGCTGCATCCCGTTCTGGTGTCCACATTTCAAAAATAAAGTTAAAAAAACTGGAGAGGGTGCAGAAAAGAGCCATATTTGAGGGATGGAGAAGACTTACAAGGAGGAATTGAAAAACTCAGTCTGTTTAGTTTTTAAAAAGATGGAGAGGTGAGCTGATGGCAGCCTGCAGTGCCTTCGCTGAGAGAAAACACCAAGTATTTAAAGGGCTCTTTAGTCTTGCAAAGAAAGGCAGAACAAGAACCAATGGCTGGAAGCAGAAATCAGAAAAATTCTCCTTAGAACAAGGCAGAGATTTGTAAGAGGGAGGGCGGCTCATCACTGGAACAAACTGGCAAGAGAAGTGATGGATTCTCCATCTCTTGATGTCTTCCAGTGAAGACTAGATGCCTTTCGGGAAGGTGCTTTAGTGCAAAAGCAGCTCTTGTGACACACGGGAGGGCTGGGAGATGCAGGGCATCATATTAGATGCTCCAATGGTCCCTTCTGGCCTTAAGTCGACTAATTTATGAAAAACTGGTGCTTTAGTGTATAGCCGGCTCCATCCCCCGACTCACCAGTCATTGAGTGCGGAGATCCGGGGGCAACAACTCCAAGCTCCAAGAGGCTGGGCAGGGGCAGGACATCAGCTGGGAGGGGAGGGGTGGCGGGGCAGTGAGATCACAAAGGCCTTTTGCAGGACCTCAGCCCATTGGGCAAAGGTGGTGGGGAGGGGGTGACCTCACAGAGAGACCCCGACATCAGCGGGGCAGGGCCGAGGTGCAGGGCCAGGGCAGTCGCTGAGACCCCCCCGGCTTTGCTGCCGCACGTCTCCTTCTCCCGGTCTCCCCTCGAGGACGGGGAGAGAATTAGGATTCACGTCGTAGCATGAGGAGGAGCCTCTGTGGAGCTTTCTCCTTTCCTACCCCTGGTTGTGCCAGAAAACGAACGTCCCTTGGACAAGGTCGGAGGCTGCGAGAGGTTTGGAACCTGTTGGGTCTGATGCACCTGCTGCAGGCAGAATTCTCGGCACAGAAAACACTGGCTTAAGGGGGCAGAATGTGATTTCCTACCGAGCGCTTTGACGCTTGGAATCACTGGGGAACTTGGGGTTTATCCTTTTGGGTTTCCCTTTTCCTCTTTCCTCCCTCCTTTCTCCTCTTCTCTTGCTTCTTTTTTCCCTCTTTCCCTCTCTCTCCCAAGGAGGAGGGTGGGCAAGGGGGGGTTGCTCTCATCGCGGGAGGTCCTCACAAAGAGGTGGGTCTGGATCTGAGAGCGATCCGCTCTGATGGTGACCTGGCTGTCCTGTGGGACCTCTGGTGAGACCTCTCAGCCGCCCGCCCCTCAGAGTCTCAGGGCTGCATCCCGTTCTGGTGTCCACATTTCAAAAATAAAGTTAAAAAAACTGGAGAGGGTGCAGAAAAGAGCCATATTTGAGGGATGGAGAAGACTTACAAGGAGGAATTGAAAAACTCAGTCTGTTTAGTTTTTAAAAAGATGGAGAGGTGAGCTGATGGCAGCCTGCAGTGCCTTCGCTGAGAGAAAACACCAAGTATTTAAAGGGCTCTTTAGTCTTGCAAAGAAAGGCAGAACAAGAACCAATGGCTGGAAGCAGAAATCAGAAAAATTCTCCTTAGAACAAGGCAGAGATTTGTAAGAGGGAGGGCGGCTCATCACTGGAACAAACTGGCAAGAGAAGTGATGGATTCTCCATCTCTTGATGTCTTCCAGTGAAGACTAGATGCCTTTCGGGAAGGTGCTTTAGTGCAAAAGCAGCTCTTGTGACACACGGGAGGGCTGGGAGATGCAGGGCATCATATTAGATGCTCCAATGGTCCCTTCTGGCCTTAAGTCGACTAATTTATGAAAAACTGGTGCTTTAGTGTATAGCCGGCTCCATCCCCCGACTCACCAGTCATTGAGTGCGGAGATCCGGGGGCAACAAGTCCAAGCTCCAAGAGGCTGGGCAGGGGCAGGACATCAGCTGGGAGGGGAGGGGTGGCGGGGCAGTGAGATCACAAAGGCCTTTTGCAGGACCTCAGCCCATTGGGCAAAGGTGGTGGGGAGGGGGTGACCTCACAGAGAGACCCCGACATCAGCGGGGCAGGGCCGAGGTGCAGGGCCAGGGCAGTCGCTGAGACCCCCCCGGCTTTGCTGCCGCACGTCTCCTTCTCCCGGTCTCCCCTCGAGGACGGGGAGAGAATTAGGATTCACGTCGTAGCATGAGGAGGAGCCTCTGTGGAGCTTTCTCCTTTCCTACCCCTGGTTGTGCCAGAAAACGAACGTCCCTTGGACAAGGTCGGAGGCTGCGAGAGGTTTGGAACCTGTTGGGTCTGATGCACCTGCTGCAGGCAGAATTCTCGGCACAGAAAACACTGGCTTAAGGGGGCAGAATGTGATTTCCTACCGAGCGCTTTGACGCTTGGAATCACTGGGGACCTTGGGGTTTATCCTTTTTGGTTTCCCTTTTCCTCTTTCCTCCCTCCTTTCTCCTCTTCTCTTGCTTCTTTTTCCCTCTTTCCCTCTCTCTCCCAAGGAGGGGTGTGTGTGGAGGGTGCGCAAGGGGGGGTTGCTCTCATCGCGGGAGGTCCTCACAAAGAGGTGGGTCTGGATCTGAGAGCGATCCGCTCTGATGGTGACCTGGCCGTCCTGTGGGACCTCTGGTGAGACCTCTCAGCCGCCCGCCCCTCAGAGTCTCAGGGCTGCATCCCATTCTGGTGTCCACATTTCAAAAATAAAGTTAAAAAAACTGGAGAGGGTGCAGAAAAGAGCCATATTTGAGGGATGGAGAAGACTTATAAGGAGGAATTGAAAAACTCAGTCTGTTTAGTTTTTAAAAAGATGGAGAGGTGAGCTGATGGCAGCCTGCAGTGCCTTCGCTGAGAGAAAACACCAAGTATTTAAAGGGCTCTTTAGTCTTGCAAAGAAAGGCAGAACAAGAACCAATGGCTGGAAGCAGAAATCAGAAAAATTCTCCTTAGAACAAGGCAGAGATTTGTAAGAGGGAGGGCGGCTCATCACTGGAACAAACTGGCAAGAGAAGTGATGGATTCTCCATCTCTTGATGTCTTCCAGTGAAGACTAGATGCCTTTCGGGAAGGTGCTTTAGTGCAAAAGCAGCTCTTGTGACACACGGGAGGGCTGGGAGATGCAGGGCATCATATTAGATGCTCCAATGGTCCCTTCTGGCCTTAAGTCGACTAATTTATGAAAAACTGGTGCTTTAGTGTATAGCCGGCTCCATCCCCCGACTCACCAGTCATTGAGTGCGGAGATCCGGGGGCAACAAGTCCAAGCTCCAAGAGGCTGGGCAGGGGCAGGACATCAGCTGGGAGGGGAGGGGTGGCGGGGCAGTGAGATCACAGAGGCCTTTTGCAGGACCTCAGCCCATTGGGCAAAGGTGGTGGGGAGGGGGTGACCTGACAGAGAGACCCCGACATCAGCGGGGCAGGGCCGAGGTGCAGGGCCAGGGCAGTCGCTGAGACCCCCCCGGCTTTGCTGCCGCACGTCTCCTTCTCCCGGTCTCCCCTCGAGGACGGGGAGAGAATTAGGATTCACGTCGTAGCATGAGGAGGAGCCTCTGTGGAGCTTTCTCCTTTCCTACCCCTGGTTGTGCCAGAAAACGAACGTCCCTTGGACAAGGTCGGAGGCTGCGAGAGGTTTGGAACCTGTTGGGTCTGATGCACCTGCTGCAGGCAGAATTCTCGGCACAGAAAACACTGGCTTAAGGGGGCAGAATGTGATTTCCTACCGAGCGCTTTGACGCTTGGAATCACTGGGGACCTTGGGGTTTATCCTTTTGGGTTTCCCTTTTCCTCTTTCCTCCCTCCTTTCTCCTCTTCTCTTGCTTCTTTTTTCCCTCTTTCCCTCTCTCTCCCAAGGAGGAGGGTGGGCAAGGGGGGGTTGCTCTCATCGCGGGAGGTCCTCACAAAGAGGTGGGTCTGGATCTGAGAGCGATCCGCTCTGATGGTGACCTGGCCGTCCTGTGGGACCTCTGGTGAGACCTCTCAGCCGCCCGCCCCTCAGAGTCTCAGGGCTGCATCCCGTTCTGGTGTCCACATTTCAAAAATAAAGTTAAAAAAACTGGAGAGGGTGCAGAAAAGAGCCATATTTGAGGGATGGAGAAGACTTACAAGGAGGAATTGAAAAACTCAGTCTGTTTAGTTTTTAAAAAGATGGAGAGGTGAGCTGATGGCAGCCTGCAGTGCCTTCGCTGAGAGAAAACACCAAGTATTTAAAGGGCTCTTTAGTCTTGCAAAGAAAGGCAGAACAAGAACCAATGGCTGGAAGCAGAAATCAGAAAAATTCTCCTTAGAACAAGGCAGAGATTTGTAAGAGGGAGGGCGGCTCATCACTGGAACAAACTGGCAAGAGAAGTGATGGATTCTCCATCTCTTGATGTCTTCCAGTGGAGACTAGATGCCTTTCGGGAAGGTGCTTTAGTGCAAAAGCAGCTCTTGTGACACACGGGAGGGCTGGGAGATGCAGGGCATCATATTAGATGCTCCAATGGTCCCTTCTGGCCTTAAGTCGACTAATTTATGAAAAACTGGTGCTTTAGTGTATAGCCGGCTCCATCCCCCGACTCACCAGTCATTGAGTGCGGAGATCCGGGGGCAACAACTCCAAGCTCCAAGAGGCTGGGCAGGGGCAGGACATCAGCTGGGAGGGGAGGGGTGGCGGGGCAGTG
This sequence comes from Caretta caretta, assembly GCF_965140235.1. NCBI lineage: Eukaryota > Metazoa > Chordata > Testudines > Cheloniidae > Caretta > Caretta caretta. The sequence continues at coordinate 76,839,999 of NC_134216.1, forward strand.
AGATCACAAAGGCCTTTTGCAGGACCTCAGCCCATTGGGCAAAGGTGGTGGGGAGGGGGTGACCTCACAGAGAGACCCCGACATCAGCGGGGCAGGGCCGAGGTGCAGGGCCAGGGCAGTCGCTGAGACCCCCCCGGCTTTGCTGCCGCACGTCTCCTTCTCCCGGTCTCCCCTCGAGGACGGGGAGAGAATTAGGATTCACGTCGTAGCATGAGGAGGAGCCTCTGTGGAGCTTTCTCCTTTCCTACCCCTGGTTGTGCCAGAAAACGAATGTCCCTTGGACAAGGTCGGAGGCTGCGAGAGGTTTGGAACCTGTTGGGTCTGATGCACCTGCTGCAGGCAGAATTCTCGGCACAGAAAACACTGGCTTAAGGGGGCAGAATGTGATTTCCTACCGAGCGCTTTGACGCTTGGAATCACTGGGGACCTTGGGGTTTATCCTTTTTGGTTTCCCTTTTCCTCTTTCCTCCCTCCTTTCTCCTCTTCTCTTGCTTCTTTTTTCCCTCTTTCCCTCTCTCTCCCAAGGAGGGGTGTGTGTGGAGGGTGCGCAAGGGGGGGTTGCTCTCATCGCGGGAGGTCCTCACAAAGAGGTGGGTCTGGATCTGAGAGCGATCCGCTCTGATGGTGACCTGGCCGTCCTGTGGGACCTCTGGTGAGACCTCTCAGCCGCCCGCCCCTCAGAGTCTCAGGGCTGCATCCCATTCTGGTGTCCACATTTCAAAAATAAAGTTAAAAAAACTGGAGAGGGTGCAGAAAAGAGCCATATTTGAGGGATGGAGAAGACTTATAAGGAGGAATTGAAAAACTCAGTCTGTTTAGTTTTTAAAAAGATGGAGAGGTGAGCTGATGGCAGCCTGCAGTGCCTTCGCTGAGAGAAAACACCAAGTATTTAAAGGGCTCTTTAGTCTTGCAAAGAAAGGCAGAACAAGAACCAATGGCTGGAAGCAGAAATCAGAAAAATTCTCCTTAGAACAAGGCAGAGATTTGTAAGAGGGAGGGCGGCTCATCACTGGAACAAACTGGCAAGAGAAGTGATGGATTCTCCATCTCTTGATGTCTTCCAGTGAAGACTAGATGCCTTTCGGGAAGGTGCTTTAGTGCAAAAGCAGCTCTTGTGACACACGGGAGGGCTGGGAGATGCAGGGCATCATATTAGATGCTCCAATGGTCCCTTCTGGCCTTAAGTCGACTAATTTATGAAAAACTGGTGCTTTAGTGTATAGCCGGCTCCATCCCCCGACTCACCAGTCATTGAGTGCGGAGATCCGGGGGCAACAAGTCCAAGCTCCAAGAGGCTGGGCAGGGGCAGGACATCAGCTGGGAGTGGAGGGGTGGCGGGGCAGTGAGATCACAGAGGCCTTTTGCAGGACCTCAGCCCATTGGGCAAAGGTGGTGGGGAGGGGGTGACCTCACAGAGAGACCCCGACATCAGCGGGGCAGGGCCGAGGTGCAGGGCCAGGGCAGTCGCTGAGACCCCCCCGGCTTTGCTGCCGCACGTCTCCTTCTCCCGGTCTCCCCTCGAGGACGGGGAGAGAATTAGGATTCACGTCGTAGCATGAGGAGGAGCCTCTGTGGAGCTTTCTCCTTTCTTACCCCTGGTTGTGCCAGTAAACGAACGTCCCTTGGACAATGTCGGAGGCTGCGAGAGGTTTGGAACCTGTTGGGTCTGATGCACCTGCTGCAGGCAGAATTCTCGGCACAGAAAACACTGGCTTAAGGGGGCAGAATGTGATTTCCTACTGAGCGCTTTGACGCTTGGAATCACTGGGGACCTTGGGGTTTATCCTTTTTGGTTTCCCTTTTCCTCTTTCCTCCCTCCTTTCTCCTCTTCTCTTGCTTCTTTTTTCCCTCTTTCCCTCTCTCTCCCAAGGAGGAGGGTGGGCAAGGGGGGGTTGCTCTCATCGCGGGAGGTCCTCACAAAGAGGTGGGTCTGGATCTGAGAGCGATCCGCTCTGATGGTGACCTGGCCGTCCTGTGGGACCTCTGGTGAGACCTCTCAGCCGCCCGCCCCTCAGAGTCTCAGGGCTGCATCCCATTCTGGTGTCCACATTTCAAAAATAAAGTTAAAAAAACTGGAGAGGGTGCAGAAAAGAGCCATATTTGAGGGATGGAGAAGACTTATAAGGAGGAATTGAAAAACTCAGTCTGTTTAGTTTTTAAAAAGATGGAGAGGTGAGCTGATGGCAGCCTGCAGTGCCTTCGCTGAGAGAAAACACCAAGTATTTAAAGGGCTCTTTAGTCTTGCAAAGAAAGGCAGAACAAGAACCAATGGCTGGAAGCAGAAATCAGAAAAATTCTCCTTAGAACAAGGCAGAGATTTGTAAGAGGGAGGGCGGCTCATCACTGGAACAAACTGGCAAGAGAAGTGATGGATTCTCCATCTCTTGATGTCTTCCAGTGAAGACTAGATGCCTTTCGGGAAGGTGCTTTAGTGCAAAAGCAGCTCTTGTGACACACGGGAGGGCTGGGAGATGCAGGGCATCATATTAGATGCTCCAATGGTCCCTTCTGGCCTTAAGTCGACTAATTTATGAAAAACTGGTGCTTTAGTGTATAGCCGGCTCCATCCCCCGACTCACCAGTCATTGAGTGCGGAGATCCGGGGGCAACAACTCCAAGCTCCAAGAGGCTGGGCAGGGGCAGGACATCAGCTGGGAGGGGAGGGGTGGCGGGGCAGTGAGATCACAGAGGCCTTTTGCAGGACCTCAGCCCATTGGGCAAAGGTGGTGGGGAGGGGGTGACCTCACAGAGAGACCCCGACATCAGCGGGGCAGGGCCGAGGTGCAGGGCCAGGGCAGTCGCTGAGACCCCCCCGGCTTTGCTGCCGCACGTCTCCTTCTCCCGGTCTCCCCTCGAGGACGGGGAGAGAATTAGGATTCACGTCGTAGCATGAGGAGGAGCCTCTGTGGAGCTTTCTCCTTTCCTACCCCTGGTTGTGCCAGAAAACGAACGTCCCTTGGACAAGGTCGGAGGCTGCGAGAGGTTTGGAACCTGTTGGGTCTGATGCACCTGCTGCAGGCAGAATTCTCGGCACAGAAAACACTGGCTTAAGGGGGCAGAATGTGATTTCCTACCGAGCGCTTTGACGCTTGGAATCACTGGGGACCTTGGGGTTTATCCTTTTGGGTTTCCCTTTTCCTCTTTCCTCCCTCCTTTCTCCTCTTCTCTTGCTTCTTTTTTCCCTCTTTCCCTCTCTCTCCCAAGGAGGAGGGTGGGCAAGGGGGGGTTGCTCTCATCGCGGGAGGTCCTCACAAAGAGGTGGGTCTGGATCTGAGAGCGATCCGCTCTGATGGTGACCTGGCCGTCCTGTGGGACCTCTGGTGAGACCTCTCAGCCGCCCGCCCCTCAGAGTCTCAGGGCTGCATCCCGTTCTGGTGTCCACATTTCAAAAATAAAGTTAAAAAAACTGGAGAGGGCGCAGAAAAGAGCCATATTTGAGGGATGGAGAAGACTTACAAGGAGGAATTGAAAAACTCAGTCTGTTTAGTTTTTAAAAAGATGGAGAGGTGAGCTGATGGCAGCCTGCAGTGCCTTCGCTGAGAGAAAACACCAAGTATTTAAAGGGCTCTTTAGTCTTGCAAAGAAAGGCAGAACAAGAACCAATGGCTGGAAGCAGAAATCAGAAAAATTCTCCTTAGAACAAGGCAGAGATTTGTAAGAGGGAGGGCGGCTCATCACTGGAACAAACTGGCAAGAGAAGTGATGGATTCTCCATCTCTTGATGTCTTCCAGTGAAGACTAGATGCCTTTCGGGAAGGTGCTTTAGTGCAAAAGCAGCTCTTGTGACACACGGGAGGGCTGGGAGATGCAGGGCATCATATTAGATGCTCCAATGGTCCCTTCTGGCCTTAAGTCGACTAATTTATGAAAAACTGGTGCTTTAGTGTATAGCCGGCTCCATCCCCCGACTCACCAGTCATTGAGTGCGGAGATCCGGGGGCAACAACTCCAAGCTCCAAGAGGCTGGGCAGGAGCAGGACGTCAGCTGGGAGGGGAGGGGTGGCGGGGCAGTGAGATCACAGAGGCCTTTTGCAGGACCTCAGCCCATTGGGCAAAGGTGGTGGGGAGGGGGTGACCTCACAGAGAGACCCCGACATCAGCGGGGCAGGGCCGAGGTGCAGGGCCAGGGCAGTCGCTGAGACCCCCCCGGCTTTGCTGCCGCACGTCTCCTTCTCCCGGTCTCCCCTCGAGGACGGGGAGAGAATTAGGATTCACGTCGTAGCATGAGGAGGAGCCTCTGTGGAGCTTTCTCCTTTCCTACCCCTGGTTGTGCCAGAAAACGAACGTCCCTTGGACAAGGTCGGAGGCTGCGAGAGGTTTGGAACCTGTTGGGTCTGATGCACCTGCTGCAGGCAGAATTCTCGGCACAGAAAACACTGGCTTAAGGGGGCAGAATGTGATTTCCTACCGAGCGCTTTGACGCTTGGAATCACTGGGGACCTTGGGGTTTATCCTTTTTGGTTTCCCTTTTCCTCTTTCCTCCCTCCTTTCTCCTCTTCTCTTGCTTCTTTTTTCCCTCTTTCCCTCTCTCTCCCAAGGAGGAGGGTGGGCAAGGGGGGGTTGCTCTCATCGCGGGAGGTCCTCACAAAGAGGTGGGTCTGGATCTGAGAGCGATCCGCTCTGATGGTGACCTGGCCGTCCTGTGGGACCTCTGGTGAGACCTCTCAGCCGCCCGCCCCTCAGAGTCTCAGGGCTGCATCCCGTTCTGGTGTCCACATTTCAAAAATAAAGTTAAAAAAACTGGAGAGGGTGCAGAAAAGAGCCATATTTGAGGGATGGAGAAGACTTACAAGGAGGAATTGAAAAACTCAGTCTGTTTAGTTTTTAAAAAGATGGAGAGGTGAGCTGATGGCAGCCTGCAGTGCCTTCGCTGAGAGAAAACACCAAGTATTTAAAGGGCTCTTTAGTCTTGCAAAGAAAGGCAGAACAAGAACCAATGGCTGGAAGCAGAAATCAGAAAAATTCTCCTTAGAACAAGGCAGAGATTTGTAAGAGGGAGGGCGGCTCATCACTGGAACAAACTGGCAAGAGAAGTGATGGATTCTCCATCTCTTGATGTCTTCCAGTGAAGACTAGATGCCTTTCGGGAAGGTGCTTTAGTGCAAAAGCAGCTCTTGTGACACACGGGAGGGCTGGGAGATGCAGGGCATCATATTAGATGCTCCAATGGTCCCTTCTGGCCTTAAGTCGACTAATTTATGAAAAACTGGTGCTTTAGTGTATAGCCGGCTCCATCCCCCGACTCACCAGTCATTGAGTGCGGAGATCCGGGGGCAACAACTCCAAGCTCCAAGAGGCTGGGCAGGGGCAGGACATCAGCTGGGAGGGGAGGGGTGGCGGGGCAGTGAGATCACAGAGGCCTTTTGCAGGACCTCAGCCCATTGGGCAAAGGTGGTGGGGAGGGGGTGACCTCACAGAGAGACCCCGACATCAGCGGGGCAGGGCCGAGGTGCAGGGCCAGGGCAGTCGCTGAGACCCCCCCGGCTTTGCTGCCGCACGTCTCCTTCTCCCGGTCTCCCCTCGAGGACGGGGAGAGAATTAGGATTCACGTCGTAGCATGAGGAGGAGCCTCTGTGGAGCTTTCTCCTTTCCTACCCCTGGTTGTGCCAGAAAACGAACGTCCCTTGGACAAGGTCGGAGGCTGCGAGAGGTTTGGAACCTGTTGGGTCTGATGCACCTGCTGCAGGCAGAATTCTCGGCACAGAAAACACTGGCTTAAGGGGGCAGAATGTGATTTCCTACCGAGCGCTTTGACGCTTGGAATCACTGGGGACCTTGGGGTTTATCCTTTTGGGTTTCCCTTTTCCTCTTTCCTCCCTCCTTTCTCCTCTTCTCTTGCTTCTTTTTTCCCTCTTTCCCTCTCTCTCCCAAGGAGGAGGGTGGGCAAGGGGGGGTTGCTCTCATCGCGGGAGGTCCTCACAAAGAGGTGGGTCTGGATCTGAGAGCGATCCGCTCTGATGGTGACCTGGCCGTCCTGTGGGACCTCTGGTGAGACCTCTCAGCCGCCCGCCCCTCAGAGTCTCAGGGCTGCATCCCGTTCTGGTGTCCACATTTCAAAAATAAAGTTAAAAAAACTGGAGAGGGTGCAGAAAAGAGCCATATTTGAGGGATGGAGAAGACTTACAAGGAGGAATTGAAAAACTCAGTCTGTTTAGTTTTTAAAAAGATGGAGAGGTGAGCTGATGGCAGCCTGCAGTGCCTTCGCTGAGAGAAAACACCAAGTATTTAAAGGGCTCTTTAGTCTTGCAAAGAAAGGCAGAACAAGAACCAATGGCTGGAAGCAGAAATCAGAAAAATTCTCCTTAGAACAAGGCAGAGATTTGTAAGAGGGAGGGCGGCTCATCACTGGAACAAACTGGCAAGAGAAGTGATGGATTCTCCATCTCTTGATGTCTTCCAGTGAAGACTAGATGCCTTTCGGGAAGGTGCTTTAGTGCAAAAGCAGCTCTTGTGACACACGGGAGGGCTGGGAGATGCAGGGCATCATATTAGATGCTCCAATGGTCCCTTCTGGCCTTAAGTCGACTAATTTATGAAAAACTGGTGCTTTAGTGTATAGCCGGCTCCATCCCCCGACTCACCAGTCATTGAGTGCGGAGATCCGGGGGCAACAACTCCAAGCTCCAAGAGGCTGGGCAGGAGCAGGACGTCAGCTGGGAGGGGAGGGGTGGCGGGGCAGTGAGATCACAGAGGCCTTTTGCAGGACCTCAGCCCATTGGGCAAAGGTGGTGGGGAGGGGGTGACCTCACAGAGAGACCCCGACATCAGCGGGGCAGGGCCGAGGTGCAGGGCCAGGGCAGTCGCTGAGACCCCCCCGGCTTTGCTGCCGCACGTCTCCTTCTCCCGGTCTCCCCTCGAGGACGGGGAGAGAATTAGGATTCACGTCGTAGCATGAGGAGGAGCCTCTGTGGAGCTTTCTCCTTTCCTACCCCTGGTTGTGCCAGAAAACGAACGTCCCTTGGACAAGGTCGGAGGCTGCGAGAGGTTTGGAACCTGTTGGGTCTGATGCACCTGCTGCAGGCAGAATTCTCGGCACAGAAAACACTGGCTTAAGGGGGCAGAATGTGATTTCCTACCGAGCGCTTTGACGCTTGGAATCACTGGGGACCTTGGGGTTTATCCTTTTGGGTTTCCCTTTTCCTCTTTCCTCCCTCCTTTCTCCTCTTCTCTTGCTTCTTTTTTCCCTCTTTCCCTCTCTCTCCCAAGGAGGAGGGTGGGCAAGGGGGGGTTGCTCTCATCGCGGGAGGTCCTCACAAAGAGGTGGGTCTGGATCTGAGAGCGATCCGCTCTGATGGTGACCTGGCCGTCCTGTGGGACCTCTGGTGAGACCTCTCAGCCGCCCGCCCCTCAGAGTCTCAGGGCTGCATCCCATTCTGGTGTCCACATTTCAAAAATAAAGTTAAAAAAACTGGAGAGGGTGCAGAAAAGAGCCATATTTGAGGGATGGAGAAGACTTATAAGGAGGAATTGAAAAACTCAGTCTGTTTAGTTTTTAAAAAGATGGAGAGGTGAGCTGATGGCAGCCTGCAGTGCCTTCGCTGAGAGAAAACACCAAGTATTTAAAGGGCTCTTTAGTCTTGCAAAGAAAGGCAGAACAAGAACCAATGGCTGGAAGCAGAAATCAGAAAAATTCTCCTTAGAACAAGGCAGAGATTTGTAAGAGGGAGGGCGGCTCATCACTGGAACAAACTGGCAAGAGAAGTGATGGATTCTCCATCTCTTGATGTCTTCCAGTGAAGACTAGATGCCTTTCGGGAAGGTGCTTTAGTGCAAAAGCAGCTCTTGTGACACACGGGAGGGCTGGGAGATGCAGGGCATCATATTAGATGCTCCAATGGTCCCTTCTGGCCTTAAGTCGACTAATTTATGAAAAACTGGTGCTTTAGTGTATAGCCGGCTCCATCCCCCGACTCACCAGTCATTGAGTGCGGAGATCCGGGGGCAACAACTCCAAGCTCCAAGAGGCTGGGCAGGGGCAGGACATCAGCTGGGAGGGGAGGGGTGGCGGGGCAGTGAGATCACAGAGGCCTTTTGCAGGACCTCAGCCCATTGGGCAAAGGTGGTGGGGAGGGGGTGACCTCACAGAGAGACCCCGACATCAGCGGGGCAGGGCCGAGGTGCAGGGCCAGGGCAGTCGCTGAGACCCCCCCGGCTTTGCTGCCGCACGTCTCCTTCTCCCGGTCTCCCCTCGAGGACGGGGAGAGAATTAGGATTCACGTCGTAGCATGAGGAGGAGCCTCTGTGGAGCTTTCTCCTTTCCTACCCCTGGTTGTGCCAGAAAACGAACGTCCCTTGGACAAGGTCGGAGGCTGCGAGAGGTTTGGAACCTGTTGGGTCTGATGCACCTGCTGCAGGCAGAATTCTCGGCACAGAAAACACTGGCTTAAGGGGGCAGAATGTGATTTCCTACCGAGCGCTTTGACGCTTGGAATCACTGGGGACCTTGGGGTTTATCCTTTTGGGTTTCCCTTTTCCTCTTTCCTCCCTCCTTTCTCCTCTTCTCTTGCTTCTTTTTTCCCTCTTTCCCTCTCTCTCCCAAGGAGGAGGGTGGGCAAGGGGGGGTTGCTCTCATCGCGGGAGGTCCTCACAAAGAGGTGGGTCTGGATCTGAGAGCGATCCGCTCTGATGGTGACCTGGCCGTCCTGTGGGACCTCTGGTGAGACCTCTCAGCCGCCCGCCCCTCAGAGTCTCAGGGCTGCATCCCGTTCTGGTGTCCACATTTCAAAAATAAAGTTAAAAAAACTGGAGAGGGTGCAGAAAAGAGCCATATTTGAGGGATGGAGAAGACTTACAAGGAGGAATTGAAAAACTCAGTCTGTTTAGTTTTTAAAAAGATGGAGAGGTGAGCTGATGGCAGCCTGCAGTGCCTTCGCTGAGAGAAAACACCAAGTATTTAAAGGGCTCTTTAGTCTTGCAAAGAAAGGCAGAACAAGAACCAATGGCTGGAAGCAGAAATCAGAAAAATTCTCCTTAGAACAAGGCAGAGATTTGTAAGAGGGAGGGCGGCTCATCACTGGAACAAACTGGCAAGAGAAGTGATGGATTCTCCATCTCTTGATGTCTTCCAGTGAAGACTAGATGCCTTTCGGGAAGGTGCTTTAGTGCAAAAGCAGCTCTTGTGACACACGGGAGGGCTGGGAGATGCAGGGCATCATATTAGATGCTCCAATGGTCCCTTCTGGCCTTAAGTCGACTAATTTATGAAAAACTGGTGCTTTAGTGTATAGCCGGCTCCATCCCCCGACTCACCAGTCATTGAGTGCGGAGATCCGGGGGCAACAACTCCAAGCTCCAAGAGGCTGGGCAGGAGCAGGACGTCAGCTGGGAGGGGAGGGGTGGCGGGGCAGTGAGATCACAGAGGCCTTTTGCAGGACCTCAGCCCATTGGGCAAAGGTGGTGGGGAGGGGGTGACCTCACAGAGAGACCCCGACATCAGCGGGGCAGGGCCGAGGTGCAGGGCCAGGGCAGTCGCTGAGACCCCCCCGGCTTTGCTGCCGCACGTCTCCTTCTCCCGGTCTCCCCTCGAGGACGGGGAGAGAATTAGGATTCACGTCGTAGCATGAGGAGGAGCCTCTGTGGAGCTTTCTCCTTTCCTACCCCTGGTTGTGCCAGAAAACGAACGTCCCTTGGACAAGGTCGGAGGCTGCGAGAGGTTTGGAACCTGTTGGGTCTGATGCACCTGCTGCAGGCAGAATTCTCGGCACAGAAAACACTGGCTTAAGGGGGCAGAATGTGATTTCCTACCGAGCGCTTTGACGCTTGGAATCACTGGGGACCTTGGGGTTTATCCTTTTTGGTTTCCCTTTTCCTCTTTCCTCCCTCCTTTCTCCTCTTCTCTTGCTTCTTTTTTCCCTCTTTCCCTCTCTCTCCCAAGGAGGAGGGTGGGCAAGGGGGGGTTGCTCTCATCGCGGGAGGTCCTCACAAAGAGGTGGGTCTGGATCTGAGAGCGATCCGCTCTGATGGTGACCTGGCCGTCCTGTGGGACCTCTGGTGAGACCTCTCAGCCGCCCGCCCCTCAGAGTCTCAGGGCTGCATCCCGTTCTGGTGTCCACATTTCAAAAATAAAGTTAAAAAAACTGGAGAGGGTGCAGAAAAGAGCCATATTTGAGGGATGGAGAAGACTTACAAGGAGGAATTGAAAAACTCAGTCTGTTTAGTTTTTAAAAAGATGGAGAGGTGAGCTGATGGCAGCCTGCAGTGCCTTCGCTGAGAGAAAACACCAAGTATTTAAAGGGCTCTTTAGTCTTGCAAAGAAAGGCAGAACAAGAACCAATGGCTGGAAGCAGAAATCAGAAAAATTCTCCTTAGAACAAGGCAGAGATTTGTAAGAGGGAGGGCGGCTCATCACTGGAACAAACTGGCAAGAGAAGTGATGGATTCTCCATCTCTTGATGTCTTCCAGTGAAGACTAGATGCCTTTCGGGAAGGTGCTTTAGTGCAAAAGCAGCTCTTGTGACACACGGGAGGGCTGGGAGATGCAGGGCATCATATTAGATGCTCCAATGGTCCCTTCTGGCCTTAAGTCGACTAATTTATGAAAAACTGGTGCTTTAGTGTATAGCCGGCTCCATCCCCCGACTCACCAGTCATTGAGTGCGGAGATCCGGGGGCAACAACTCCAAGCTCCAAGAGGCTGGGCAGGGGCAGGACATCAGCTGGGAGGGGAGGGGTGGCGGGGCAGTGAGATCACAGAGGCCTTTTGCAGGACCTCAGCCCATTGGGCAAAGGTGGTGGGGAGGGGGTGACCTCACAGAGAGACCCCGACATCAGCGGGGCAGGGCCGAGGTGCAGGGCCAGGGCAGTCGCTGAGACCCCCCCGGCTTTGCTGCCGCACGTCTCCTTCTCCCGGTCTCCCCTCGAGGACGGGGAGAGAATTAGGATTCACGTCGTAGCATGAGGAGGAGCCTCTGTGGAGCTTTCTCCTTTCCTACCCCTGGTTGTGCCAGAAAACGAACGTCCCTTGGACAAGGTCGGAGGCTGCGAGAGGTTTGGAACCTGTTGGGTCTGATGCACCTGCTGCAGGCAGAATTCTCGGCACAGAAAACACTGGCTTAAGGGGGCAGAATGTGATTTCCTACCGAGCGCTTTGACGCTTGGAATCACTGGGGACCTTGGGGTTTATCCTTTTGGGTTTCCCTTTTCCTCTTTCCTCCCTCCTTTCTCCTCTTCTCTTGCTTCTTTTTTCCCTCTTTCCCTCTCTCTCCCAAGGAGGAGGGTGGGCAAGGGGGGGTTGCTCTCATCGCGGGAGGTCCTCACAAAGAGGTGGGTCTGGATCTGAGAGCGATCCGCTCTGATGGTGACCTGGCCGTCCTGTGGGACCTCTGGTGAGACCTCTCAGCCGCCCGCCCCTCAGAGTCTCAGGGCTGCATCCCGTTCTGGTGTCCACATTTCAAAAATAAAGTTAAAAAAACTGGAGAGGGTGCAGAAAAGAGCCATATTTGAGGGATGGAGAAGACTTACAAGGAGGAATTGAAAAACTCAGTCTGTTTAGTTTTTAAAAAGATGGAGAGGTGAGCTGATGGCAGCCTGCAGTGCCTTCGCTGAGAGAAAACACCAAGTATTTAAAGGGCTCTTTAGTCTTGCAAAGAAAGGCAGAACAAGAACCAATGGCTGGAAGCAGAAATCAGAAAAATTCTCCTTAGAACAAGGCAGAGATTTGTAAGAGGGAGGGCGGCTCATCACTGGAACAAACTGGCAAGAGAAGTGATGGATTCTCCATCTCTTGATGTCTTCCAGTGAAGACTAGATGCCTTTCGGGAAGGTGCTTTAGTGCAAAAGCAGCTCTTGTGACACACGGGAGGGCTGGGAGATGCAGGGCATCATATTAGATGCTCCAATGGTCCCTTCTGGCCTTAAGTCGACTAATTTATGAAAAACTGGTGCTTTAGTGTATAGCCGGCTCCATCCCCCGACTCACCAGTCATTGAGTGCGGAGATCCGGGGGCAACAACTCCAAGCTCCAAGAGGCTGGGCAGGAGCAGGACGTCAGCTGGGAGGGGAGGGGTGGCGGGGCAGTGAGATCACAGAGGCCTTTTGCAGGACCTCAGCCCATTGGGCAAAGGTGGTGGGGAGGGGGTGACCTCACAGAGAGACCCCGACATCAGCGGGGCAGGGCCGAGGTGCAGGGCCAGGGCAGTCGCTGAGACCCCCCCGGCTTTGCTGCCGCACGTCTCCTTCTCCCGGTCTCCCCTCGAGGACGGGGAGAGAATTAGGATTCACGTCGTAGCATGAGGAGGAGCCTCTGTGGAGCTTTCTCCTTTCCTACCCCTGGTTGTGCCAGAAAACGAACGTCCCTTGGACAAGGTCGGAGGCTGCGAGAGGTTTGGAACCTGTTGGGTCTGATGCACCTGCTGCAGGCAGAATTCTCGGCACAGAAAACACTGGCTTAAGGGGGCAGAATGTGATTTCCTACCGAGCGCTTTGACGCTTGGAATCACTGGGGACCTTGGGGTTTATCCTTTTGGGTTTCCCTTTTCCTCTTTCCTCCCTCCTTTCTCCTCTTCTCTTGCTTCTTTTTTCCCTCTTTCCCTCTCTCTCCCAAGGAGGAGGGTGGGCAAGGGGGGGTTGCTCTCATCGCGGGAGGTCCTCACAAAGAGGTGGGTCTGGATCTGAGAGCGATCCGCTCTGATGGTGACCTGGCCGTCCTGTGGGACCTCTGGTGAGACCTCTCAGCCGCCCGCCCCTCAGAGTCTCAGGGCTGCATCCCGTTCTGGTGTCCACATTTCAAAAATAAAGTTAAAAAAACTGGAGAGGGTGCAGAAAAGAGCCATATTTGAGGGATGGAGAAGACTTACAAGGAGGAATTGAAAAACTCAGTCTGTTTAGTTTTTAAAAAGATGGAGAGGTGAGCTGATGGCAGCCTGCAGTGCCTTCGCTGAGAGAAAACACCAAGTATTTAAAGGGCTCTTTAGTCTTGCAAAGAAAGGCAGAACAAGAACCAATGGCTGGAAGCAGAAATCAGAAAAATTCTCCTTAGAACAAGGCAGAGATTTGTAAGAGGGAGGGCGGCTCATCACTGGAACAAACTGGCAAGAGAAGTGATGGATTCTCCATCTCTTGATGTCTTCCAGTGAAGACTAGATGCCTTTCGGGAAGGTGCTTTAGTGCAAAAGCAGCTCTTGTGACACACGGGAGGGCTGGGAGATGCAGGGCATCATATTAGATGCTCCAATGGTCCCTTCTGGCCTTAAGTCGACTAATTTATGAAAAACTGGTGCTTTAGTGTATAGCCGGCTCCATCCCCCGACTCACCAGTCATTGAGTGCGGAGATCCGGGGGCAACAACTCCAAGCTCCAAGAGGCTGGGCAGGAGCAGGACGTCAGCTGGGAGGGGAGGGGTGGCGGGGCAGTGAGATCACAGAGGCCTTTTGCAGGACCTCAGCCCATTGGGCAAAGGTGGTGGGGAGGGGGTGACCTCACAGAGAGACCCCGACATCAGCGGGGCAGGGCCGAGGTGCAGGGCCAGGGCAGTCGCTGAGACCCCCCCGGCTTTGCTGCCGCACGTCTCCTTCTCCCGGTCTCCCCTCGAGGACGGGGAGAGAATTAGGATTCACGTCGTAGCATGAGGAGGAGCCTCTGTGGAGCTTTCTCCTTTCCTACCCCTGGTTGTGCCAGAAAACGAACGTCCCTTGGACAAGGTCGGAGGCTGCGAGAGGTTTGGAACCTGTTGGGTCTGATGCACCTGCTGCAGGCAGAATTCTCGGCACAGAAAACACTGGCTTAAGGGGGCAGAATGTGATTTCCTACCGAGCGCTTTGACGCTTGGAATCACTGGGGACCTTGGGGTTTATCCTTTTTGGTTTCCCTTTTCCTCTTTCCTCCCTCCTTTCTCCTCTTCTCTTGCTTCTTTTTTCCCTCTTTCCCTCTCTCTCCCAAGGAGGAGGGTGGGCAAGGGGGGGTTGCTCTCATCGCGGGAGGTCCTCACAAAGAGGTGGGTCTGGATCTGAGAGCGATCCGCTCTGATGGTGACCTGGCCGTCCTGTGGGACCTCTGGTGAGACCTCTCAGCCGCCCGCCCCTCAGAGTCTCAGGGCTGCATCCCGTTCTGGTGTCCACATTTCAAAAATAAAGTTAAAAAAACTGGAGAGGGTGCAGAAAAGAGCCATATTTGAGGGATGGAGAAGACTTACAAGGAGGAATTGAAAAACTCAGTCTGTTTAGTTTTTAAAAAGATGGAGAGGTGAGCTGATGGCAGCCTGCAGTGCCTTCGCTGAGAGAAAACACCAAGTATTTAAAGGGCTCTTTAGTCTTGCAAAGAAAGGCAGAACAAGAACCAATGGCTGGAAGCAGAAATCAGAAAAATTCTCCTTAGAACAAGGCAGAGATTTGTAAGAGGGAGGGCGACTCATCACTGGAACAAACTGGCAAGAGAAGTGATGGATTCTCCATCTCTTGATGTCTTCCAGTGAAGACTAGATGCCTTTCGGGAAGGTGCTTTAGTGCAAAAGCAGCTCTTGTGACACACGGGAGGGCTGGGAGATGCAGGGCATCATATTAGATGCTCCAATGGTCCCTTCTGGCCTTAAGTCGACTAATTTATGAAAAACTGGTGCTTTAGTGTATAGCCGGCTCCATCCCCCGACTCACCAGTCATTGAGTGCGGAGATCCGGGGGCAACAAGTCCAAGCTCCAAGAGGCTGGGCAGGGGCAGGACATCAGCTGGGAGTGGAGGGGTGGCGGGGCAGTGAGATCACAGAGGCCTTTTGCAGGACCTCAGCCCATTGGGCAAAGGTGGTGGGGAGGGGGTGACCTCACAGAGAGACCCCGACATCAGCGGGGCAGGGCCGAGGTGCAGGGCCAGGGCAGTCGCTGAGACCCCCCCGGCTTTGCTGCCGCACGTCTCCTTCTCCCGGTCTCCCCTCGAGGACGGGGAGAGAATTAGGATTCACGTCGTAGCATGAGGAGGAGCCTCTGTGGAGCTTTCTCCTTTCCTACCCCTGGTTGTGCCAGAAAACGAACGTCCCTTGGACAAGGTCGGAGGCTGCGAGAGGTTTGGAACCTGTTGGGTCTGATGCACCTGCTGCAGGCAGAATTGTCGGCACAGAAAACACTGGCTTAAGGGGGCAGAATGTGATTTCCTACCGAGCGCTTTGACGCTTGGAATCACTGGGGACCTTGGGGTTTATCCTTTTTGGTTTCCCTTTTCCTCTTTCCTCCCTCCTTTCTCCTCTTCTCTTGCTTCTTTTTTCCCTCTTTCCCTCTCTCTCCCAAGGAGGGGTGTGTGTGGAGGGTGCGCAAGGGGGGGTTGCTCTCATCGCGGGAGGTCCTCACAAAGAGGTGGGTCTGGATCTGAGAGCGATCCGCTCTGATGGTGACCTGGCCGTCCTGTGGGACCTCTGGTGAGACCTCTCAGCCGCCCGCCCCTCAGAGTCTCAGGGCTGCATCCCGTTCTGGTGTCCACATTTCAAAAATAAAGTTAAAAAAACTGGAGAGGGTGCAGAAAAGAGCCATATTTGAGGGATGGAGAAGACTTACAAGGAGGAATTGAAAAACTCAGTCTGTTTAGTTTTTAAAAAGATGGAGAGGTGAGCTGATGGCAGCCTGCAGTGCCTTCGCTGAGAGAAAACACCAAGTATTTAAAGGGCTCTTTAGTCTTGCAAAGAAAGGCAGAACAAGAACCAATGGCTGGAAGCAGAAATCAGAAAAATTCTCCTTAGAACAAGGCAGAGATTTGTAAGAGGGAGGGTGACTCATCACTGGAACAAACTGGCAAGAGAAGTGATGGATTCTCCATCTCTTGATGTCTTCCAGTGAAGACTAGATGCCTTTCGGGAAGGTGCTTTAGTGCAAAAGCAGCTCTTGTGACACACGGGAGGGCTGGGAGATGCAGGGCATCATATTAGATGCTCCAGTGGTCCCTTCTGGCCTTAAGTCGACTAATTTATGAAAAACTGGTGCTTTAGTGTATAGCCGGCTCCATCCCCCGACTCACCAGTCATTGAGTGCGGAGATCTGGGGGCAACAACTCCAAGCTCCAAGAGGCTGGGCAGGGGCAGGACATCGCTGGGAGGGGTGGGGTGGGGAGGCAGTGAGATCACAAAGTCCTTTTGCAGGACCTCAGCCCATTGGGCAAAGGTGGTGGGGAGGGGGTGACCTGACAGAGAGACCCCGACATCAGCGGGGCAGGGCCGAGGTGCAGGGCCAGGGCAGTCGCTGAGACCCCCCCGGCTTTGCTGCCGCACGTCTCCTTCTCCCGGTCTCCCCTCGAGGACGGGGAGAGAATTAGGATTCACGTCGTAGCATGAGGAGGAGCCTCTGTGGAGCTTTCTCCTTTCCTACCCCTGGTTGTGCCAGAAAACGAACGTCCCTTGGACAAGGTCGGAGGCTGCGAGAGGTTTGGAACCTGTTGGGTCTGATGCACCTGCTGCAGGCAGAATTCTCGGCACAGAAAACCCTGGCTTAAGGGGGCAGAATGTGATTTCCTATCGAGCGCTTTGACGCTTGGAATCACTGGGGACCTTGGGGTTTATCCTTTTTGGTTTCCCTTTTCCTCTTTCCTCCCTCCTTTCTCCTCTTCTCTTGCTTCTTTTTTCCCTCTTTCCCTCTCTCTCCCAAGGAGGGGTGTGTGTGGAGGGTGCGCAAGGGGGGGTTGCTCTCATCGCGGGAGGTCCTCACAAAGAGGTGGGTCTGGATCTGAGAGCGATCCGCTCTGATGGTGACCTGGCCGTCCTGTGGGACCTCTGGTGAGACCTCTCAGCCGCCCGCCCCTCAGAGTCTCAGGGCTGCATCCCATTCTGGTGTCCACATTTCAAAAATAAAGTTAAAAAAACTGGAGAGGGTGCAGAAAAGAGCCATATTTGAGGGATGGAGAAGACTTACAAGGAGGAATTGAAAAACTCAGTCTGTTTAGTTTTTAAAAAGATGGAGAGGTGAGCTGATGGCAGCCTGAAGTGCCTTCGCTGAGAGAAAACACCAAGTATTTAAAGGGCTCTTTAGTCTTGCAAAGAAAGGCAGAACAAGAACCAATGGCTGGAAGCAGAAATCAGAAAAATTCTCCTTAGAACAAGGCAGAGATTTGTAAGAGGGAGGGTGACTCATCACTGGAACAAACTGGCAAGAGAAGTGATGGATTCTCCATCTCTTGATGTCTTCCAGTGAAGACTAGATGCCTTTCGGGAAGGTGCTTTAGTGCAAAAGCAGCTCTTGTGACACACGGGAGGGCTGGGAGATGCAGGGCATCATATTAGATGCTCCAATGGTCCCTTCTGGCCTTAAGTCGACTAATTTATGAAAAACTGGTGCTTTAGTGTATAGCCGGCTCCATCCCCCGACTCACCAGTCATTGAGTGCGGAGATCCGGGGGCAACAACTCCAAGCTCCAAGAGGCTGGGCAGGGGCAGGACATCGCTGGGAGGGGTGGGGTGGGGAGGCAGTGAGATCACAAAGGCCTTTTGCAGTACCTCAGCCCATTGGGCAAAGGTGGTGGGGAGGGGGTGACCTGACAGAGAGACCCCGACATCAGCGGGGCAGGGCCGAGGTGCAGGGCCAGGGCAGTCGCTGAGACCCCCCCGGCTTTGCTGCCGCACGTCTCCTTCTCCCGGTCTCCCCTCGAGGACGGGGAGAGAATTAGGATTCACGTCGTAGCATGAGGAGGAGCCTCTGTGGAGCTTTCTCCTTTCCTACCCCTGGTTGTGCCAGAAAACGAACGTCCCTTGGACAAGGTCGGAGGCTGCGAGAGGTTTGGAACCTGTTGGGTCTGATGCACCTGCTGCAGGCAGAATTCTCGGCACAGAAAACACTGGCTTAAGGGGGCAGAATGTGATTTCCTACCGAGCGCTTTGACGCTTGGAATCACTGGGGACCTTGGGGTTTATCCTTTTTGGTTTCCCTTTTCCTCTTTCCTCCCTCCTTTCTCCTCTTCTCTTGCTTCTTTTTTCCCTCTTTCCCTCTCTCTCCCAAGGAGGGGTGTGTGTGGAGGGTGCGCAAGGGGGGGTTGCTCTCATCGCGGGAGGTCCTCACAAAGAGGTGGGTCTGGATCTGAGAGCGATCCGCTCTGATGGTGACCTGGCCGTCCTGTGGGACCTCTGGTGAGACCTCTCAGCCGCCCGCCCCTCAGAGTCTCAGGGCTGCATCCCGTTCTGGTGTCCACATTTCAAAAATAAAGTTAAAAAAACTGGAGAGGGTGCAGAAAAGAGCCATATTTGAGGGATGGAGAAGACTTACAAGGAGGAATTGAAAAACTCAGTCTGTTTAGTTTTTAAAAAGATGGAGAGGTGAGCTGATGGCAGCCTGCAGTGCCTTCGCTGAGAGAAAACACCAAGTATTTAAAGGGCTCTTTAGTCTTGCAAAGAAAGGCAGAACAAGAACCAATGGCTGGAAGCAGAAATCAGAAAAATTCTCCTTAGAACAAGGCAGAGATTTGTAAGAGGGAGGGTGACTCATCACTGGAACAAACTGGCAAGAGAAGTGATGGATTCTCCATCTCTTGATGTCTTCCAGTGAAGACTAGATGCCTTTCGGGAAGGTGCTTTAGTGCAAAAGCAGCTCTTGTGACACACGGGAGGGCTGGGAGATGCAGGGCATCATATTAGATGCTCCAGTGGTCCCTTCTGGCCTTAAGTCGACTAATTTATGAAAAACTGGTGCTTTAGTGTATAGCCGGCTCCATCCCCCGACTCACCAGTCATTGAGTGCGGAGATCTGGGGGCAACAACTCCAAGCTCCAAGAGGCTGGGCAGGGGCAGGACATCGCTGGGAGGGGTGGGGTGGGGAGGCAGTGAGATCACAAAGTCCTTTTGCAGGACCTCAGCCCATTGGGCAAAGGTGGTGGGGAGGGGGTGACCTCACAGAGAGACCCCGACATCAGCGGGGCAGGGCCGAGGTGCAGGGCCAGGGCAGTCGCTGAGACCCCCCCGGCTTTGCTGCCGCACGTCTCCTTCTCCCGGTCTCCCCTCGAGGACGGGGAGAGAATTAGGATTCACGTCGTAGCATGAGGAGGAGCCTCTGTGGAGCTTTCTCCTTTCCTACCCCTGGTTGTGCCAGAAAACGAACGTCCCTTGGACAAGGTCGGAGGCTGCGAGAGGTTTGGAACCTGTTGGGTCTGATGCACCTGCTGCAGGCAGAATTCTCGGCACAGAAAACCCTGGCTTAAGGGGGCAGAATGTGATTTCCTATCGAGCGCTTTGACGCTTGGAATCACTGGGGACCTTGGGGTTTATCCTTTTTGGTTTCCCTTTTCCTCTTTCCTCCCTCCTTTCTCCTCTTCTCTTGCTTCTTTTTTCCCTCTTTCCCTCTCTCTCCCAAGGAGGGGTGTGTGTGGAGGGTGCGCAAGGGGGGGTTGCTCTCATCGCGGGAGGTCCTCACAAAGAGGTGGGTCTGGATCTGAGAGCGATCCGCTCTGATGGTGACCTGGCCGTCCTGTGGGACCTCTGGTGAGACCTCTCAGCCGCCCGCCCCTCAGAGTCTCAGGGCTGCATCCCGTTCTGGTGTCCACATTTCAAAAATAAAGTTAAAAAAACTGGAGAGGGTGCAGAAAAGAGCCATATTTGAGGGATGGAGAAGACTTACAAGGAGGAATTGAAAAACTCAGTCTGTTTAGTTTTTAAAAAGATGGAGAGGTGAGCTGATGGCAGCCTGAAGTGCCTTCGCTGAGAGAAAACACCAAGTATTTAAAGGGCTCTTTAGTCTTGCAAAGAAAGGCAGAACAAGAACCAATGGCTGGAAGCAGAAATCAGAAAAATTCTCCTTAGAACAAGGCAGAGATTTGTAAGAGGGAGGGTGACTCATCACTGGAACAAAGTGGCAAGAGAAGTGATGGATTCTCCATCTCTTGATGTCTTCCAGTGAAGACTAGATGCCTTTCGGGAAGGTGCTTTAGTGCAAAAGCAGCTCTTGTGACACACGGGAGGGCTGGGAGATGCAGGGCATCATATTAGATGCTCCAATGGTCCCTTCTGGCCTTAAGTCGACTAATTTATGAAAAACTGGTGCTTTAGTGTATAGCCGGCTCCATCCCCCGACTCACCAGTCATTGAGTGCGGAGATCCGGGGGCAACAACTCCAAGCTCCAAGAGGCTGGGCAGGGGCAGGACATCGCTGGGAGGGGTGGGGTGGGGAGGCAGTGAGATCACAAAGGCCTTTTGCAGGACCTCAGCCCATTGGGCAAAGGTGGTGGGGAGGGGGTGACCTCACAGAGAGACCCCGACATCAGCGGGGCAGGGCCGAGGTGCAGGGCCAGGGCAGTCGCTGAGACCCCCCCGGCTTTGCTGCCGCACGTCTCCTTCTCCCGGTCTCCCCTCGAGGACGGGGAGAGAATTAGGATTCACGTCGTAGCATGAGGAGGAGCCTCTGTGGAGCTTTCTCCTTTCCTACCCCTGGTTGTGCCAGAAAACGAACGTCCCTTGGACAAGGTCGGAGGCTGCGAGAGGTTTGGAACCTGTTGGGTCTGATGCACCTGCTGCAGGCAGAATTCTCGGCACAGAAAACACTGGCTTAAGGGGGCAGAATGTGATTTCCTACCGAGCGCTTTGACGCTTGGAATCACTGGGGACCTTGGGGTTTATCCTTTTTGGTTTCCCTTTTCCTCTTTCCTCCCTCCTTTCTCCTCTTCTCTTGCTTCTTTTTTCCCTCTTTCCCTCTCTCTCCCAAGGAGGAGGGTGGGCAAGGGGGGGTTGCTCTCATCGCGGGAGGTCCTCACAAAGAGGTGGGTCTGGATCTGAGAGCGATCCGCTCTGATGGTGACCTGGCCGTCCTGTGGGACCTCTGGTGAGACCTCTCAGCCGCCCGCCCCTCAGAGTCTCAGGGCTGCATCCCGTTCTGGTGTCCACATTTCAAAAATAAAGTTAAAAAAACTGGAGAGGGTGCAGAAAAGAGCCATATTTGAGGGATGGAGAAGACTTACAAGGAGGAATTGAAAAACTCAGTCTGTTTAGTTTTTAAAAAGATGGAGAGGTGAGCTGATGGCAGCCTGCAGTGCCTTCGCTGAGAGAAAACACCAAGTATTTAAAGGGCTCTTTAGTCTTGCAAAGAAAGGCAGAACAAGAACCAATGGCTGGAAGCAGAAATCAGAAAAATTCTCCTTAGAACAAGGCAGAGATTTGTAAGAGGGAGGGTGACTCATCACTGGAACAAAGTGGCAAGAGAAGTGATGGATTCTCCATCTCTTGATGTCTTCCAGTGAAGACTAGATGCCTTTCGGGAAGGTGCTTTAGTGCAAAAGCAGCTCTTGTGACACACGGGAGGGCTGGGAGATGCAGGGCATCATATTAGATGCTCCAATGGTCCCTTCTGGCCTTAAGTCGACTAATTTATGAAAAACTGGTGCTTTAGTGTATAGCCGGCTCCATCCCCCGACTCACCAGTCATTGAGTGCGGAGATCCGGGGGCAACAACTCCAAGCTCCAAGAGGCTGGGCAGGGGCAGGACATCGCTGGGAGGGGTGGGGTGGGGAGGCAGTGAGATCACAAAGGCCTTTTGCAGGACCTCAGCCCATTGGGCAAAGGTGGTGGGGAGGGGGTGACCTCACAGAGAGACCCCGACATCAGCGGGGCAGGGCCGAGGTGCAGGGCCAGGGCAGTCGCTGAGACCCCCCCGGCTTTGCTGCCGCACGTCTCCTTCTCCCGGTCTCCCCTCGAGGACGGGGAGAGAATTAGGATTCACGTCGTAGCATGAGGAGGAGCCTCTGTGGAGCTTTCTCCTTTCCTACCCCTGGTTGTGCCAGAAAACGAACGTCCCTTGGACAAGGTCGGAGGCTGCGAGAGGTTTGGAACCTGTTGGGTCTGATGCACCTGCTGCAGGCAGAATTCTCGGCACAGAAAACACTGGCTTAAGGGGGCAGAATGTGATTTCCTACCGAGCGCTTTGACGCTTGGAATCACTGGGGACCTTGGGGTTTATCCTTTTTGGTTTCCCTTTTCCTCTTTCCTCCCTCCTTTCTCCTCTTCTCTTGCTTCTTTTTTCCCTCTTTCCCTCTCTCTCCCAAGGAGGGGTGTGTGTGGAGGGTGCGCAAGGGGGGGTTGCTCTCATCGCGGGAGGTCCTCACAAAGAGGTGGGTCTGGATCTGAGAGCGATCCGCTCTGATGGTGACCTGGCCGTCCTGTGGGACCTCTGGTGAGACCTCTCAGCCGCCCGCCCCTCAGAGTCTCAGGGCTGCATCCCGTTCTGGTGTCCACATTTCAAAAATAAAGTTAAAAAAACTGGAGAGGGTGCAGAAAAGAGCCATATTTGAGGGATGGAGAAGACTTACAAGGAGGAATTGAAAAACTCAGTCTGTTTAGTTTTTAAAAAGATGGAGAGGTGAGCTGATGGCAGCCTGCAGTGCCTTCGCTGAGAGAAAACACCAAGTATTTAAAGGGCTCTTTAGTCTTGCAAAGAAAGGCAGAACAAGAACCAATGGCTGGAAGCAGAAATCAGAAAAATTCTCCTTAGAACAAGGCAGAGATTTGTAAGAGGGAGGGCGGCTCATCACTGGAACAAACTGGCAAGAGAAGTGATGGATTCTCCATCTCTTGATGTCTTCCAGTGAAGACTAGATGCCTTTCGGGAAGGTGCTTTAGTGCAAAAGCAGCTCTTGTGACACACGGGAGGGCTGGGAGATGCAGGGCATCATATTAGATGCTCCAATGGTCCCTTCTGGCCTTAAGTCGACTAATTTATGAAAAACTGGTGCTTTAGTGTATAGCCGGCTCCATCCCCCGACTCACCAGTCATTGAGTGCGGAGATCCGGGGGCAACAACTCCAAGCTCCAAGAGGCTGGGCAGGAGCAGGACGTCAGCTGGGAGGGGAGGGGTGGCGGGGCAGTGAGATCACAGAGGCCTTTTGCAGGACCTCAGCCCATTGGGCAAAGGTGGTGGGGAGGGGGTGACCTCACAGAGAGACCCCGACATCAGCGGGGCAGGGCCGAGGTGCAGGGCCAGGGCAGTCGCTGAGACCCCCCCGGCTTTGCTGCCGCACGTCTCCTTCTCCCGGTCTCCCCTCGAGGACGGGGAGAGAATTAGGATTCACGTCGTAGCATGAGGAGGAGCCTCTGTGGAGCTTTCTCCTTTCCTACCCCTGGTTGTGCCAGAAAACGAACGTCCCTTGGACAAGGTCGGAGGCTGCGAGAGGTTTGGAACCTGTTGGGTCTGATGCACCTGCTGCAGGCAGAATTCTCGGCACAGAAAACACTGGCTTAAGGGGGCAGAATGTGATTTCCTACCGAGCGCTTTGACGCTTGGAATCACTGGGGACCTTGGGGTTTATCCTTTTGGGTTTCCCTTTTCCTCTTTCCTCCCTCCTTTCTCCTCTTCTCTTGCTTCTTTTTTCCCTCTTTCCCTCTCTCTCCCAAGGAGGAGGGTGGGCAAGGGGGGGTTGCTCTCATCGCGGGAGGTCCTCACAAAGAGGTGGGTCTGGATCTGAGAGCGATCCGCTCTGATGGTGACCTGGCCGTCCTGTGGGACCTCTGGTGAGACCTCTCAGCCGCCCGCCCCTCAGAGTCTCAGGGCTGCATCCCGTTCTGGTGTCCACATTTCAAAAATAAAGTTAAAAAAACTGGAGAGGGTGCAGAAAAGAGCCATATTTGAGGGATGGAGAAGACTTACAAGGAGGAATTGAAAAACTCAGTCTGTTTAGTTTTTAAAAAGATGGAGAGGTGAGCTGATGGCAGCCTGCAGTGCCTTCGCTGAGAGAAAACACCAAGTATTTAAAGGGCTCTTTAGTCTTGCAAAGAAAGGCAGAACAAGAACCAATGGCTGGAAGCAGAAATCAGAAAAATTCTCCTTAGAACAAGGCAGAGATTTGTAAGAGGGAGGGTGACTCATCACTGGAACAAACTGGCAAGAGAAGTGATGGATTCTCCATCTCTTGATGTCTTCCAGTGAAGACTAGATGCCTTTCGGGAAGGTGCTTTAGTGCAAAAGCAGCTCTTGTGACACACGGGAGGGCTGGGAGATGCAGGGCATCATATTAGATGCTCCAATGGTCCCTTCTGGCCTTAAGTCGACTAATTTATGAAAAACTGGTGCTTTAGTGTATAGCCGGCTCCATCCCCCGACTCACCAGTCATTGAGTGCGGAGATCCGGGGGCAACAACTCCAAGCTCCAAGAGGCTGGGCAGGGGCAGGACATCGCTGGGAGGGGTGGGGTGGGGAGGCAGTGAGATCACAAAGGCCTTTTGCAGGACCTCAGCCCATTGGGCAAAGGTGGTGGGGAGGGGGTGACCTCACAGAGAGACCCCGACATCAGCGGGGCAGGGCCGAGGTGCAGGGCCAGGGCAGTCGCTGAGACCCCCCCGGCTTTGCTGCCGCACGTCTCCTTCTCCCGGTCTCCCCTCGAGGACGGGGAGAGAATTAGGATTCACGTCGTAGCATGAGGAGGAGCCTCTGTGGAGCTTTCTCCTTTCCTACCCCTGGTTGTGCCAGAAAACGAACGTCCCTTGGACAAGGTCGGAGGCTGCGAGAGGTTTGGAACCTGTTGGGTCTGATGCACCTGCTGCAGGCAGAATTCTCGGCACAGAAAACACTGGCTTAAGGGGGCAGAATGTGATTTCCTACCGAGCGCTTTGACGCTTGGAATCACTGGGGACCTTGGGGTTTATCCTTTTTGGTTTCCCTTTTCCTCTTTCCTCCCTCCTTTCTCCTCTTCTCTTGCTTCTTTTTTCCCTCTTTCCCTCTCTCTCCCAAGGAGGGGTGTGTGTGGAGGGTGCGCAAGGGGGGGTTGCTCTCATCGCGGGAGGTCCTCACAAAGAGGTGGGTCTGGATCTGAGAGCGATCCGCTCTGATGGTGACCTGGCCGTCCTGTGGGACCTCTGGTGAGACCTCTCAGCCGCCCGCCCCTCAGAGTCTCAGGGCTGCATCCCGTTCTGGTGTCCACATTTCAAAAATAAAGTTAAAAAAACTGGAGAGGGTGCAGAAAAGAGCCATATTTGAGGGATGGAGAAGACTTACAAGGAGGAATTGAAAAACTCAGTCTGTTTAGTTTTTAAAAAGATGGAGAGGTGAGCTGATGGCAGCCTGCAGTGCCTTCGCTGAGAGAAAACACCAAGTATTTAAAGGGCTCTTTAGTCTTGCAAAGAAAGGCAGAACAAGAACCAATGGCTGGAAGCAGAAATCAGAAAAATTCTCCTTAGAACAAGGCAGAGATTTGTAAGAGGGAGGGTGACTCATCACTGGAACAAACTGGCAAGAGAAGTGATGGATTCTCCATCTCTTGATGTCTTCCAGTGAAGACTAGATGCCTTTCGGGAAGGTGCTTTAGTGCAAAAGCAGCTCTTGTGACACACGGGAGGGCTGGGAGATGCAGGGCATCATATTAGATGCTCCAGTGGTCCCTTCTGGCCTTAAGTCGACTAATTTATGAAAAACTGGTGCTTTAGTGTATAGCCGGCTCCATCCCCCGACTCACCAGTCATTGAGTGCGGAGATCTGGGGGCAACAACTCCAAGCTCCAAGAGGCTGGGCAGGGGCAGGACATCGCTGGGAGGGGTGGGGTGGGGAGGCAGTGAGATCACAAAGTCCTTTTGCAGGACCTCAGCCCATTGGGCAAAGGTGGTGGGGAGGGGGTGACCTCACAGAGAGACCCCGACATCAGCGGGGCAGGGCCGAGGTGCAGGGCCAGGGCAGTCGCTGAGACCCCCCCGGCTTTGCTGCCGCACGTCTCCTTCTCCCGGTCTCCCCTCGAGGACGGGGAGAGAATTAGGATTCACGTCGTAGCATGAGGAGGAGCCTCTGTGGAGCTTTCTCCTTTCCTACCCCTGGTTGTGCCAGAAAACGAACGTCCCTTGGACAAGGTCGGAGGCTGCGAGAGGTTTGGAACCTGTTGGGTCTGATGCACCTGCTGCAGGCAGAATTCTCGGCACAGAAAACCCTGGCTTAAGGGGGCAGAATGTGATTTCCTATCGAGCGCTTTGACGCTTGGAATCACTGGGGACCTTGGGGTTTATCCTTTTTGGTTTCCCTTTTCCTCTTTCCTCCCTCCTTTCTCCTCTTCTCTTGCTTCTTTTTTCCCTCTTTCCCTCTCTCTCCCAAGGAGGGGTGTGTGTGGAGGGTGCGCAAGGGGGGGTTGCTCTCATCGCGGGAGGTCCTCACAAAGAGGTGGGTCTGGATCTGAGAGCGATCCGCTCTGATGGTGACCTGGCCGTCCTGTGGGACCTCTGGTGAGACCTCTCAGCCGCCCGCCCCTCAGAGTCTCAGGGCTGCATCCCGTTCTGGTGTCCACATTTCAAAAATAAAGTTAAAAAAACTGGAGAGGGTGCAGAAAAGAGCCATATTTGAGGGATGGAGAAGACTTACAAGGAGGAATTGAAAAACTCAGTCTGTTTAGTTTTTAAAAAGATGGAGAGGTGAGCTGATGGCAGCCTGCAGTGCCTTCGCTGAGAGAAAACACCAAGTATTTAAAGGGCTCTTTAGTCTTGCAAAGAAAGGCAGAACAAGAACCAATGGCTGGAAGCAGAAATCAGAAAAATTCTCCTTAGAACAAGGCAGAGATTTGTAAGAGGGAGGGCGACTCATCACTGGAACAAACTGGCAAGAGAAGTGATGGATTCTCCATCTCTTGATGTCTTCCAGTGAAGACTAGATGCCTTTCGGGAAGGTGCTTTAGTGCAAAAGCAGCTCTTGTGACACACGGGAGGGCTGGGAGATGCAGGGCATCATATTAGATGCTCCAATGGTCCCTTCTGGCCTTAAGTCGACTAATTTATGAAAAACTGGTGCTTTAGTGTATAGCCGGCTCCATCCCCCGACTCACCAGTCATTGAGTGCGGAGATCCGGGGGCAACAAGTCCAAGCTCCAAGAGGCTGGGCAGGGGCAGGACATCAGCTGGGAGTGGAGGGGTGGCGGGGCAGTGAGATCACAGAGGCCTTTTGCAGGACCTCAGCCCATTGGGCAAAGGTGGTGGGGAGGGGGTGACCTCACAGAGAGACCCCGACATCAGCGGGGCAGGGCCGAGGTGCAGGGCCAGGGCAGTCGCTGAGACCCCCCCGGCTTTGCTGCCGCACGTCTCCTTCTCCCGGTCTCCCCTCGAGGACGGGGAGAGAATTAGGATTCACGTCGTAGCATGAGGAGGAGCCTCTGTGGAGCTTTCTCCTTTCCTACCCCTGGTTGTGCCAGAAAACGAACGTCCCTTGGACAAGGTCGGAGGCTGCGAGAGGTTTGGAACCTGTTGGGTCTGATGCACCTGCTGCAGGCAGAATTCTCGGCACAGAAAACACTGGCTTAAGGGGGCAGAATGTGATTTCCTACCGAGCGCTTTGACGCTTGGAATCACTGGGGACCTTGGGGTTTATCCTTTTTGGTTTCCCTTTTCCTCTTTCCTCCCTCCTTTCTCCTCTTCTCTTGCTTCTTTTTTCCCTCTTTCCCTCTCTCTCCCAAGGAGGGGTGTGTGTGGAGGGTGCGCAAGGGGGGGTTGCTCTCATCGCGGGAGGTCCTCACAAAGAGGTGGGTCTGGATCTGAGAGCGATCCGCTCTGATGGTGACCTGGCCGTCCTGTGGGACCTCTGGTGAGACCTCTCAGCCGCCCGCCCCTCAGAGTCTCAGGGCTGCATCCCGTTCTGGTGTCCACATTTCAAAAATAAAGTTAAAAAAACTGGAGAGGGTGCAGAAAAGAGCCATATTTGAGGGATGGAGAAGACTTACAAGGAGGAATTGAAAAACTCAGTCTGTTTAGTTTTTAAAAAGATGGAGAGGTGAGCTGATGGCAGCCTGCAGTGCCTTCGCTGAGAGAAAACACCAAGTATTTAAAGGGCTCTTTAGTCTTGCAAAGAAAGGCAGAACAAGAACCAATGGCTGGAAGCAGAAATCAGAAAAATTCTCCTTAGAACAAGGCAGAGATTTGTAAGAGGGAGGGTGACTCATCACTGGAACAAACTGGCAAGAGAAGTGATGGATTCTCCATCTCTTGATGTCTTCCAGTGAAGACTAGATGCCTTTCGGGAAGGTGCTTTAGTGCAAAAGCAGCTCTTGTGACACACGGGAGGGCTGGGAGATGCAGGGCATCATATTAGATGCTCCAGTGGTCCCTTCTGGCCTTAAGTCGACTAATTTATGAAAAACTGGTGCTTTAGTGTATAGCCGGCTCCATCCCCCGACTCACCAGTCATTGAGTGCGGAGATCTGGGGGCAACAACTCCAAGCTCCAAGAGGCTGGGCAGGGGCAGGACATCGCTGGGAGGGGTGGGGTGGGGAGGCAGTGAGATCACAAAGTCCTTTTGCAGGACCTCAGCCCATTGGGCAAAGGTGGTGGGGAGGGGGTGACCTGACAGAGAGACCCCGACATCAGCGGGGCAGGGCCGAGGTGCAGGGCCAGGGCAGTCGCTGAGACCCCCCCGGCTTTGCTGCCGCACGTCTCCTTCTCCCGGTCTCCCCTCGAGGACGGGGAGAGAATTAGGATTCACGTCGTAGCATGAGGAGGAGCCTCTGTGGAGCTTTCTCCTTTCCTACCCCTGGTTGTGCCAGAAAACGAACGTCCCTTGGACAAGGTCGGAGGCTGCGAGAGGTTTGGAACCTGTTGGGTCTGATGCACCTGCTGCAGGCAGAATTCTCGGCACAGAAAACCCTGGCTTAAGGGGGCAGAATGTGATTTCCTATCGAGCGCTTTGACGCTTGGAATCACTGGGGACCTTGGGGTTTATCCTTTTTGGTTTCCCTTTTCCTCTTTCCTCCCTCCTTTCTCCTCTTCTCTTGCTTCTTTTTTCCCTCTTTCCCTCTCTCTCCCAAGGAGGGGTGTGTGTGGAGGGTGCGCAAGGGGGGGTTGCTCTCATCGCGGGAGGTCCTCACAAAGAGGTGGGTCTGGATCTGAGAGCGATCCGCTCTGATGGTGACCTGGCCGTCCTGTGGGACCTCTGGTGAGACCTCTCAGCCGCCCGCCCCTCAGAGTCTCAGGGCTGCATCCCGTTCTGGTGTCCACATTTCAAAAATAAAGTTAAAAAAACTGGAGAGGGTGCAGAAAAGAGCCATATTTGAGGGATGGAGAAGACTTACAAGGAGGAATTGAAAAACTCAGTCTGTTTAGTTTTTAAAAAGATGGAGAGGTGAGCTGATGGCAGCCTGCAGTGCCTTCGCTGAGAGAAAACACCAAGTATTTAAAGGGCTCTTTAGTCTTGCAAAGAAAGGCAGAACAAGAACCAATGGCTGGAAGCAGAAATCAGAAAAATTCTCCTTAGAACAAGGCAGAGATTTGTAAGAGGGAGGGTGACTCATCACTGGAACAAACTGGCAAGAGAAGTGATGGATTCTCCATCTCTTGATGTCTTCCAGTGAAGACTAGATGCCTTTCGGGAAGGTGCTTTAGTGCAAAAGCAGCTCTTGTGACACACGGGAGGGCTGGGAGATGCAGGGCATCATATTAGATGCTCCAGTGGTCCCTTCTGGCCTTAAGTCGACTAATTTATGAAAAACTGGTGCTTTAGTGTATAGCCGGCTCCATCCCCCGACTCACCAGTCATTGAGTGCGGAGATCTGGGGGCAACAACTCCAAGCTCCAAGAGGCTGGGCAGGGGCAGGACATCGCTGGGAGGGGTGGGGTGGGGAGGCAGTGAGATCACAAAGTCCTTTTGCAGGACCTCAGCCCATTGGGCAAAGGTGGTGGGGAGGGGGTGACCTCACAGAGAGACCCCGACATCAGCGGGGCAGGGCCGAGGTGCAGGGCCAGGGCAGTCGCTGAGACCCCCCCGGCTTTGCTGCCGCACGTCTCCTTCTCCCGGTCTCCCCTCGAGGACGGGGAGAGAATTAGGATTCACGTCGTAGCATGAGGAGGAGCCTCTGTGGAGCTTTCTCCTTTCCTACCCCTGGTTGTGCCAGAAAACGAACGTCCCTTGGACAAGGTCGGAGGCTGCGAGAGGTTTGGAACCTGTTGGGTCTGATGCACCTGCTGCAGGCAGAATTCTCGGCACAGAAAACCCTGGCTTAAGGGGGCAGAATGTGATTTCCTATCGAGCGCTTTGACGCTTGGAATCACTGGGGACCTTGGGGTTTATCCTTTTTGGTTTCCCTTTTCCTCTTTCCTCCCTCCTTTCTCCTCTTCTCTTGCTTCTTTTTTCCCTCTTTCCCTCTCTCTCCCAAGGAGGGGTGTGTGTGGAGGGTGCGCAAGGGGGGGTTGCTCTCATCGCGGGAGGTCCTCACAAAGAGGTGGGTCTGGATCTGAGAGCGATCCGCTCTGATGGTGACCTGGCCGTCCTGTGGGACCTCTGGTGAGACCTCTCAGCCGCCCGCCCCTCAGAGTCTCAGGGCTGCATCCCGTTCTGGTGTCCACATTTCAAAAATAAAGTTAAAAAAACTGGAGAGGGTGCAGAAAAGAGCCATATTTGAGGGATGGAGAAGACTTACAAGGAGGAATTGAAAAACTCAGTCTGTTTAGTTTTTAAAAAGATGGAGAGGTGAGCTGATGGCAGCCTGAAGTGCCTTCGCTGAGAGAAAACACCAAGTATTTAAAGGGCTCTTTAGTCTTGCAAAGAAAGGCAGAACAAGAACCAATGGCTGGAAGCAGAAATCAGAAAAATTCTCCTTAGAACAAGGCAGAGATTTGTAAGAGGGAGGGTGACTCATCACTGGAACAAAGTGGCAAGAGAAGTGATGGATTCTCCATCTCTTGATGTCTTCCAGTGAAGACTAGATGCCTTTCGGGAAGGTGCTTTAGTGCAAAAGCAGCTCTTGTGACACACGGGAGGGCTGGGAGATGCAGGGCATCATATTAGATGCTCCAATGGTCCCTTCTGGCCTTAAGTCGACTAATTTATGAAAAACTGGTGCTTTAGTGTATAGCCGGCTCCATCCCCCGACTCACCAGTCATTGAGTGCGGAGATCCGGGGGCAACAACTCCAAGCTCCAAGAGGCTGGGCAGGGGCAGGACATCGCTGGGAGGGGTGGGGTGGGGAGGCAGTGAGATCACAAAGGCCTTTTGCAGGACCTCATCCCATTGGGCAAAGGTGGTGGGGAGGGGGTGACCTCACAGAGAGACCCCGACATCAGCGGGGCAGGGCCGAGGTGCAGGGCCAGGGCAGTCGCTGAGACCCCCCCGGCTTTGCTGCCGCACGTCTCCTTCTCCCGGTCTCCCCTCGAGGACGGGGAGAGAATTAGGATTCACGTCGTAGCATGAGGAGGAGCCTCTGTGGAGCTTTCTCCTTTCCTACCCCTGGTTGTGCCAGAAAACGAACGTCCCTTGGACAAGGTCGGAGGCTGCGAGAGGTTTGGAACCTGTTGGGTCTGATGCACCTGCTGCAGGCAGAATTCTCGGCACAGAAAACACTGGCTTAAGGGGGCAGAATGTGATTTCCTACCGAGCGCTTTGACGCTTGGAATCACTGGGGAACTTGGGGTTTATCCTTTTTGGTTTCCCTTTTCCTCTTTCCTCCCTCCTTTCTCCTCTTCTCTTGCTTCTTTTTTCCCTCTTTCCCTCTCTCTCCCAAGGAGGGGTGTGTGTGGAGGGTGCGCAAGGGGGGGTTGCTCTCATCGCGGGAGGTCCTCACAAAGAGGTGGGTCTGGATCTGAGAGCGATCCGCTCTGATGGTGACCTGGCCGTCCTGTGGGACCTCTGGTGAGACCTCTCAGCCGCCCGCCCCTCAGAGTCTCAGGGCTGCATCCCGTTCTGGTGTCCACATTTCAAAAATAAAGTTAAAAAAACTGGAGAGGGTGCAGAAAAGAGCCATATTTGAGGGATGGAGAAGACTTACAAGGAGGAATTGAAAAACTCAGTCTGTTTAGTTTTTAAAAAGATGGAGAGGTGAGCTGATGGCAGCCTGCAGTGCCTTCGCTGAGAGAAAACACCAAGTATTTAAAGGGCTCTTTAGTCTTGCAAAGAAAGGCAGAACAAGAACCAATGGCTGGAAGCAGAAATCAGAAAAATTCTCCTTAGAACAAGGCAGAGATTTGTAAGAGGGAGGGTGACTCATCACTGGAACAAACTGGCAAGAGAAGTGATGGATTCTCCATCTCTTGATGTCTTCCAGTGAAGACTAGATGCCTTTCGGGAAGGTGCTTTAGTGCAAAAGCAGCTCTTGTGACACACGGGAGGGCTGGGAGATGCAGGGCATCATATTAGATGCTCCAATGGTCCCTTCTGGCCTTAAGTCGACTAATTTATGAAAAACTGGTGCTTTAGTGTATAGCCGGCTCCATCCCCCGACTCACCAGTCATTGAGTGCGGAGATCCGGGGGCAACAACTCCAAGCTCCAAGAGGCTGGGCAGGGGCAGGACATCGCTGGGAGGGGTGGGGTGGGGAGGCAGTGAGATCACAAAGGCCTTTTGCAGGACCTCAGCCCATTGGGCAAAGGTGGTGGGGAGGGGGTGACCTCACAGAGAGACCCCGACATCAGCGGGGCAGGGCCGAGGTGCAGGGCCAGGGCAGTCGCTGAGACCCCCCCGGCTTTGCTGCCGCACGTCTCCTTCTCCCGGTCTCCCCTCGAGGACGGGGAGAGAATTAGGATTCACGTTGTAGCATGAGGAGGAGCCTCTGTGGAGCTTTCTCCTTTCCTACCCCTGGTTGTGCCAGAAAACGAACGTCCCTTGGACAAGGTCGGAGGCTGCGAGAGGTTTGGAACCTGTTGGGTCTGATGCACCTGCTGCAGGCAGAATTCTCGGCACAGAAAACACTGGCTTAAGGGGGCAGAATGTGATTTCCTACCGAGCGCTTTGACGCTTGGAATCACTGGGGACCTTGGGGTTTATCCTTTTTGGTTTCCCTTTTCCTCTTTCCTCCCTCCTTTCTCCTCTTCTCTTGCTTCTTTTTTCCCTCTTTCCCTCTCTCTCCCAAGGAGGAGGGTGGGCAAGGGGGGGTTGCTCTCATCGCGGGAGGTCCTCACAAAGAGGTGGGTCTGGATCTGAGAGCGATCCGCTCTGATGGTGACCTGGCCGTCCTGTGGGACCTCTGGTGAGACCTCTCAGCCGCCCGCCCCTCAGAGTCTCAGGGCTGCATCCCGTTCTGGTGTCCACATTTCAAAAATAAAGTTAAAAAAACTGGAGAGGGTGCAGAAAAGAGCCATATTTGAGGGATGGAGAAGACTTACAAGGAGGAATTGAAAAACTCAGTCTGTTTAGTTTTTAAAAAGATGGAGAGGTGAGCTGATGGCAGCCTGCAGTGCCTTCGCTGAGAGAAAACACCAAGTATTTAAAGGGCTCTTTAGTCTTGCAAAGAAAGGCAGAACAAGAACCAATGGCTGGAAGCAGAAATCAGAAAAATTCTCCTTAGAACAAGGCAGAGATTTGTAAGAGGGAGGGTGACTCATCACTGGAACAAAGTGGCAAGAGAAGTGATGGATTCTCCATCTCTTGATGTCTTCCAGTGAAGACTAGATGCCTTTCGGGAAGGTGCTTTAGTGCAAAAGCAGCTCTTGTGACACACGGGAGGGCTGGGAGATGCAGGGCATCATATTAGATGCTCCAATGGTCCCTTCTGGCCTTAAGTCGACTAATTTATGAAAAACTGGTGCTTTAGTGTATAGCCGGCTCCATCCCCCGACTCACCAGTCATTGAGTGCGGAGATCCGGGGGCAACAACTCCAAGCTCCAAGAGGCTGGGCAGGGGCAGGACATCGCTGGGAGGGGTGGGGTGGGGAGGCAGTGAGATCACAAAGGCCTTTTGCAGGACCTCAGCCCATTGGGCAAAGGTGGTGGGGAGGGGGTGACCTCACAGAGAGACCCCGACATCAGCGGGGCAGGGCCGAGGTGCAGGGCCAGGGCAGTCGCTGAGACCCCCCCGGCTTTGCTGCCGCACGTCTCCTTCTCCCGGTCTCCCCTCGAGGACGGGGAGAGAATTAGGATTCACGTCGTAGCATGAGGAGGAGCCTCTGTGGAGCTTTCTCCTTTCCTACCCCTGGTTGTGCCAGAAAACGAACGTCCCTTGGACAAGGTCGGAGGCTGCGAGAGGTTTGGAACCTGTTGGGTCTGATGCACCTGCTGCAGGCAGAATTCTCGGCACAGAAAACACTGGCTTAAGGGGGCAGAATGTGATTTCCTACCGAGCGCTTTGACGCTTGGAATCACTGGGGACCTTGGGGTTTATCCTTTTTGGTTTCCCTTTTCCTCTTTCCTCCCTCCTTTCTCCTCTTCTCTTGCTTCTTTTTTCCCTCTTTCCCTCTCTCTCCCAAGGAGGGGTGTGTGTGGAGGGTGCGCAAGGGGGGGTTGCTCTCATCGCGGGAGGTCCTCACAAAGAGGTGGGTCTGGATCTGAGAGCGATCCGCTCTGATGGTGACCTGGCCGTCCTGTGGGACCTCTGGTGAGACCTCTCAGCCGCCCGCCCCTCAGAGTCTCAGGGCTGCATCCCGTTCTGGTGTCCACATTTCAAAAATAAAGTTAAAAAAACTGGAGAGGGTGCAGAAAAGAGCCATATTTGAGGGATGGAGAAGACTTACAAGGAGGAATTGAAAAACTCAGTCTGTTTAGTTTTTAAAAAGATGGAGAGGTGAGCTGATGGCAGCCTGCAGTGCCTTCGCTGAGAGAAAACACCAAGTATTTAAAGGGCTCTTTAGTCTTGCAAAGAAAGGCAGAACAAGAACCAATGGCTGGAAGCAGAAATCAGAAAAATTCTCCTTAGAACAAGGCAGAGATTTGTAAGAGGGAGGGTGACTCATCACTGGAACAAACTGGCAAGAGAAGTGATGGATTCTCCATCTCTTGATGTCTTCCAGTGAAGACTAGATGCCTTTCGGGAAGGTGCTTTAGTGCAAAAGCAGCTCTTGTGACACACGGGAGGGCTGGGAGATGCAGGGCATCATATTAGATGCTCCAGTGGTCCCTTCTGGCCTTAAGTCGACTAATTTATGAAAAACTGGTGCTTTAGTGTATAGCCGGCTCCATCCCCCGACTCACCAGTCATTGAGTGCGGAGATCCGGGGGCAACAACTCCAAGCTCCAAGAGGCTGGGCAGGGGCAGGACATCGCTGGGAGGGGTGGGGTGGGGAGGCAGTGAGATCACAAAGTCCTTTTGCAGGACCTCAGCCCATTGGGCAAAGGTGGTGGGGAGGGGGTGACCTCACAGAGAGACCCCGACATCAGCGGGGCAGGGCCGAGGTGCAGGGCCAGGGCAGTCGCTGAGACCCCCCCGGCTTTGCTGCCGCACGTCTCCTTCTCCCGGTCTCCCCTCGAGGACGGGGAGAGAATTAGGATTCACGTCGTAGCATGAGGAGGAGCCTCTGTGGAGCTTTCTCCTTTCCTACCCCTGGTTGTGCCAGAAAACGAACGTCCCTTGGACAAGGTCGGAGGCTGCGAGAGGTTTGGAACCTGTTGGGTCTGATGCACCTGCTGCAGGCAGAATTCTCGGCACAGAAAACACTGGCTTAAGGGGGCAGAATGTGATTTCCTACCGAGCGCTTTGACGCTTGGAATCACTGGGGACCTTGGGGTTTATCCTTTTTGGTTTCCCTTTTCCTCTTTCCTCCCTCCTTTCTCCTCTTCTCTTGCTTCTTTTTTCCCTCTTTCCCTCTCTCTCCCAAGGAGGAGGGTGGGCAAGGGGGGGTTGCTCTCATCGCGGGAGGTCCTCACAAAGAGGTGGGTCTGGATCTGAGAGCGATCCGCTCTGATGGTGACCTGGCCGTCCTGTGGGACCTCTGGTGAGACCTCTCAGCCGCCCGCCCCTCAGAGTCTCAGGGCTGCATCCCGTTCTGGTGTCCACATTTCAAAAATAAAGTTAAAAAAACTGGAGAGGGTGCAGAAAAGAGCCATATTTGAGGGATGGAGAAGACTTACAAGGAGGAATTGAAAAACTCAGTCTGTTTAGTTTTTAAAAAGATGGAGAGGTGAGCTGATGGCAGCCTGCAGTGCCTTCGCTGAGAGAAAACACCAAGTATTTAAAGGGCTCTTTAGTCTTGCAAAGAAAGGCAGAACAAGAACCAATGGCTGGAAGCAGAAATCAGAAAAATTCTCCTTAGAACAAGGCAGAGATTTGTAAGAGGGAGGGTGACTCATCACTGGAACAAACTGGCAAGAGAAGTGATGGATTCTCCATCTCTTGATGTCTTCCAGTGAAGACTAGATGCCTTTCGGGAAGGTGCTTTAGTGCAAAAGCAGCTCTTGTGACACACGGGAGGGCTGGGAGATGCAGGGCATCATATTAGATGCTCCAATGGTCCCTTCTGGCCTTAAGTCGACTAATTTATGAAAAACTGGTGCTTTAGTGTATAGCCGGCTCCATCCCCCGACTCACCAGTCATTGAGTGCGGAGATCCGGGGGCAACAACTCCAAGCTCCAAGAGGCTGGGCAGGGGCAGGACATCGCTGGGAGGGGTGGGGTGGGGAGGCAGTGAGATCACAAAGGCCTTTTGCAGGACCTCAGCCCATTGGGCAAAGGTGGTGGGGAGGGGGTGACCTCACAGAGAGACCCCGACATCAGCGGGGCAGGGCCGAGGTGCAGGGCCAGGGCAGTCGCTGAGACCCCCCCGGCTTTGCTGCCGCACGTCTCCTTCTCCCGGTCTCCCCTCGAGGACGGGGAGAGAATTAGGATTCACGTCGTAGCATGAGGAGGAGCCTCTGTGGAGCTTTCTCCTTTCCTACCCCTGGTTGTGCCAGAAAACGAACGTCCCTTGGACAAGGTCGGAGGCTGCGAGAGGTTTGGAACCTGTTGGGTCTGATGCACCTGCTGCAGGCAGAATTCTCGGCACAGAAAACACTGGCTTAAGGGGGCAGAATGTGATTTCCTACCGAGCGCTTTGACGCTTGGAATCACTGGGGACCTTGGGGTTTATCCTTTTTGGTTTCCCTTTTCCTCTTTCCTCCCTCCTTTCTCCTCTTCTCTTGCTTCTTTTTTCCCTCTTTCCCTCTCTCTCCCAAGGAGGGGTGTGTGTGGAGGGTGCGCAAGGGGGGGTTGCTCTCATCGCGGGAGGTCCTCACAAAGAGGTGGGTCTGGATCTGAGAGCGATCCGCTCTGATGGTGACCTGGCCGTCCTGTGGGACCTCTGGTGAGACCTCTCAGCCGCCCGCCCCTCAGAGTCTCAGGGCTGCATCCCGTTCTGGTGTCCACATTTCAAAAATAAAGTTAAAAAAACTGGAGAGGGTGCAGAAAAGAGCCATATTTGAGGGATGGAGAAGACTTACAAGGAGGAATTGAAAAACTCAGTCTGTTTAGTTTTTAAAAAGATGGAGAGGTGAGCTGATGGCAGCCTGCAGTGCCTTCGCTGAGAGAAAACACCAAGTATTTAAAGGGCTCTTTAGTCTTGCAAAGAAAGGCAGAACAAGAACCAATGGCTGGAAGCAGAAATCAGAAAAATTCTCCTTAGAACAAGGCAGAGATTTGTAAGAGGGAGGGTGACTCATCACTGGAACAAACTGGCAAGAGAAGTGATGGATTCTCCATCTCTTGATGTCTTCCAGTGAAGACTAGATGCCTTTCGGGAAGGTGCTTTAGTGCAAAAGCAGCTCTTGTGACACACGGGAGGGCTGGGAGATGCAGGGCATCATATTAGATGCTCCAGTGGTCCCTTCTGGCCTTAAGTCGACTAATTTATGAAAAACTGGTGCTTTAGTGTATAGCCGGCTCCATCCCCCGACTCACCAGTCATTGAGTGCGGAGATCTGGGGGCAACAACTCCAAGCTCCAAGAGGCTGGGCAGGGGCAGGACATCGCTGGGAGGGGTGGGGTGGGGAGGCAGTGAGATCACAAAGTCCTTTTGCAGGACCTCAGCCCATTGGGCAAAGGTGGTGGGGAGGGGGTGACCTCACAGAGAGACCCCGACATCAGCGGGGCAGGGCCGAGGTGCAGGGCCAGGGCAGTCGCTGAGACCCCCCCGGCTTTGCTGCCGCACGTCTCCTTCTCCCGGTCTCCCCTCGAGGACGGGGAGAGAATTAGGATTCACGTCGTAGCATGAGGAGGAGCCTCTGTGGAGCTTTCTCCTTTCCTACCCCTGGTTGTGCCAGAAAACGAACGTCCCTTGGACAAGGTCGGAGGCTGCGAGAGGTTTGGAACCTGTTGGGTCTGATGCACCTGCTGCAGGCAGAATTCTCGGCACAGAAAACCCTGGCTTAAGGGGGCAGAATGTGATTTCCTATCGAGCGCTTTGACGCTTGGAATCACTGGGGACCTTGGGGTTTATCCTTTTTGGTTTCCCTTTTCCTCTTTCCTCCCTCCTTTCTCCTCTTCTCTTGCTTCTTTTTTCCCTCTTTCCCTCTCTCTCCCAAGGAGGGGTGTGTGTGGAGGGTGCGCAAGGGGGGGTTGCTCTCATCGCGGGAGGTCCTCACAAAGAGGTGGGTCTGGATCTGAGAGCGATCCGCTCTGATGGTGACCTGGCCGTCCTGTGGGACCTCTGGTGAGACCTCTCAGCCGCCCGCCCCTCAGAGTCTCAGGGCTGCATCCCGTTCTGGTGTCCACATTTCAAAAATAAAGTTAAAAAAACTGGAGAGGGTGCAGAAAAGAGCCATATTTGAGGGATGGAGAAGACTTACAAGGAGGAATTGAAAAACTCAGTCTGTTTAGTTTTTAAAAAGATGGAGAGGTGAGCTGATGGCAGCCTGAAGTGCCTTCGCTGAGAGAAAACACCAAGTATTTAAAGGGCTCTTTAGTCTTGCAAAGAAAGGCAGAACAAGAACCAATGGCTGGAAGCAGAAATCAGAAAAATTCTCCTTAGAACAAGGCAGAGATTTGTAAGAGGGAGGGTGACTCATCACTGGAACAAAGTGGCAAGAGAAGTGATGGATTCTCCATCTCTTGATGTCTTCCAGTGAAGACTAGATGCCTTTCGGGAAGGTGCTTTAGTGCAAAAGCAGCTCTTGTGACACACGGGAGGGCTGGGAGATGCAGGGCATCATATTAGATGCTCCAATGGTCCCTTCTGGCCTTAAGTCGACTAATTTATGAAAAACTGGTGCTTTAGTGTATAGCCGGCTCCATCCCCCGACTCACCAGTCATTGAGTGCGGAGATCCGGGGGCAACAACTCCAAGCTCCAAGAGGCTGGGCAGGGGCAGGACATCGCTGGGAGGGGTGGGGTGGGGAGGCAGTGAGATCACAAAGGCCTTTTGCAGGACCTCAGCCCATTGGGCAAAGGTGGTGGGGAGGGGGTGACCTCACAGAGAGACCCCGACATCAGCGGGGCAGGGCCGAGGTGCAGGGCCAGGGCAGTCGCTGAGACCCCCCCGGCTTTGCTGCCGCACGTCTCCTTCTCCCGGTCTCCCCTCGAGGACGGGGAGAGAATTAGGATTCACGTCGTAGCATGAGGAGGAGCCTCTGTGGAGCTTTCTCCTTTCCTACCCCTGGTTGTGCCAGAAAACGAACGTCCCTTGGACAAGGTCGGAGGCTGCGAGAGGTTTGGAACCTGTTGGGTCTGATGCACCTGCTGCAGGCAGAATTCTCGGCACAGAAAACACTGGCTTAAGGGGGCAGAATGTGATTTCCTACCGAGCGCTTTGACGCTTGGAATCACTGGGGACCTTGGGGTTTATCCTTTTTGGTTTCCCTTTTCCTCTTTCCTCCCTCCTTTCTCCTCTTCTCTTGCTTCTTTTTTCCCTCTTTCCCTCTCTCTCCCAAGGAGGGGTGTGTGTGGAGGGTGCGCAAGGGGGGGTTGCTCTCATCGCGGGAGGTCCTCACAAAGAGGTGGGTCTGGATCTGAGAGCGATCCGCTCTGATGGTGACCTGGCCGTCCTGTGGGACCTCTGGTGAGACCTCTCAGCCGCCCGCCCCTCAGAGTCTCAGGGCTGCATCCCGTTCTGGTGTCCACATTTCAAAAATAAAGTTAAAAAAACTGGAGAGGGTGCAGAAAAGAGCCATATTTGAGGGATGGAGAAGACTTACAAGGAGGAATTGAAAAACTCAGTCTGTTTAGTTTTTAAAAAGATGGAGAGGTGAGCTGATGGCAGCCTGCAGTGCCTTCGCTGAGAGAAAACACCAAGTATTTAAAGGGCTCTTTAGTCTTGCAAAGAAAGGCAGAACAAGAACCAATGGCTGGAAGCAGAAATCAGAAAAATTCTCCTTAGAACAAGGCAGAGATTTGTAAGAGGGAGGGTGACTCATCACTGGAACAAACTGGCAAGAGAAGTGATGGATTCTCCATCTCTTGATGTCTTCCAGTGAAGACTAGATGCCTTTCGGGAAGGTGCTTTAGTGCAAAAGCAGCTCTTGTGACACACGGGAGGGCTGGGAGATGCAGGGCATCATATTAGATGCTCCAGTGGTCCCTTCTGGCCTTAAGTCGACTAATTTATGAAAAACTGGTGCTTTAGTGTATAGCCGGCTCCATCCCCCGACTCACCAGTCATTGAGTGCGGAGATCTGGGGGCAACAACTCCAAGCTCCAAGAGGCTGGGCAGGGGCAGGACATCGCTGGGAGGGGTGGGGTGGGGAGGCAGTGAGATCACAAAGTCCTTTTGCAGGACCTCAGCCCATTGGGCAAAGGTGGTGGGGAGGGGGTGACCTCACAGAGAGACCCCGACATCAGCGGGGCAGGGCCGAGGTGCAGGGCCAGGGCAGTCGCTGAGACCCCCCCGGCTTTGCTGCCGCACGTCTCCTTCTCCCGGTCTCCCCTCGAGGACGGGGAGAGAATTAGGATTCACGTCGTAGCATGAGGAGGAGCCTCTGTGGAGCTTTCTCCTTTCCTACCCCTGGTTGTGCCAGAAAACGAACGTCCCTTGGACAAGGTCGGAGGCTGCGAGAGGTTTGGAACCTGTTGGGTCTGATGCACCTGCTGCAGGCAGAATTCTCGGCACAGAAAACCCTGGCTTAAGGGGGCAGAATGTGATTTCCTATCGAGCGCTTTGACGCTTGGAATCACTGGGGACCTTGGGGTTTATCCTTTTTGGTTTCCCTTTTCCTCTTTCCTCCCTCCTTTCTCCTCTTCTCTTGCTTCTTTTTTCCCTCTTTCCCTCTCTCTCCCAAGGAGGGGTGTGTGTGGAGGGTGCGCAAGGGGGGGTTGCTCTCATCGCGGGAGGTCCTCACAAAGAGGTGGGTCTGGATCTGAGAGCGATCCGCTCTGATGGTGACCTGGCCGTCCTGTGGGACCTCTGGTGAGACCTCTCAGCCGCCCGCCCCTCAGAGTCTCAGGGCTGCATCCCGTTCTGGTGTCCACATTTCAAAAATAAAGTTAAAAAAACTGGAGAGGGTGCAGAAAAGAGCCATATTTGAGGGATGGAGAAGACTTACAAGGAGGAATTGAAAAACTCAGTCTGTTTAGTTTTTAAAAAGATGGAGAGGTGAGCTGATGGCAGCCTGCAGTGCCTTCGCTGAGAGAAAACACCAAGTATTTAAAGGGCTCTTTAGTCTTGCAAAGAAAGGCAGAACAAGAACCAATGGCTGGAAGCAGAAATCAGAAAAATTCTCCTTAGAACAAGGCAGAGATTTGTAAGAGGGAGGGTGACTCATCACTGGAACAAACTGGCAAGAGAAGTGATGGATTCTCCATCTCTTGATGTCTTCCAGTGAAGACTAGATGCCTTTCGGGAAGGTGCTTTAGTGCAAAAGCAGCTCTTGTGACACACGGGAGGGCTGGGAGATGCAGGGCATCATATTAGATGCTCCAGTGGTCCCTTCTGGCCTTAAGTCGACTAATTTATGAAAAACTGGTGCTTTAGTGTATAGCCGGCTCCATCCCCCGACTCACCAGTCATTGAGTGCGGAGATCTGGGGGCAACAACTCCAAGCTCCAAGAGGCTGGGCAGGGGCAGGACATCGCTGGGAGGGGTGGGGTGGGGAGGCAGTGAGATCACAAAGTCCTTTTGCAGGACCTCAGCCCATTGGGCAAAGGTGGTGGGGAGGGGGTGACCTCACAGAGAGACCCCGACATCAGCGGGGCAGGGCCGAGGTGCAGGGCCAGGGCAGTCGCTGAGACCCCCCCGGCTTTGCTGCCGCACGTCTCCTTCTCCCGGTCTCCCCTCGAGGACGGGGAGAGAATTAGGATTCACGTCGTAGCATGAGGAGGAGCCTCTGTGGAGCTTTCTCCTTTCCTACCCCTGGTTGTGCCAGAAAACGAACGTCCCTTGGACAAGGTCGGAGGCTGCGAGAGGTTTGGAACCTGTTGGGTCTGATGCACCTGCTGCAGGCAGAATTCTCGGCACAGAAAACCCTGGCTTAAGGGGGCAGAATGTGATTTCCTATCGAGCGCTTTGACGCTTGGAATCACTGGGGACCTTGGGGTTTATCCTTTTTGGTTTCCCTTTTCCTCTTTCCTCCCTCCTTTCTCCTCTTCTCTTGCTTCTTTTTTCCCTCTTTCCCTCTCTCTCCCAAGGAGGGGTGTGTGTGGAGGGTGCGCAAGGGGGGGTTGCTCTCATCGCGGGAGGTCCTCACAAAGAGGTGGGTCTGGATCTGAGAGCGATCCGCTCTGATGGTGACCTGGCCGTCCTGTGGGACCTCTGGTGAGACCTCTCAGCCGCCCGCCCCTCAGAGTCTCAGGGCTGCATCCCGTTCTGGTGTCCACATTTCAAAAATAAAGTTAAAAAAACTGGAGAGGGTGCAGAAAAGAGCCATATTTGAGGGATGGAGAAGACTTACAAGGAGGAATTGAAAAACTCAGTCTGTTTAGTTTTTAAAAAGATGGAGAGGTGAGCTGATGGCAGCCTGAAGTGCCTTCGCTGAGAGAAAACACCAAGTATTTAAAGGGCTCTTTAGTCTTGCAAAGAAAGGCAGAACAAGAACCAATGGCTGGAAGCAGAAATCAGAAAAATTCTCCTTAGAACAAGGCAGAGATTTGTAAGAGGGAGGGTGACTCATCACTGGAACAAAGTGGCAAGAGAAGTGATGGATTCTCCATCTCTTGATGTCTTCCAGTGAAGACTAGATGCCTTTCGGGAAGGTGCTTTAGTGCAAAAGCAGCTCTTGTGACACACGGGAGGGCTGGGAGATGCAGGGCATCATATTAGATGCTCCAATGGTCCCTTCTGGCCTTAAGTCGACTAATTTATGAAAAACTGGTGCTTTAGTGTATAGCCGGCTCCATCCCCCGACTCACCAGTCATTGAGTGCGGAGATCCGGGGGCAACAACTCCAAGCTCCAAGAGGCTGGGCAGGGGCAGGACATCGCTGGGAGGGGTGGGGTGGGGAGGCAGTGAGATCACAAAGGCCTTTTGCAGGACCTCAGCCCATTGGGCAAAGGTGGTGGGGAGGGGGTGACCTCACAGAGAGACCCCGACATCAGCGGGGCAGGGCCGAGGTGCAGGGCCAGGGCAGTCGCTGAGACCCCCCCGGCTTTGCTGCCGCACGTCTCCTTCTCCCGGTCTCCCCTCGAGGACGGGGAGAGAATTAGGATTCACGTCGTAGCATGAGGAGGAGCCTCTGTGGAGCTTTCTCCTTTCCTACCCCTGGTTGTGCCAGAAAACGAACGTCCCTTGGACAAGGTCGGAGGCTGCGAGAGGTTTGGAACCTGTTGGGTCTGATGCACCTGCTGCAGGCAGAATTCTCGGCACAGAAAACACTGGCTTAAGGGGGCAGAATGTGATTTCCTACCGAGCGCTTTGACGCTTGGAATCACTGGGGACCTTGGGGTTTATCCTTTTTGGTTTCCCTTTTCCTCTTTCCTCCCTCCTTTCTCCTCTTCTCTTGCTTCTTTTTTCCCTCTTTCCCTCTCTCTCCCAAGGAGGGGTGTGTGTGGAGGGTGCGCAAGGGGGGGTTGCTCTCATCGCGGGAGGTCCTCACAAAGAGGTGGGTCTGGATCTGAGAGCGATCCGCTCTGATGGTGACCTGGCCGTCCTGTGGGACCTCTGGTGAGACCTCTCAGCCGCCCGCCCCTCAGAGTCTCAGGGCTGCATCCCGTTCTGGTGTCCACATTTCAAAAATAAAGTTAAAAAAACTGGAGAGGGTGCAGAAAAGAGCCATATTTGAGGGATGGAGAAGACTTACAAGGAGGAATTGAAAAACTCAGTCTGTTTAGTTTTTAAAAAGATGGAGAGGTGAGCTGATGGCAGCCTGCAGTGCCTTCGCTGAGAGAAAACACCAAGTATTTAAAGGGCTCTTTAGTCTTGCAAAGAAAGGCAGAACAAGAACCAATGGCTGGAAGCAGAAATCAGAAAAATTCTCCTTAGAACAAGGCAGAGATTTGTAAGAGGGAGGGTGACTCATCACTGGAACAAACTGGCAAGAGAAGTGATGGATTCTCCATCTCTTGATGTCTTCCAGTGAAGACTAGATGCCTTTCGGGAAGGTGCTTTAGTGCAAAAGCAGCTCTTGTGACACACGGGAGGG
This sequence comes from Caretta caretta, assembly GCF_965140235.1. NCBI lineage: Eukaryota > Metazoa > Chordata > Testudines > Cheloniidae > Caretta > Caretta caretta. The sequence continues at coordinate 76,883,996 of NC_134216.1, forward strand.
CTGGGAGATGCAGGGCATCATATTAGATGCTCCAGTGGTCCCTTCTGGCCTTAAGTCGACTAATTTATGAAAAACTGGTGCTTTAGTGTATAGCCGGCTCCATCCCCCGACTCACCAGTCATTGAGTGCGGAGATCTGGGGGCAACAACTCCAAGCTCCAAGAGGCTGGGCAGGGGCAGGACATCGCTGGGAGGGGTGGGGTGGGGAGGCAGTGAGATCACAAAGTCCTTTTGCAGGACCTCAGCCCATTGGGCAAAGGTGGTGGGGAGGGGGTGACCTCACAGAGAGACCCCGACATCAGCGGGGCAGGGCCGAGGTGCAGGGCCAGGGCAGTCGCTGAGACCCCCCCGGCTTTGCTGCCGCACGTCTCCTTCTCCCGGTCTCCCCTCGAGGACGGGGAGAGAATTAGGATTCACGTCGTAGCATGAGGAGGAGCCTCTGTGGAGCTTTCTCCTTTCCTACCCCTGGTTGTGCCAGAAAACGAACGTCCCTTGGACAAGGTCGGAGGCTTCGAGAGGTTTGGAACCTGTTGGGTCTGATGCACCTGCTGCAGGCAGAATTCTCGGCACAGAAAACCCTGGCTTAAGGGGGCAGAATGTGATTTCCTATCGAGCGCTTTGACGCTTGGAATCACTGGGGACCTTGGGGTTTATCCTTTTTGGTTTCCCTTTTCCTCTTTCCTCCCTCCTTTCTCCTCTTCTCTTGCTTCTTTTTTCCCTCTTTCCCTCTCTCTCCCAAGGAGGGGTGTGTGTGGAGGGTGCGCAAGGGGGGGTTGCTCTCATCGCGGGAGGTCCTCACAAAGAGGTGGGTCTGGATCTGAGAGCGATCCGCTCTGATGGTGACCTGGCCGTCCTGTGGGACCTCTGGTGAGACCTCTCAGCCGCCCGCCCCTCAGAGTCTCAGGGCTGCATCCCGTTCTGGTGTCCACATTTCAAAAATAAAGTTAAAAAAACTGGAGAGGGTGCAGAAAAGAGCCATATTTGAGGGATGGAGAAGACTTACAAGGAGGAATTGAAAAACTCAGTCTGTTTAGTTTTTAAAAAGATGGAGAGGTGAGCTGATGGCAGCCTGCAGTGCCTTCGCTGAGAGAAAACACCAAGTATTTAAAGGGCTCTTTAGTCTTGCAAAGAAAGGCAGAACAAGAACCAATGGCTGGAAGCAGAAATCAGAAAAATTCTCCTTAGAACAAGGCAGAGATTTGTAAGAGGGAGGGTGACTCATCACTGGAACAAAGTGGCAAGAGAAGTGATGGATTCTCCATCTCTTGATGTCTTCCAGTGAAGACTAGATGCCTTTCGGGAAGGTGCTTTAGTGCAAAAGCAGCTCTTGTGACACACGGGAGGGCTGGGAGATGCAGGGCATCATATTAGATGCTCCAATGGTCCCTTCTGGCCTTAAGTCGACTAATTTATGAAAAACTGGTGCTTTAGTGTATAGCCGGCTCCATCCCCCGACTCACCAGTCATTGAGTGCGGAGATCCGGGGGCAACAACTCCAAGCTCCAAGAGGCTGGGCAGGGGCAGGACATCGCTGGGAGGGGTGGGGTGGGGAGGCAGTGAGATCACAAAGGCCTTTTGCAGGACCTCAGCCCATTGGGCAAAGGTGGTGGGGAGGGGGTGACCTCACAGAGAGACCCCGACATCAGCGGGGCAGGGCCGAGGTGCAGGGCCAGGGCAGTCGCTGAGACCCCCCCGGCTTTGCTGCCGCACGTCTCCTTCTCCCGGTCTCCCCTCGAGGACGGGGAGAGAATTAGGATTCACGTCGTAGCATGAGGAGGAGCCTCTGTGGAGCTTTCTCCTTTCCTACCCCTGGTTGTGCCAGAAAACGAACGTCCCTTGGACAAGGTCGGAGGCTGCGAGAGGTTTGGAACCTGTTGGGTCTGATGCACCTGCTGCAGGCAGAATTCTCGGCACAGAAAACACTGGCTTAAGGGGGCAGAATGTGATTTCCTACCGAGCGCTTTGACGCTTGGAATCACTGGGGAACTTGGGGTTTATCCTTTTTGGTTTCCCTTTTCCTCTTTCCTCCCTCCTTTCTCCTCTTCTCTTGCTTCTTTTTTCCCTCTTTCCCTCTCTCTCCCAAGGAGGGGTGTGTGTGGAGGGTGCGCAAGGGGGGGTTGCTCTCATCGCGGGAGGTCCTCACAAAGAGGTGGGTCTGGATCTGAGAGCGATCCGCTCTGATGGTGACCTGGCCGTCCTGTGGGACCTCTGGTGAGACCTCTCAGCCGCCCGCCCCTCAGAGTCTCAGGGCTGCATCCCGTTCTGGTGTCCACATTTCAAAAATAAAGTTAAAAAAACTGGAGAGGGTGCAGAAAAGAGCCATATTTGAGGGATGGAGAAGACTTACAAGGAGGAATTGAAAAACTCAGTCTGTTTAGTTTTTAAAAAGATGGAGAGGTGAGCTGATGGCAGCCTGCAGTGCCTTCGCTGAGAGAAAACACCAAGTATTTAAAGGGCTCTTTAGTCTTGCAAAGAAAGGCAGAACAAGAACCAATGGCTGGAAGCAGAAATCAGAAAAATTCTCCTTAGAACAAGGCAGAGATTTGTAAGAGGGAGGGTGACTCATCACTGGAACAAACTGGCAAGAGAAGTGATGGATTCTCCATCTCTTGATGTCTTCCAGTGAAGACTAGATGCCTTTCGGGAAGGTGCTTTAGTGCAAAAGCAGCTCTTGTGACACACGGGAGGGCTGGGAGATGCAGGGCATCATATTAGATGCTCCAATGGTCCCTTCTGGCCTTAAGTCGACTAATTTATGAAAAACTGGTGCTTTAGTGTATAGCCGGCTCCATCCCCCGACTCACCAGTCATTGAGTGCGGAGATCCGGGGGCAACAACTCCAAGCTCCAAGAGGCTGGGCAGGGGCAGGACATCGCTGGGAGGGGTGGGGTGGGGAGGCAGTGAGATCACAAAGGCCTTTTGCAGGACCTCAGCCCATTGGGCAAAGGTGGTGGGGAGGGGGTGACCTCACAGAGAGACCCCGACATCAGCGGGGCAGGGCCGAGGTGCAGGGCCAGGGCAGTCGCTGAGACCCCCCCGGCTTTGCTGCCGCACGTCTCCTTCTCCCGGTCTCCCCTCGAGGACGGGGAGAGAATTAGGATTCACGTTGTAGCATGAGGAGGAGCCTCTGTGGAGCTTTCTCCTTTCCTACCCCTGGTTGTGCCAGAAAACGAACGTCCCTTGGACAAGGTCGGAGGCTGCGAGAGGTTTGGAACCTGTTGGGTCTGATGCACCTGCTGCAGGCAGAATTCTCGGCACAGAAAACACTGGCTTAAGGGGGCAGAATGTGATTTCCTACCGAGCGCTTTGACGCTTGGAATCACTGGGGACCTTGGGGTTTATCCTTTTTGGTTTCCCTTTTCCTCTTTCCTCCCTCCTTTCTCCTCTTCTCTTGCTTCTTTTTTCCCTCTTTCCCTCTCTCTCCCAAGGAGGAGGGTGGGCAAGGGGGGGTTGCTCTCATCGCGGGAGGTCCTCACAAAGAGGTGGGTCTGGATCTGAGAGCGATCCGCTCTGATGGTGACCTGGCCGTCCTGTGGGACCTCTGGTGAGACCTCTCAGCCGCCCGCCCCTCAGAGTCTCAGGGCTGCATCCCGTTCTGGTGTCCACATTTCAAAAATAAAGTTAAAAAAACTGGAGAGGGTGCAGAAAAGAGCCATATTTGAGGGATGGAGAAGACTTACAAGGAGGAATTGAAAAACTCAGTCTGTTTAGTTTTTAAAAAGATGGAGAGGTGAGCTGATGGCAGCCTGCAGTGCCTTCGCTGAGAGAAAACACCAAGTATTTAAAGGGCTCTTTAGTCTTGCAAAGAAAGGCAGAACAAGAACCAATGGCTGGAAGCAGAAATCAGAAAAATTCTCCTTAGAACAAGGCAGAGATTTGTAAGAGGGAGGGTGACTCATCACTGGAACAAAGTGGCAAGAGAAGTGATGGATTCTCCATCTCTTGATGTCTTCCAGTGAAGACTAGATGCCTTTCGGGAAGGTGCTTTAGTGCAAAAGCAGCTCTTGTGACACACGGGAGGGCTGGGAGATGCAGGGCATCATATTAGATGCTCCAATGGTCCCTTCTGGCCTTAAGTCGACTAATTTATGAAAAACTGGTGCTTTAGTGTATAGCCGGCTCCATCCCCCGACTCACCAGTCATTGAGTGCGGAGATCCGGGGGCAACAACTCCAAGCTCCAAGAGGCTGGGCAGGGGCAGGACATCGCTGGGAGGGGTGGGGTGGGGAGGCAGTGAGATCACAAAGGCCTTTTGCAGGACCTCAGCCCATTGGGCAAAGGTGGTGGGGAGGGGGTGACCTCACAGAGAGACCCCGACATCAGCGGGGCAGGGCCGAGGTGCAGGGCCAGGGCAGTCGCTGAGACCCCCCCGGCTTTGCTGCCGCACGTCTCCTTCTCCCGGTCTCCCCTCGAGGACGGGGAGAGAATTAGGATTCACGTCGTAGCATGAGGAGGAGCCTCTGTGGAGCTTTCTCCTTTCCTACCCCTGGTTGTGCCAGAAAACGAACGTCCCTTGGACAAGGTCGGAGGCTGCGAGAGGTTTGGAACCTGTTGGGTCTGATGCACCTGCTGCAGGCAGAATTCTCGGCACAGAAAACACTGGCTTAAGGGGGCAGAATGTGATTTCCTACCGAGCGCTTTGACGCTTGGAATCACTGGGGACCTTGGGGTTTATCCTTTTTGGTTTCCCTTTTCCTCTTTCCTCCCTCCTTTCTCCTCTTCTCTTGCTTCTTTTTTCCCTCTTTCCCTCTCTCTCCCAAGGAGGGGTGTGTGTGGAGGGTGCGCAAGGGGGGGTTGCTCTCATCGCGGGAGGTCCTCACAAAGAGGTGGGTCTGGATCTGAGAGCGATCCGCTCTGATGGTGACCTGGCCGTCCTGTGGGACCTCTGGTGAGACCTCTCAGCCGCCCGCCCCTCAGAGTCTCAGGGCTGCATCCCGTTCTGGTGTCCACATTTCAAAAATAAAGTTAAAAAAACTGGAGAGGGTGCAGAAAAGAGCCATATTTGAGGGATGGAGAAGACTTACAAGGAGGAATTGAAAAACTCAGTCTGTTTAGTTTTTAAAAAGATGGAGAGGTGAGCTGATGGCAGCCTGCAGTGCCTTCGCTGAGAGAAAACACCAAGTATTTAAAGGGCTCTTTAGTCTTGCAAAGAAAGGCAGAACAAGAACCAATGGCTGGAAGCAGAAATCAGAAAAATTCTCCTTAGAACAAGGCAGAGATTTGTAAGAGGGAGGGTGACTCATCACTGGAACAAACTGGCAAGAGAAGTGATGGATTCTCCATCTCTTGATGTCTTCCAGTGAAGACTAGATGCCTTTCGGGAAGGTGCTTTAGTGCAAAAGCAGCTCTTGTGACACACGGGAGGGCTGGGAGATGCAGGGCATCATATTAGATGCTCCAATGGTCCCTTCTGGCCTTAAGTCGACTAATTTATGAAAAACTGGTGCTTTAGTGTATAGCCGGCTCCATCCCCCGACTCACCAGTCATTGAGTGCGGAGATCCGGGGGCAACAACTCCAAGCTCCAAGAGGCTGGGCAGGGGCAGGACATCGCTGGGAGGGGTGGGGTGGGGAGGCAGTGAGATCACAAAGGCCTTTTGCAGGACCTCAGCCCATTGGGCAAAGGTGGTGGGGAGGGGGTGACCTCACAGAGAGACCCCGACATCAGCGGGGCAGGGCCGAGGTGCAGGGCCAGGGCAGTCGCTGAGACCCCCCCGGCTTTGCTGCCGCACGTCTCCTTCTCCCGGTCTCCCCTCGAGGACGGGGAGAGAATTAGGATTCACGTCGTAGCATGAGGAGGAGCCTCTGTGGAGCTTTCTCCTTTCCTACCCCTGGTTGTGCCAGAAAACGAACGTCCCTTGGACAAGGTCGGAGGCTGCGAGAGGTTTGGAACCTGTTGGGTCTGATGCACCTGCTGCAGGCAGAATTCTCGGCACAGAAAACACTGGCTTAAGGGGGCAGAATGTGATTTCCTACCGAGCGCTTTGACGCTTGGAATCACTGGGGACCTTGGGGTTTATCCTTTTTGGTTTCCCTTTTCCTCTTTCCTCCCTCCTTTCTCCTCTTCTCTTGCTTCTTTTTTCCCTCTTTCCCTCTCTCTCCCAAGGAGGGGTGTGTGTGGAGGGTGCGCAAGGGGGGGTTGCTCTCATCGCGGGAGGTCCTCACAAAGAGGTGGGTCTGGATCTGAGAGCGATCCGCTCTGATGGTGACCTGGCCGTCCTGTGGGACCTCTGGTGAGACCTCTCAGCCGCCCGCCCCTCAGAGTCTCAGGGCTGCATCCCGTTCTGGTGTCCACATTTCAAAAATAAAGTTAAAAAAACTGGAGAGGGTGCAGAAAAGAGCCATATTTGAGGGATGGAGAAGACTTACAAGGAGGAATTGAAAAACTCAGTCTGTTTAGTTTTTAAAAAGATGGAGAGGTGAGCTGATGGCAGCCTGCAGTGCCTTCGCTGAGAGAAAACACCAAGTATTTAAAGGGCTCTTTAGTCTTGCAAAGAAAGGCAGAACAAGAACCAATGGCTGGAAGCAGAAATCAGAAAAATTCTCCTTAGAACAAGGCAGAGATTTGTAAGAGGGAGGGTGACTCATCACTGGAACAAACTGGCAAGAGAAGTGATGGATTCTCCATCTCTTGATGTCTTCCAGTGAAGACTAGATGCCTTTCGGGAAGGTGCTTTAGTGCAAAAGCAGCTCTTGTGACACACGGGAGGGCTGGGAGATGCAGGGCATCATATTAGATGCTCCAATGGTCCCTTCTGGCCTTAAGTCGACTAATTTATGAAAAACTGGTGCTTTAGTGTATAGCCGGCTCCATCCCCCGACTCACCAGTCATTGAGTGCGGAGATCCGGGGGCAACAACTCCAAGCTCCAAGAGGCTGGGCAGGGGCAGGACATCGCTGGGAGGGGTGGGGTGGGGAGGCAGTGAGATCACAAAGGCCTTTTGCAGGACCTCAGCCCATTGGGCAAAGGTGGTGGGGAGGGGGTGACCTCACAGAGAGACCCCGACATCAGCGGGGCAGGGCCGAGGTGCAGGGCCAGGGCAGTCGCTGAGACCCCCCCGGCTTTGCTGCCGCACGTCTCCTTCTCCCGGTCTCCCCTCGAGGACGGGGAGAGAATTAGGATTCACGTCGTAGCATGAGGAGGAGCCTCTGTGGAGCTTTCTCCTTTCCTACCCCTGGTTGTGCCAGAAAACGAACGTCCCTTGGAGAAGGTCGGAGGCTGCGAGAGGTTTGGAACCTGTTGGGTCTGATGCACCTGCTGCAGGCAGAATTCTCGGCACAGAAAACACTGGCTTAAGGGGGCAGAATGTGATTTCCTACCGAGCGCTTTGACGCTTGGAATCACTGGGGACCTTGGGGTTTATCCTTTTTGGTTTCCCTTTTCCTCTTTCCTCCCTCCTTTGTCCTCTTCTCTTGCTTCTTTTTTCCCTCTTTCCCTCTCTCTCCCAAGGAGGAGGGTGGGCAAGGGGGGGTTGCTCTCATCGCGGGAGGTCCTCACAAAGAGGTGGGTCTGGATCTGAGAGCGATCCGCTCTGATGGTGACCTGGCCGTCCTGTGGGACCTCTGGTGAGACCTCTCAGCCGCCCGCCCCTCAGAGTCTCAGGGCTGCATCCCGTTCTGGTGTCCACATTTCAAAAATAAAGTTAAAAAAACTGGAGAGGGTGCAGAAAAGAGCCATATTTGAGGGATGGAGAAGACTTACAAGGAGGAATTGAAAAACTCAGTCTGTTTAGTTTTTAAAAAGATGGAGAGGTGAGCTGATGGCAGCCTGCAGTGCCTTCGCTGAGAGAAAACACCAAGTATTTAAAGGGCTCTTTAGTCTTGCAAAGAAAGGCAGAACAAGAACCAATGGCTGGAAGCAGAAATCAGAAAAATTCTCCTTAGAACAAGGCAGAGATTTGTAAGAGGGAGGGCGGCTCATCACTGGAACAAACTGGCAAGAGAAGTGATGGATTCTCCATCTCTTGATGTCTTCCAGTGAAGACTAGATGCCTTTCGGGAAGGTGCTTTAGTGCAAAAGCAGCTCTTGTGACACACGGGAGGGCTGGGAGATGCAGGGCATCATATTAGATGCTCCAATGGTCCCTTCTGGCCTTAAGTCGACTAATTTATGAAAAACTGGTGCTTTAGTGTATAGCCGGCTCCATCCCCCGACTCACCAGTCATTGAGTGCGGAGATCCGGGGGCAACAACTCCAAGCTCCAAGAGGCTGGGCAGGGGCAGGACATCAGCTGGGAGGGGAGGGGTGGCGGGGCAGTGAGATCACAAAGGCCTTTTGCAGGACCTCAGCCCATTGGGCAAAGGTGGTGGGGAGGGGGTGACCTCACAGAGAGACCCCGACATCAGCGGGGCAGGGCCGAGGTGCAGGGCCAGGGCAGTCGCTGAGACCCCCCCGGCTTTGCTGCCGCACGTCTCCTTCTCCCGGTCTCCCCTCGAGGACGGGGAGAGAATTAGGATTCACGTCGTAGCATGAGGAGGAGCCTCTGTGGAGCTTTCTCCTTTCCTACCCCTGGTTGTGCCAGAAAACGAACGTCCCTTGGACAAGGTCGGAGGCTGCGAGAGGTTTGGAACCTGTTGGGTCTGATGCACCTGCTGCAGGCAGAATTCTCGGCACAGAAAACACTGGCTTAAGGGGGCAGAATGTGATTTCCTACCGAGCGCTTTGACGCTTGGAATCACTGGGGACCTTGGGGTTTATCCTTTTTGGTTTCCCTTTTCCTCTTTCCTCCCTCCTTTCTCCTCTTCTCTTGCTTCTTTTTTCCCTCTTTCCCTCTCTCTCCCAAGGAGGAGGGTGGGCAAGGGGGGGTTGCTCTCATCGCGGGAGGTCCTCACAAAGAGGTGGGTCTGGATCTGAGAGCGATCCGCTCTGATGGTGACCTGGCCGTCCTGTGGGACCTCTGGTGAGACCTCTCAGCCGCCCGCCCCTCAGAGTCTCAGGGCTGCATCCCGTTCTGGTGTCCACATTTCAAAAATAAAGTTAAAAAAACTGGAGAGGGTGCAGAAAAGAGCCATATTTGAGGGATGGAGAAGACTTACAAGGAGGAATTGAAAAACTCAGTCTGTTTAGTTTTTAAAAAGATGGAGAGGTGAGCTGATGGCAGCCTGCAGTGCCTTCGCTGAGAGAAAACACCAAGTATTTAAAGGGCTCTTTAGTCTTGCAAAGAAAGGCAGAACAAGAACCAATGGCTGGAAGCAGAAATCAGAAAAATTCTCCTTAGAACAAGGCAGAGATTTGTAAGAGGGAGGGCGGCTCATCACTGGAACAAACTGGCAAGAGAAGTGATGGATTCTCCATCTCTTGATGTCTTCCAGTGAAGACTAGATGCCTTTCGGGAAGGTGCTTTAGTGCAAAAGCAGCTCTTGTGACACACGGGAGGGCTGGGAGATGCAGGGCATCATATTAGATGCTCCAATGGTCCCTTCTGGCCTTAAGTCGACTAATTTATGAAAAACTGGTGCTTTAGTGTATAGCCGGCTCCATCCCCCGACTCACCAGTCATTGAGTGCGGAGATCCGGGGGCAACAACTCCAAGCTCCAAGAGGCTGGGCAGGGGCAGGACATCGCTGGGAGGGGTGGGGTGGGGAGGCAGTGAGATCACAAAGGCCTTTTGCAGGACCTCAGCCCATTGGGCAAAGGTGGTGGGGAGGGGGTGACCTCACAGAGAGACCCCGACATCAGTGGGGCAGGGCCGAGGTGCAGGGCCAGGGCAGTCGCTGAGACCCCCCCGGCTTTGCTGCCGCACGTCTCCTTCTCCCGGTCTCCCCTCGAGGACGGGGAGAGAATTAGGATTCACGTCGTAGCATGAGGAGGAGCCTCTGTGGAGCTTTCTCCTTTCCTACCCCTGGTTGTGCCAGTAAACGAACGTCCCTTGGACAAGGTCGGAGGCTGCGAGAGGTTTGGAACCTGTTGGGTCTGATGCACCTGCTGCAGGCAGAATTCTCGGCACAGAAAACACTGGCTTAAGGGGGCAGAATGTGATTTCCTACCGAGCGCTTTGACGCTTGGAATCACTGGGGACCTTGGGGTTTATCCTTTTTGGTTTCCCTTTTCCTCTTTCCTCCCTCCTTTCTCCTCTTCTCTTGCTTCTTTTTTCCCTCTTTCCCTCTCTCTCCCAAGGAGGAGGGTGCGCAAGGGGGGGTTGCTCTCATCGCGGGAGGTCCTCACAAAGAGGTGGGTCTGGATCTGAGAGCGATCCGCTCTGATGGTGACCTGGCCGTCCTGTGGGACCTCTGGTGAGACCTCTCAGCCGCCCGCCCCTCAGAGTCTCAGGGCTGCATCCCGTTCTGGTGTCCACATTTCAAAAATAAAGTTAAAAAAACTGGAGAGGGTGCAGAAAAGAGCCATATTTGAGGGATGGAGAAGACTTACAAGGAGGAATTGAAAAACTCAGTCTGTTTAGTTTTTAAAAAGATGGAGAGGTGAGCTGATGGCAGCCTGAAGTGCCTTCGCTGAGAGAAAACACCAAGTATTTAAAGGGCTCTTTAGTCTTGCAAAGAAAGGCAGAACAAGAACCAATGGCTGGAAGCAGAAATCAGAAAAATTCTCCTTAGAACAAGGCAGAGATTTGTAAGAGGGAGGGTGACTCATCACTGGAACAAACTGGCAAGAGAAGTGATGGATTCTCCATCTCTTGATGTCTTCCAGTGAAGACTAGATGCCTTTCGGGAAGGTGCTTTAGTGCAAAAGCAGCTCTTGTGACACACGGGAGGGCTGGGAGATGCAGGGCATCATATTAGATGCTCCAATGGTCCCTTCTGGCCTTAAGTCGACTAATTTATGAAAAACTGGTGCTTTAGTGTATAGCCGGCTCCATCCCCCGACTCACCAGTCATTGAGTGCGGAGATCCGGGGGCAACAACTCCAAGCTCCAAGAGGCTGGGCAGGGGCAGGACATCGCTGGGAGGGGTGGGGTGGGGAGGCAGTGAGATCACAAAGGCCTTTTGCAGGACCTCAGCCCATTGGGCAAAGGTGGTGGGGAGGGGGTGACCTCACAGAGAGACCCCGACATCAGCGGGGCAGGGCCGAGGTGCAGGGCCAGGGCAGTCGCTGAGACCCCCCCGGCTTTGCTGCCGCACGTCTCCTTCTCCCGGTCTCCCCTCGAGGACGGGGAGAGAATTAGGATTCACGTCGTAGCATGAGGAGGAGCCTCTGTGGAGCTTTCTCCTTTCCTACCCCTGGTTGTGCCAGTAAACGAACGTCCCTTGGACAAGGTCGGAGGCTGCGAGAGGTTTGGAACCTGTTGGGTCTGATGCACCTGCTGCAGGCAAAATTCTCGGCACAGAAAACACTGGCTTAAGGGGGCAGAATGTGATTTCCTACCGAGCGCTTTGACGCTTGGAATCACTGGGGACCTTGGGGTTTATCCTTTTTGGTTTCCCTTTTCCTCTTTCCTCCCTCCTTTCTCCTCTTCTCTTGCTTCTTTTTTCCCTCTTTCCCTCTCTCTCCCAAGGAGGAGGGTGGGCAAGGGGGGGTTGCTCTCATCGCGGGAGGTCCTCACAAAGAGGTGGGTCTGGATCTGAGAGCGATCCGCTCTGATGGTGACCTGGCCGTCCTGTGGGACCTCTGGTGAGACCTCTCAGCCGCCCGCCCCTCAGAGTCTCAGGGCTGCATCCCGTTCTGGTGTCCACATTTCAAAAATAAAGTTAAAAAAACTGGAGAGGGTGCAGAAAAGAGCCATATTTGAGGGATGGAGAAGACTTACAAGGAGGAATTGAAAAACTCAGTCTGTTTAGTTTTTAAAAAGATGGAGAGGTGAGCTGATGGCAGCCTGCAGTGCCTTCGCTGAGAGAAAACACCAAGTATTTAAAGGGCTCTTTAGTCTTGCAAAGAAAGGCAGAACAAGAACCAATGGCTGGAAGCAGAAATCAGAAAAATTCTCCTTAGAACAAGGCAGAGATTTGTAAGAGGGAGGGTGACTCATCACTGGAACAAACTGGCAAGAGAAGTGATGGATTCTCCATCTCTTGATGTCTTCCAGTGAAGACTAGATGCCTTTCGGGAAGGTGCTTTAGTGCAAAAGCAGCTCTTGTGACACACGGGAGGGCTGGGAGATGCAGGGCATCATATTAGATGCTCCAATGGTCCCTTCTGGCCTTAAGTCGACTAATTTATGAAAAACTGGTGCTTTAGTGTATAGCCGGCTCCATCCCCCGACTCACCAGTCATTGAGTGCGGAGATCCGGGGGCAACAACTCCAAGCTCCAAGAGGCTGGGCAGGGGCAGGACATCGCTGGGAGGGGTGGGGTGGGGAGGCAGTGAGATCACAAAGGCCTTTTGCAGGACCTCAGCCCATTGGGCAAAGGTGGTGGGGAGGGGGTGACCTCACAGAGAGACCCCGACATCAGCGGGGCAGGGCCGAGGTGCAGGGCCAGGGCAGTCGCTGAGACCCCCCCGGCTTTGCTGCCGCACGTCTCCTTCTCCCGGTCTCCCCTCGAGGACGGGGAGAGAATTAGGATTCACGTCGTAGCATGAGGAGGAGCCTCTGTGGAGCTTTCTCCTTTCCTACCCCTGGTTGTGCCAGAAAACGAACGTCCCTTGGACAAGGTCGGAGGCTGCGAGAGGTTTGGAACCTGTTGGGTCTGATGCACCTGCTGCAGGCAGAATTCTCGGCACAGAAAACACTGGCTTAAGGGGGCAGAATGTGATTTCCTACCGAGCGCTTTGACGCTTGGAATCACTGGGGACCTTGGGGTTTATCCTTTTTGGTTTCCCTTTTCCTCTTTCCTCCCTCCTTTCTCCTCTTCTCTTGCTTCTTTTTTCCCTCTTTCCCTCTCTCTCCCAAGGAGGAGGGTGGGCAAGGGGGGGTTGCTCTCATCGCGGGAGGTCCTCACAAAGAGGTGGGTCTGGATCTGAGAGCGATCCGCTCTGATGGTGACCTGGCCGTCCTGTGGGACCTCTGGTGAGACCTCTCAGCCGCCCGCCCCTCAGAGTCTCAGGGCTGCATCCCATTCTGGTGTCCACATTTCAAAAATAAAGTTAAAAAAACTGGAGAGGGTGCAGAAAAGAGCCATATTTGAGGGATGGAGAAGACTTACAAGGAGGAATTGAAAAACTCAGTCTGTTTAGTTTTTAAAAAGATGGAGAGGTGAGCTGATGGCAGCCTGCAGTGCCTTCGCTGAGAGAAAACACCAAGTATTTAAAGGGCTCTTTAGTCTTGCAAAGAAAGGCAGAACAAGAACCAATGGCTGGAAGCAGAAATCAGAAAAATTCTCCTTAGAACAAGGCAGAGATTTGTAATAGGGAGGGCGGCTCATCACTGGAACAAACTGGCAAGAGAAGTGATGGATTCTCCATCTCTTGATGTCTTCCAGTGAAGACTAGATGCCTTTCGGGAAGGTGCTTTAGTGCAAAAGCAGCTCTTGTGACACACGGGAGGGCTGGGAGATGCAGGGCATCATATTAGATGCTCCAATGGTCCCTTCTGGCCTTAAGTCGACTAATTTATGAAAAACTGGTGCTTTAGTGTATAGCCGGCTCCATCCCCCGACTCACCAGTCATTGAGTGCGGAGATCCGGGGGCAACAACTCCAAGCTCCAAGAGGCTGGGCAGGGGCAGGACATCGCTGGGAGGGGTGGGGTGGGGAGGCAGTGAGATCACAAAGGCCTTTTGCAGGACCTCAGCCCATTGGGCAAAGGTGGTGGGGAGGGGGTGACCTCACAGAGAGACCCCGACATCAGTGGGGCAGGGCCGAGGTGCAGGGCCAGGGCAGTCGCTGAGACCCCCCCGGCTTTGCTGCCGCACGTCTCCTTCTCCCGGTCTCCCCTCGAGGACGGGGAGAGAATTAGGATTCACGTCGTAGCATGAGGAGGAGCCTCTGTGGAGCTTTCTCCTTTCCTACCCCTGGTTGTGCCAGTAAACGAACGTCCCTTGGACAAGGTCGGAGGCTGCGAGAGGTTTGGAACCTGTTGGGTCTGATGCACCTGCTGCAGGCAGAATTCTCGGCACAGAAAACACTGGCTTAAGGGGGCAGAATGTGATTTCCTACCGAGCGCTTTGACGCTTGGAATCACTGGGGACCTTGGGGTTTATCCTTTTTGGTTTCCCTTTTCCTCTTTCCTCCCTCCTTTCTCCTCTTCTCTTGCTTCTTTTTTCCCTCTTTCCCTCTCTCTCCCAAGGAGGAGGGTGCGCAAGGGGGGGTTGCTCTCATCGCGGGAGGTCCTCACAAAGAGGTGGGTCTGGATCTGAGAGCGATCCGCTCTGATGGTGACCTGGCCGTCCTGTGGGACCTCTGGTGAGACCTCTCAGCCGCCCGCCCCTCAGAGTCTCAGGGCTGCATCCCGTTCTGGTGTCCACATTTCAAAAATAAAGTTAAAAAAACTGGAGAGGGTGCAGAAAAGAGCCATATTTGAGGGATGGAGAAGACTTACAAGGAGGAATTGAAAAACTCAGTCTGTTTAGTTTTTAAAAAGATGGAGAGGTGAGCTGATGGCAGCCTGAAGTGCCTTCGCTGAGAGAAAACACCAAGTATTTAAAGGGCTCTTTAGTCTTGCAAAGAAAGGCAGAACAAGAACCAATGGCTGGAAGCAGAAATCAGAAAAATTCTCCTTAGAACAAGGCAGAGATTTGTAAGAGGGAGGGTGACTCATCACTGGAACAAACTGGCAAGAGAAGTGATGGATTCTCCATCTCTTGATGTCTTCCAGTGAAGACTAGATGCCTTTCGGGAAGGTGCTTTAGTGCAAAAGCAGCTCTTGTGACACACGGGAGGGCTGGGAGATGCAGGGCATCATATTAGATGCTCCAATGGTCCCTTCTGGCCTTAAGTCGACTAATTTATGAAAAACTGGTGCTTTAGTGTATAGCCGGCTCCATCCCCCGACTCACCAGTCATTGAGTGCGGAGATCCGGGGGCAACAACTCCAAGCTCCAAGAGGCTGGGCAGGGGCAGGACATCGCTGGGAGGGGTGGGGTGGGGAGGCAGTGAGATCACAAAGGCCTTTTGCAGGACCTCAGCCCATTGGGCAAAGGTGGTGGGGAGGGGGTGACCTCACAGAGAGACCCCGACATCAGCGGGGCAGGGCCGAGGTGCAGGGCCAGGGCAGTCGCTGAGACCCCCCCGGCTTTGCTGCCGCACGTCTCCTTCTCCCGGTCTCCCCTCGAGGACGGGGAGAGAATTAGGATTCACGTCGTAGCATGAGGAGGAGCCTCTGTGGAGCTTTCTCCTTTCCTACCCCTGGTTGTGCCAGTAAACGAACGTCCCTTGGACAAGGTCGGAGGCTGCGAGAGGTTTGGAACCTGTTGGGTCTGATGCACCTGCTGCAGGCAAAATTCTCGGCACAGAAAACACTGGCTTAAGGGGGCAGAATGTGATTTCCTACCGAGCGCTTTGACGCTTGGAATCACTGGGGAACTTGGGGTTTATCCTTTTTGGTTTCCCTTTTCCTCTTTCCTCCCTCCTTTCTCCTCTTCTCTTGCTTCTTTTTTCCCTCTTTCCCTCTCTCTCCCAAGGAGGAGGGTGGGCAAGGGGGGGTTGCTCTCATCGCGGGAGGTCCTCACAAAGAGGTGGGTCTGGATCTGAGAGCGATCCGCTCTGATGGTGACCTGGCCGTCCTGTGGGACCTCTGGTGAGACCTCTCAGCCGCCCGCCCCTCAGAGTCTCAGGGCTGCATCCCGTTCTGGTGTCCACATTTCAAAAATAAAGTTAAAAAAACTGGAGAGGGTGCAGAAAAGAGCCATATTTGAGGGATGGAGAAGACTTACAAGGAGGAATTGAAAAACTCAGTCTGTTTAGTTTTTAAAAAGATGGAGAGGTGAGCTGATGGCAGCCTGCAGTGCCTTCGCTGAGAGAAAACACCAAGTATTTAAAGGGCTCTTTAGTCTTGCAAAGAAAGGCAGAACAAGAACCAATGGCTGGAAGCAGAAATCAGAAAAATTCTCCTTAGAACAAGGCAGAGATTTGTAAGAGGGAGGGTGACTCATCACTGGAACAAACTGGCAAGAGAAGTGATGGATTCTCCATCTCTTGATGTCTTCCAGTGAAGACTAGATGCCTTTCGGGAAGGTGCTTTAGTGCAAAAGCAGCTCTTGTGACACACGGGAGGGCTGGGAGATGCAGGGCATCATATTAGATGCTCCAATGGTCCCTTCTGGCCTTAAGTCGACTAATTTATGAAAAACTGGTGCTTTAGTGTATAGCCGGCTCCATCCCCCGACTCACCAGTCATTGAGTGCGGAGATCCGGGGGCAACAACTCCAAGCTCCAAGAGGCTGGGCAGGGGCAGGACATCGCTGGGAGGGGTGGGGTGGGGAGGCAGTGAGATCACAAAGGCCTTTTGCAGGACCTCAGCCCATTGGGCAAAGGTGGTGGGGAGGGGGTGACCTCACAGAGAGACCCCGACATCAGCGGGGCAGGGCCGAGGTGCAGGGCCAGGGCAGTCGCTGAGACCCCCCCGGCTTTGCTGCCGCACGTCTCCTTCTCCCGGTCTCCCCTCGAGGACGGGGAGAGAATTAGGATTCACGTTGTAGCATGAGGAGGAGCCTCTGTGGAGCTTTCTCCTTTCCTACCCCTGGTTGTGCCAGAAAACGAACGTCCCTTGGACAAGGTCGGAGGCTGCGAGAGGTTTGGAACCTGTTGGGTCTGATGCACCTGCTGCAGGCAGAATTCTCGGCACAGAAAACACTGGCTTAAGGGGGCAGAATGTGATTTCCTACCGAGCGCTTTGACGCTTGGAATCACTGGGGACCTTGGGGTTTATCCTTTTTGGTTTCCCTTTTCCTCTTTCCTCCCTCCTTTCTCCTCTTCTCTTGCTTCTTTTTTCCCTCTTTCCCTCTCTCTCCCAAGGAGGAGGGTGGGCAAGGGGGGGTTGCTCTCATCGCGGGAGGTCCTCACAAAGAGGTGGGTCTGGATCTGAGAGCGATCCGCTCTGATGGTGACCTGGCCGTCCTGTGGGACCTCTGGTGAGACCTCTCAGCCGCCCGCCCCTCAGAGTCTCAGGGCTGCATCCCGTTCTGGTGTCCACATTTCAAAAATAAAGTTAAAAAAACTGGAGAGGGTGCAGAAAAGAGCCATATTTGAGGGATGGAGAAGACTTACAAGGAGGAATTGAAAAACTCAGTCTGTTTAGTTTTTAAAAAGATGGAGAGGTGAGCTGATGGCAGCCTGCAGTGCCTTCGCTGAGAGAAAACACCAAGTATTTAAAGGGCTCTTTAGTCTTGCAAAGAAAGGCAGAACAAGAACCAATGGCTGGAAGCAGAAATCAGAAAAATTCTCCTTAGAACAAGGCAGAGATTTGTAAGAGGGAGGGTGACTCATCACTGGAACAAAGTGGCAAGAGAAGTGATGGATTCTCCATCTCTTGATGTCTTCCAGTGAAGACTAGATGCCTTTCGGGAAGGTGCTTTAGTGCAAAAGCAGCTCTTGTGACACACGGGAGGGCTGGGAGATGCAGGGCATCATATTAGATGCTCCAATGGTCCCTTCTGGCCTTAAGTCGACTAATTTATGAAAAACTGGTGCTTTAGTGTATAGCCGGCTCCATCCCCCGACTCACCAGTCATTGAGTGCGGAGATCCGGGGGCAACAACTCCAAGCTCCAAGAGGCTGGGCAGGGGCAGGACATCGCTGGGAGGGGTGGGGTGGGGAGGCAGTGAGATCACAAAGGCCTTTTGCAGGACCTCAGCCCATTGGGCAAAGGTGGTGGGGAGGGGGTGACCTCACAGAGAGACCCCGACATCAGCGGGGCAGGGCCGAGGTGCAGGGCCAGGGCAGTCGCTGAGACCCCCCCGGCTTTGCTGCCGCACGTCTCCTTCTCCCGGTCTCCCCTCGAGGACGGGGAGAGAATTAGGATTCACGTTGTAGCATGAGGAGGAGCCTCTGTGGAGCTTTCTCCTTTCCTACCCCTGGTTGTGCCAGAAAACGAACGTCCCTTGGACAAGGTCGGAGGCTGCGAGAGGTTTGGAACCTGTTGGGTCTGATGCACCTGCTGCAGGCAGAATTCTCGGCACAGAAAACACTGGCTTAAGGGGGCAGAATGTGATTTCCTACCGAGCGCTTTGACGCTTGGAATCACTGGGGACCTTGGGGTTTATCCTTTTTGGTTTCCCTTTTCCTCTTTCCTCCCTCCTTTCTCCTCTTCTCTTGCTTCTTTTTTCCCTCTTTCCCTCTCTCTCCCAAGGAGGAGGGTGGGCAAGGGGGGGTTGCTCTCATCGCGGGAGGTCCTCACAAAGAGGTGGGTCTGGATCTGAGAGCGATCCGCTCTGATGGTGACCTGGCCGTCCTGTGGGACCTCTGGTGAGACCTCTCAGCCGCCCGCCCCTCAGAGTCTCAGGGCTGCATCCCGTTCTGGTGTCCACATTTCAAAAATAAAGTTAAAAAAACTGGAGAGGGTGCAGAAAAGAGCCATATTTGAGGGATGGAGAAGACTTACAAGGAGGAATTGAAAAACTCAGTCTGTTTAGTTTTTAAAAAGATGGAGAGGTGAGCTGATGGCAGCCTGCAGTGCCTTCGCTGAGAGAAAACACCAAGTATTTAAAGGGCTCTTTAGTCTTGCAAAGAAAGGCAGAACAAGAACCAATGGCTGGAAGCAGAAATCAGAAAAATTCTCCTTAGAACAAGGCAGAGATTTGTAAGAGGGAGGGTGACTCATCACTGGAACAAAGTGGCAAGAGAAGTGATGGATTCTCCATCTCTTGATGTCTTCCAGTGAAGACTAGATGCCTTTCGGGAAGGTGCTTTAGTGCAAAAGCAGCTCTTGTGACACACGGGAGGATGGGAGATGCAGGGCATCATATTAGATGCTCCAATGGTCCCTTCTGGCCTTAAGTCGACTAATTTATGAAAAACTGGTGCTTTAGTGTATAGCCGGCTCCATCCCCCGACTCACCAGTCATTGAGTGCGGAGATCCGGGGGCAACAACTCCAAGCTCCAAGAGGCTGGGCAGGGGCAGGACATCGCTGGGAGGGGTGGGGTGGGGAGGCAGTGAGATCACAAAGGCCTTTTGCAGGACCTCAGCCCATTGGGCAAAGGTGGTGGGGAGGGGGTGACCTCACAGAGAGACCCCGACATCAGCGGGGCAGGGCCGAGGTGCAGGGCCAGGGCAGTCGCTGAGACCCCCCCGGCTTTGCTGCCGCACGTCTCCTTCTCCCGGTCTCCCCTCGAGGACGGGGAGAGAATTAGGATTCACGTCGTAGCATGAGGAGGAGCCTCTGTGGAGCTTTCTCCTTTCCTACCCCTGGTTGTGCCAGAAAACGAACGTCCCTTGGACAAGGTCGGAGGCTGCGAGAGGTTTGGAACCTGTTGGGTCTGATGCACCTGCTGCAGGCAGAATTCTCGGCACAGAAAACACTGGCTTAAGGGGGCAGAATGTGATTTCCTACCGAGCGCTTTGACGCTTGGAATCACTGGGGACCTTGGGGTTTATCCTTTTGGGTTTCCCTTTTCCTCTTTCCTCCCTCCTTTCTCCTCTTCTCTTGCTTCTTTTTTCCCTCTTTCCCTCTCTCTCCCAAGGAGGGGTGTGTGTGGAGGGTGCGCAAGGGGGGGTTGCTCTCATCGCGGGAGGTCCTCACAAAGAGGTGGGTCTGGATCTGAGAGCGATCCGCTCTGATGGTGACCTGGCCGTCCTGTGGGACCTCTGGTGAGACCTCTCAGCCGCCCGCCCCTCAGAGTCTCAGGGCTGCATCCCGTTCTGGTGTCCACATTTCAAAAATAAAGTTAAAAAAACTGGAGAGGGTGCAGAAAAGAGCCATATTTGAGGGATGGAGAAGACTTACAAGGAGGAATTGAAAAACTCAGTCTGTTTAGTTTTTAAAAAGATGGAGAGGTGAGCTGATGGCAGCCTGCAGTGCCTTCGCTGAGAGAAAACACCAAGTATTTAAAGGGCTCTTTAGTCTTGCAAAGAAAGGCAGAACAAGAACCAATGGCTGGAAGCAGAAATCAGAAAAATTCTCCTTAGAACAAGGCAGAGATTTGTAAGAGGGAGGGTGACTCATCACTGGAACAAACTGGCAAGAGAAGTGATGGATTCTCCATCTCTTGATGTCTTCCAGTGAAGACTAGATGCCTTTCGGGAAGGTGCTTTAGTGCAAAAGCAGCTCTTGTGACACACGGGAGGGCTGGGAGATGCAGGGCATCATATTAGATGCTCCAATGGTCCCTTCTGGCCTTAAGTCGACTAATTTATGAAAAACTGGTGCTTTAGTGTATAGCCGGCTCCATCCCCCGACTCACCAGTCATTGAGTGCGGAGATCCGGGGGCAACAAGTCCAAGCTCCAAGAGGCTGGGCAGGGGCAGGACATCGCTGGGAGGGGTGGGGTGGGGAGGCAGTGAGATCACAAAGGCCTTTTGCAGGACCTCAGCCCATTGGGCAAAGGTGGTGGGGAGGGGGTGACCTCACAGAGAGACCCCGACATCAGCGGGGCAGGGCCGAGGTGCAGGGCCAGGGCAGTCGCTGAGACCCCCCCGGCTTTGCTGCCGCACGTCTCCTTCTCCCGGTCTCCCCTCGAGGACGGGGAGAGAATTAGGATTCACGTCGTAGCATGAGGAGGAGCCTCTGTGGAGCTTTCTCCTTTCCTACCCCTGGTTGTGCCAGAAAACGAACGTCCCTTGGACAAGGTCGGAGGCTGCGAGAGGTTTGGAACCTGTTGGGTCTGATGCACCTGCTGCAGGCAGAATTCTCGGCACAGAAAACACTGGCTTAAGGGGGCAGAATGTGATTTCCTACCGAGCGCTTTGACGCTTGGAATCACTGGGGACCTTGGGGTTTATCCTTTTTGGTTTCCCTTTTCCTCTTTCCTCCCTCCTTTCTCCTCTTCTCTTGCTTCTTTTTTCCCTCTTTCCCTCTCTCTCCCAAGGAGGAGGGTGGGCAAGGGGGGGTTGCTCTCATCGCGGGAGGTCCTCACAAAGAGGTGGGTCTGGATCTGAGAGCGATCCGCTCTGATGGTGACCTGGCCGTCCTGTGGGACCTCTGGTGAGACCTCTCAGCCGCCCGCCCCTCAGAGTCTCAGGGCTGCATCCCGTTCTGGTGTCCACATTTCAAAAATAAAGTTAAAAAAACTGGAGAGGGTGCAGAAAAGAGCCATATTTGAGGGATGGAGAAGACTTACAAGGAGGAATTGAAAAACTCAGTCTGTTTAGTTTTTAAAAAGATGGAGAGGTGAGCTGATGGCAGCCTGCAGTGCCTTCGCTGAGAGAAAACACCAAGTATTTAAAGGGCTCTTTAGTCTTGCAAAGAAAGGCAGAACAAGAACCAATGGCTGGAAGCAGAAATCAGAAAAATTCTCCTTAGAACAAGGCAGAGATTTGTAAGAGGGAGGGCGGCTCATCACTGGAACAAACTGGCAAGAGAAGTGATGGATTCTCCATCTCTTGATGTCTTCCAGTGAAGACTAGATGCCTTTCGGGAAGGTGCTTTAGTGCAAAAGCAGCTCTTGTGACACACGGGAGGGCTGGGAGATGCAGGGCATCATATTAGATGCTCCAATGGTCCCTTCTGGCCTTAAGTCGACTAATTTATGAAAAACTGGTGCTTTAGTGTATAGCCGGCTCCATCCCCCGACTCACCAGTCATTGAGTGCGGAGATCCGGGGGCAACAACTCCAAGCTCCAAGAGGCTGGGCAGGGGCAGGACATCAGCTGGGAGGGGAGGGGTGGCGGGGCAGTGAGATCACAAAGGCCTTTTGCAGGACCTCAGCCCATTGGGCAAAGGTGGTGGGGAGGGGGTGACCTCACAGAGAGACCCCGACATCAGCGGGGCAGGGCCGAGGTGCAGGGCCAGGGCAGTCGCTGAGACCCCCCCGGCTTTGCTGCCGCACGTCTCCTTCTCCCGGTCTCCCCTCGAGGACGGGGAGAGAATTAGGATTCACGTCGTAGCATGAGGAGGAGCCTCTGTGGAGCTTTCTCCTTTCCTACCCCTGGTTGTGCCAGTAAACGAACGTCCCTTGGACAAGGTCGGAGGCTGCGAGAGGTTTGGAACCTGTTGGGTCTGATGCACCTGCTGCAGGCAGAATTCTCGGCACAGAAAACACTGGCTTAAGGGGGCAGAATGTGATTTCCTAACGAGCGCTTTGACGCTTGGAATCACTGGGGACCTTGGGGTTTATCCTTTTTGGTTTCCCTTTTCCTCTTTCCTCCCTCCTTTCTCCTCTTCTCTTGCTTCTTTTTTCCCTCTTTCCCTCTCTCTCCCAAGGAGGAGGGTGGGCAAGGGGGGGTTGCTCTCATCGCGGGAGGTCCTCACAAAGAGGTGGGTCTGGATCTGAGAGCGATCCGCTCTGATGGTGACCTGGCCGTCCTGTGGGACCTCTGGTGAGACCTCTCAGCCGCCCGCCCCTCAGAGTCTCAGGGCTGCATCCCGTTCTGGTGTCCACATTTCAAAAATAAAGTTAAAAAAACTGGAGAGGGTGCAGAAAAGAGCCATATTTGAGGGATGGAGAAGACTTACAAGGAGGAATTGAAAAACTCAGTCTGTTTAGTTTTTAAAAAGATGGAGAGGTGAGCTGATGGCAGCCTGCAGTGCCTTCGCTGAGAGAAAACACCAAGTATTTAAAGGGCTCTTTAGTCTTGCAAAGAAAGGCAGAACAAGAACCAATGGCTGGAAGCAGAAATCAGAAAAATTCTCCTTAGAACAAGGCAGAGATTTGTAAGAGGGAGGGCGGCTCATCACTGGAACAAACTGGCAAGAGAAGTGATGGATTCTCCATCTCTTGATGTCTTCCAGTGAAGACTAGATGCCTTTCGGGAAGGTGCTTTAGTGCAAAAGCAGCTCTTGTGACACACGGGAGGGCTGGGAGATGCAGGGCATCATATTAGATGCTCCAATGGTCCCTTCTGGCCTTAAGTCGACTAATTTATGAAAAACTGGTGCTTTAGTGTATAGCCGGCTCCATCCCCCGACTCACCAGTCATTGAGTGCGGAGATCCGGGGGCAACAACTCCAAGCTCCAAGAGGCTGGGCAGGGGCAGGACATCGCTGGGAGGGGTGGGGTGGGGAGGCAGTGAGATCACAAAGGCCTTTTGCAGGACCTCAGCCCATTGGGCAAAGGTGGTGGGGAGGGGGTGACCTCACAGAGAGACCCCGACATCAGCGGGGCAGGGCCGAGGTGCAGGGCCAGGGCAGTCGCTGAGACCCCCCCGGCTTTGCTGCCGCACGTCTCCTTCTCCCGGTCTCCCCTCGAGGACGGGGAGAGAATTAGGATTCACGTCGTAGCATGAGGAGGAGCCTCTGTGGAGCTTTCTCCTTTCCTACCCCTGGTTGTGCCAGTAAACGAACGTCCCTTGGACAAGGTCGGAGGCTGCGAGAGGTTTGGAACCTGTTGGGTCTGATGCACCTGCTGCAGGCAGAATTCTCGGCACAGAAAACACTGGCTTAAGGGGGCAGAATGTGATTTCCTACCGAGCGCTTTGACGCTTGGAATCACTGGGGACCTTGGGGTTTATCCTTTTTGGTTTCCCTTTTCCTCTTTCCTCCCTCCTTTCTCCTCTTCTCTTGCTTCTTTTTTCCCTCTTTCCCTCTCTCTCCCAAGGAGGAGGGTGCGCAAGGGGGGGTTGCTCTCATCGCGGGAGGTCCTCACAAAGAGGTGGGTCTGGATCTGAGAGCGATCCGCTCTGATGGTGACCTGGCCGTCCTGTGGGACCTCTGGTGAGACCTCTCAGCCGCCCGCCCCTCAGAGTCTCAGGGCTGCATCCCGTTCTGGTGTCCACATTTCAAAAATAAAGTTAAAAAAACTGGAGAGGGTGCAGAAAAGAGCCATATTTGAGGGATGGAGAAGACTTACAAGGAGGAATTGAAAAACTCAGTCTGTTTAGTTTTTAAAAAGATGGAGAGGTGAGCTGATGGCAGCCTGAAGTGCCTTCGCTGAGAGAAAACACCAAGTATTTAAAGGGCTCTTTAGTCTTGCAAAGAAAGGCAGAACAAGAACCAATGGCTGGAAGCAGAAATCAGAAAAATTCTCCTTAGAACAAGGCAGAGATTTGTAAGAGGGAGGGTGACTCATCACTGGAACAAACTGGCAAGAGAAGTGATGGATTCTCCATCTCTTGATGTCTTCCAGTGAAGACTAGATGCCTTTCGGGAAGGTGCTTTAGTGCAAAAGCAGCTCTTGTGACACACGGGAGGGCTGGGAGATGCAGGGCATCATATTAGATGCTCCAATGGTCCCTTCTGGCCTTAAGTCGACTAATTTATGAAAAACTGGTGCTTTAGTGTATAGCCGGCTCCATCCCCCGACTCACCAGTCATTGAGTGCGGAGATCCGGGGGCAACAACTCCAAGCTCCAAGAGGCTGGGCAGGGGCAGGACATCGCTGGGAGGGGTGGGGTGGGGAGGCAGTGAGATCACAAAGGCCTTTTGCAGGACCTCAGCCCATTGGGCAAAGGTGGTGGGGAGGGGGTGACCTCACAGAGAGACCCCGACATCAGCGGGGCAGGGCCGAGGTGCAGGGCCAGGGCAGTCGCTGAGACCCCCCCGGCTTTGCTGCCGCACGTCTCCTTCTCCCGGTCTCCCCTCGAGGACGGGGAGAGAATTAGGATTCACGTCGTAGCATGAGGAGGAGCCTCTGTGGAGCTTTCTCCTTTCCTACCCCTGGTTGTGCCAGTAAACGAACGTCCCTTGGACAAGGTCGGAGGCTGCGAGAGGTTTGGAACCTGTTGGGTCTGATGCACCTGCTGCAGGCAAAATTCTCGGCACAGAAAACACTGGCTTAAGGGGGCAGAATGTGATTTCCTACCGAGCGCTTTGACGCTTGGAATCACTGGGGACCTTGGGGTTTATCCTTTTTGGTTTCCCTTTTCCTCTTTCCTCCCTCCTTTCTCCTCTTCTCTTGCTTCTTTTTTCCCTCTTTCCCTCTCTCTCCCAAGGAGGAGGGTGGGCAAGGGGGGGTTGCTCTCATCGCGGGAGGTCCTCACAAAGAGGTGGGTCTGGATCTGAGAGCGATCCGCTCTGATGGTGACCTGGCCGTCCTGTGGGACCTCTGGTGAGACCTCTCAGCCGCCCGCCCCTCAGAGTCTCAGGGCTGCATCCCATTCTGGTGTCCACATTTCAAAAATAAAGTTAAAAAAACTGGAGAGGGTGCAGAAAAGAGCCATATTTGAGGGATGGAGAAGACTTACAAGGAGGAATTGAAAAACTCAGTCTGTTTAGTTTTTAAAAAGATGGAGAGGTGAGCTGATGGCAGCCTGCAGTGCCTTCGCTGAGAGAAAACACCAAGTATTTAAAGGGCTCTTTAGTCTTGCAAAGAAAGGCAGAACAAGAACCAATGGCTGGAAGCAGAAATCAGAAAAATTCTCCTTAGAACAAGGCAGAGATTTGTAAGAGGGAGGGCGGCTCATCACTGGAACAAACTGGCAAGAGAAGTGATGGATTCTCCATCTCTTCATGTCTTCCAGTGAAGACTAGATGCCTTTCGGGAAGGTGCTTTAGTGCAAAAGCAGCTCTTGTGACACACGGGAGGGCTGGGAGATGCAGGGCATCATATTAGATGCTCCAATGGTCCCTTCTGGCCTTAAGTCGACTAATTTATGAAAAACTGGTGCTTTAGTGTATAGCCGGCTCCATCCCCCGACTCACCAGTCATTGAGTGCGGAGATCCGGGGGCAACAACTCCAAGCTCCAAGAGGCTGGGCAGGGGCAGGACATCGCTGGGAGGGGTGGGGTGGGGAGGCAGTGAGATCACAAAGGCCTTTTGCAGGACCTCAGCCCATTGGGCAAAGGTGGTGGGGAGGGGGTGACCTCACAGAGAGACCCCGACATCAGCGGGGCAGGGCCGAGGTGCAGGGCCAGGGCAGTCGCTGAGACCCCCCCGGCTTTGCTGCCGCACGTCTCCTTCTCCCGGTCTCCCCTCGAGGACGGGGAGAGAATTAGGATTCACGTCGTAGCATGAGGAGGAGCCTCTGTGGAGCTTTCTCCTTTCCTACCCCTGGTTGTGCCAGAAAACGAACGTCCCTTGGACAAGGTCGGAGGCTGCGAGAGGTTTGGAACCTGTTGGGTCTGATGCACCTGCTGCAGGCAGAATTCTCGGCACAGAAAACACTGGCTTAAGGGGGCAGAATGTGATTTCCTACCGAGCGCTTTGACGCTTGGAATCACTGGGGACCTTGGGGTTTATCCTTTTTGGTTTCCCTTTTCCTCTTTCCTCCCTCCTTTCTCCTCTTCTCTTGCTTCTTTTTTCCCTCTTTCCCTCTCTCTCCCAAGGAGGAGGGTGGGCAAGGGGGGGTTGCTCTCATCGCGGGAGGTCCTCACAAAGAGGTGGGTCTGGATCTGAGAGCGATCCGCTCTGATGGTGACCTGGCCGTCCTGTGGGACCTCTGGTGAGACCTCTCAGCCGCCCGCCCCTCAGAGTCTCAGGGCTGCATCCCGTTCTGGTGTCCACATTTCAAAAATAAAGTTAAAAAAACTGGAGAGGGTGCAGAAAAGAGCCATATTTGAGGGATGGAGAAGACTTACAAGGAGGAATTGAAAAACTCAGTCTGTTTAGTTTTTAAAAAGATGGAGAGGTGAGCTGATGGCAGCCTGCAGTGCCTTCGCTGAGAGAAAACACCAAGTATTTAAAGGGCTCTTTAGTCTTGCAAAGAAAGGCAGAACAAGAACCAATGGCTGGAAGCAGAAATCAGAAAAATTCTCCTTAGAACAAGGCAGAGATTTGTAAGAGGGAGGGTGACTCATCACTGGAACAAACTGGCAAGAGAAGTGATGGATTCTCCATCTCTTGATGTCTTCCAGTGAAGACTAGATGCCTTTCGGGAAGGTGCTTTAGTGCAAAAGCAGCTCTTGTGACACACGGGAGGGCTGGGAGATGCAGGGCATCATATTAGATGCTCCAATGGTCCCTTCTGGCCTTAAGTCGACTAATTTATGAAAAACTGGTGCTTTAGTGTATAGCCGGCTCCATCCCCCGACTCACCAGTCATTGAGTGCGGAGATCCGGGGGCAACAACTCCAAGCTCCAAGAGGCTGGGCAGGGGCAGGACATCAGCTGGGAGGGGAGGGGCGGCGGGGCAGTGAGATCACAAAGGCCTTTTGCAGGACCTCAGCCCATTGGGCAAAGGTGGTGGGGAGGGGGTGACCTCACAGAGAGACCCCGACATCAGCGGGGCAGGGCCGAGGTGTAGGGCCAGGGCAGTCGCTGAGACCCCCCCGGCTTTGCTGCCGCACGTCTCCTTCTCCCGGTCTCCCCTCGAGGACGGGGAGAGAATTAGGATTCACGTCGTAGCATGAGGAGGAGCCTCTGTGGAGCTTTCTCCTTTCCTACCCCTGGTTGTGCCAGTAAACGAACGTCCCTTGGACAAGGTCGGAGGCTGCGAGAGGTTTGGAACCTGTTGGGTCTGATGCACCTGCTGCAGGCAGAATTCTCGGCACAGAAAACACTGGCTTAAGGGGGCAGAATGTGATTTCCTACCGAGCGCTTTGACGCTTGGAATCACTGGGGACCTTGGGGTTTATCCTTTTTGGTTTCCCTTTTCCTCTTTCCTCCCTCCTTTCTCCTCTTCTCTTGCTTCTTTTTTCCCTCTTTCCCTCTCTCTCCCAAGGAGGAGGGTGCGCAAGGGGGGGTTGCTCTCATCGCGGGAGGTCCTCACAAAGAGGTGGGTCTGGATCTGAGAGCGATCCGCTCTGATGGTGACCTGGCCGTCCTGTGGGACCTCTGGTGAGACCTCTCAGCCGCCCGCCCCTCAGAGTCTCAGGGCTGCATCCCGTTCTGGTGTCCACATTTCAAAAATAAAGTTAAAAAAACTGGAGAGGGTGCAGAAAAGAGCCATATTTGAGGGATGGAGAAGACTTACAAGGAGGAATTGAAAAACTCAGTCTGTTTAGTTTTTAAAAAGATGGAGAGGTGAGCTGATGGCAGCCTGAAGTGCCTTCGCTGAGAGAAAACACCAAGTATTTAAAGGGCTCTTTAGTCTTGCAAAGAAAGGCAGAACAAGAACCAATGGCTGGAAGCAGAAATCAGAAAAATTCTCCTTAGAACAAGGCAGAGATTTGTAAGAGGGAGGGTGACTCATCACTGGAACAAACTGGCAAGAGAAGTGATGGATTCTCCATCTCTTGATGTCTTCCAGTGAAGACTAGATGCCTTTCGGGAAGGTGCTTTAGTGCAAAAGCAGCTCTTGTGACACACGGGAGGGCTGGGAGATGCAGGGCATCATATTAGATGCTCCAATGGTCCCTTCTGGCCTTAAGTCGACTAATTTATGAAAAACTGGTGCTTTAGTGTATAGCCGGCTCCATCCCCCGACTCACCAGTCATTGAGTGCGGAGATCCGGGGGCAACAACTCCAAGCTCCAAGAGGCTGGGCAGGGGCAGGACATCGCTGGGAGGGGTGGGGTGGGGAGGCAGTGAGATCACAAAGGCCTTTTGCAGGACCTCAGCCCATTGGGCAAAGGTGGTGGGGAGGGGGTGACCTCACAGAGAGACCCCGACATCAGCGGGGCAGGGCCGAGGTGCAGGGCCAGGGCAGTCGCTGAGACCCCCCCGGCTTTGCTGCCGCACGTCTCCTTCTCCCGGTCTCCCCTCGAGGACGGGGAGAGAATTAGGATTCACGTCGTAGCATGAGGAGGAGCCTCTGTGGAGCTTTCTCCTTTCCTACCCCTGGTTGTGCCAGAAAACGAACGTCCCTTGGACAAGGTCGGAGGCTGCGAGAGGTTTGGAACCTGTTGGGTCTGATGCACCTGCTGCAGGCAGAATTCTCGGCACAGAAAACACTGGCTTAAGGGGGCAGAATGTGATTTCCTACCGAGCGCTTTGACGCTTGGAATCACTGGGGACCTTGGGGTTTATCCTTTTTGGTTTCCCTTTTCCTCTTTCCTCCCTCCTTTCTCCTCTTCTCTTGCTTCTTTTTTCCCTCTTTCCCTCTCTCTCCCAAGGAGGGGTGTGTGTGGAGGGTGCGCAAGGGGGGGTTGCTCTCATCGCGGGAGGTCCTCACAAAGAGGTGGGTCTGGATCTGAGAGCGATCCGCTCTGATGGTGACCTGGCCGTCCTGTGGGACCTCTGGTGAGACCTCTCAGCCGCCCGCCCCTCAGAGTCTCAGGGCTGCATCCCGTTCTGGTGTCCACATTTCAAAAATAAAGTTAAAAAAACTGGAGAGGGTGCAGAAAAGAGCCATATTTGAGGGATGGAGAAGACTTACAAGGAGGAATTGAAAAACTCAGTCTGTTTAGTTTTTAAAAAGATGGAGAGGTGAGCTGATGGCAGCCTGCAGTGCCTTCGCTGAGAGAAAACACCAAGTATTTAAAGGGCTCTTTAGTCTTGCAAAGAAAGGCAGAACAAGAACCAATGGCTGGAAGCAGAAATCAGAAAAATTCTCCTTAGAACAAGGCAGAGATTTGTAAGAGGGAGGGTGACTCATCACTGGAACAAACTGGCAAGAGAAGTGATGGATTCTCCATCTCTTGATGTCTTCCAGTGAAGACTAGATGCCTTTCGGGAAGGTGCTTTAGTGCAAAAGCAGCTCTTGTGACACACGGGAGGGCTGGGAGATGCAGGGCATCATATTAGATGCTCCAATGGTCCCTTCTGGCCTTAAGTCGACTAATTTATGAAAAACTGGTGCTTTAGTGTATAGCCGGCTCCATCCCCCGACTCACCAGTCATTGAGTGCGGAGATCCGGGGGCAACAACTCCAAGCTCCAAGAGGCTGGGCAGGGGCAGGACATCGCTGGGAGGGGTGGGGTGGGGAGGCAGTGAGATCACAAAGGCCTTTTGCAGGACCTCAGCCCATTGGGCAAAGGTGGTGGGGAGGGGGTGACCTCACAGAGAGACCCCGACATCAGCGGGGCAGGGCCGAGGTGCAGGGCCAGGGCAGTCGCTGAGACCCCCCCGGCTTTGCTGCCGCACGTCTCCTTCTCCCGGTCTCCCCTCGAGGACGGGGAGAGAATTAGGATTCACGTCGTAGCATGAGGAGGAGCCTCTGTGGAGCTTTCTCCTTTCCTACCCCTGGTTGTGCCAGAAAACGAACGTCCCTTGGACAAGGTCGGAGGCTGCGAGAGGTTTGGAACCTGTTGGGTCTGATGCACCTGCTGCAGGCAGAATTCTCGGCACAGAAAACACTGGCTTAAGGGGGCAGAATGTGATTTCCTACCGAGCGCTTTGACGCTTGGAATCACTGGGGACCTTGGGGTTTATCCTTTTTGGTTTCCCTTTTCCTCTTTCCTCCCTCCTTTCTCCTCTTCTCTTGCTTCTTTTTTCCCTCTTTCCCTCTCTCTCCCAAGGAGGAGGGTGGGCAAGGGGGGGTTGCTCTCATCGCGGGAGGTCCTCACAAAGAGGTGGGTCTGGATCTGAGAGCGATCCGCTCTGATGGTGACCTGGCCGTCCTGTGGGACCTCTGGTGAGACCTCTCAGCCGCCCGCCCCTCAGAGTCTCAGGGCTGCATCCCGTTCTGGTGTCCACATTTCAAAAATAAAGTTAAAAAAACTGGAGAGGGTGCAGAAAAGAGCCATATTTGAGGGATGGAGAAGACTTACAAGGAGGAATTGAAAAACTCAGTCTGTTTAGTTTTTAAAAAGATGGAGAGGTGAGCTGATGGCAGCCTGCAGTGCCTTCGCTGAGAGAAAACACCAAGTATTTAAAGGGCTCTTTAGTCTTGCAAAGAAAGGCAGAACAAGAACCAATGGCTGGAAGCAGAAATCAGAAAAATTCTCCTTAGAACAAGGCAGAGATTTGTAAGAGGGAGGGCGGCTCATCACTGGAACAAACTGGCAAGAGAAGTGATGGATTCTCCATCTCTTGATGTCTTCCAGTGAAGACTAGATGCCTTTCGGGAAGGTGCTTTAGTGCAAAAGCAGCTCTTGTGACACACGGGAGGGCTGGGAGATGCAGGGCATCATATTAGATGCTCCAATGGTCCCTTCTGGCCTTAAGTCGACTAATTTATGAAAAACTGGTGCTTTAGTGTATAGCCGGCTCCATCCCCCGACTCACCAGTCATTGAGTGCGGAGATCCGGGGGCAACAACTCCAAGCTCCAAGAGGCTGGGCAGGAGCAGGACGTCAGCTGGGAGGGGAGGGGTGGCGGGGCAGTGAGATCACAAAGGCCTTTTGCAGGACCTCAGCCCATTGGGCAAAGGTGGTGGGGAGGGGGTGACCTGACAGAGAGACCCCGACATCAGCGGGGCAGGGCCGAGGTGCAGGGCCAGGGCAGTCGCTGAGACCCCCCCGGCTTTGCTGCCGCACGTCTCCTTCTCCCGGTCTCCCCTCGAGGACGGGGAGAGAATTAGGATTCACGTCGTAGCATGAGGAGGAGCCTCTGTGGAGCTTTCTCCTTTCCTACCCCTGGTTGTGCCAGAAAACGAACGTCCCTTGGACAAGGTCGGAGGCTGCGAGAGGTTTGGAACCTGTTGGGTCTGATGCACCTGCTGCAGGCAGAATTCTCGGCACAGAAAACACTGGCTTAAGGGGGCAGAATGTGATTTCCTACCGAGCGCTTTGACGCTTGGAATCACTGGGGACCTTGGGGTTTATCCTTTTTGGTTTCCCTTTTCCTCTTTCCTCCCTCCTTTCTCCTCTTCTCTTGCTTCTTTTTTCCCTCTTTCCCTCTCTCTCCCAAGGAGGAGGGTGGGCAAGGGGGGGTTGCTCTCATCGCGGGAGGTCCTCACAAAGAGGTGGGTCTGGATCTGAGAGCGATCCGCTCTGATGGTGACCTGGCCGTCCTGTGGGACCTCTGGTGAGACCTCTCAGCCGCCCGCCCCTCAGAGTCTCAGGGCTGCATCCCGTTCTGGTGTCCACATTTCAAAAATAAAGTTAAAAAAACTGGAGAGGGTGCAGAAAAGAGCCATATTTGAGGGATGGAGAAGACTTACAAGGAGGAATTGAAAAACTCAGTCTGTTTAGTTTTTAAAAAGATGGAGAGGTGAGCTGATGGCAGCCTGCAGTGCCTTCGCTGAGAGAAAACACCAAGTATTTAAAGGGCTCTTTAGTCTTGCAAAGAAAGGCAGAACAAGAACCAATGGCTGGAAGCAGAAATCAGAAAAATTCTCCTTAGAACAAGGCAGAGATTTGTAAGAGGGAGGGCGGCTCATCACTGGAACAAACTGGCAAGAGAAGTGATGGATTCTCCATCTCTTGATGTCTTCCAGTGAAGACTAGATGCCTTTCGGGAAGGTGCTTTAGTGCAAAAGCAGCTCTTGTGACACACGGGAGGGCTGGGAGATGCAGGGCATCATATTAGATGCTCCAATGGTCCCTTCTGGCCTTAAGTCGACTAATTTATGAAAAACTGGTGCTTTAGTGTATAGCCGGCTCCATCCCCCGACTCACCAGTCATTGAGTGCGGAGATCCGGGGGCAACAACTCCAAGCTCCAAGAGGCTGGGCAGGGGCAGGACATCGCTGGGAGGGGTGGGGTGGGGAGGCAGTGAGATCACAAAGGCCTTTTGCAGGACCTCAGCCCATTGGGCAAAGGTGGTGGGGAGGGGGTGACCTCACAGAGAGACCCCGACATCAGCGGGGCAGGGCCGAGGTGCAGGGCCAGGGCAGTCGCTGAGACCCCCCCGGCTTTGCTGCCGCACGTCTCCTTCTCCCGGTCTCCCCTCGAGGACGGGGAGAGAATTAGGATTCACGTCGTAGCATGAGGAGGAGCCTCTGTGGAGCTTTCTCCTTTCCTACCCCTGGTTGTGCCAGAAAACGAACGTCCCTTGGACAAGGTCGGAGGCTGCGAGAGGTTTGGAACCTGTTGGGTCTGATGCACCTGCTGCAGGCAGAATTCTCGGCACAGAAAACACTGGCTTAAGGGGGCAGAATGTGATTTCCTACCGAGCGCTTTGACGCTTGGAATCACTGGGGACCTTGGGGTTTATCCTTTTTGGTTTCCCTTTTCCTCTTTCCTCCCTCCTTTCTCCTCTTCTCTTGCTTCTTTTTTCCCTCTTTCCCTCTCTCTCCCAAGGAGGGGTGTGTGTGGAGGGTGCGCAAGGGGGGGTTGCTCTCATCGCGGGAGGTCCTCACAAAGAGGTGGGTCTGGATCTGAGAGCGATCCGCTCTGATGGTGACCTGGCCGTCCTGTGGGACCTCTGGTGAGACCTCTCAGCCGCCCGCCCCTCAGAGTCTCAGGGCTGCATCCCATTCTGGTGTCCACATTTCAAAAATAAAGTTAAAAAAACTGGAGAGGGTGCAGAAAAGAGCCATATTTGAGGGATGGAGAAGACTTACAAGGAGGAATTGAAAAACTCAGTCTGTTTAGTTTTTAAAAAGATGGAGAGGTGAGCTGATGGCAGCCTGAAGTGCCTTCGCTGAGAGAAAACACCAAGTATTTAAAGGGCTCTTTAGTCTTGCAAAGAAAGGCAGAACAAGAACCAATGGCTGGAAGCAGAAATCAGAAAAATTCTCCTTAGAACAAGGCAGAGATTTGTAAGAGGGAGGGCGGCTCATCACTGGAACAAACTGGCAAGAGAAGTGATGGATTCTCCATCTCTTGATGTCTTCCAGTGAAGACTAGATGCCTTTCGGGAAGGTGCTTTAGTGCAAAAGCAGCTCTTGTGACACACGGGAGGGCTGGGAGATGCAGGGCATCATATTAGATGCTCCAATGGTCCCTTCTGGCCTTAAGTCGACTAATTTATGAAAAACTGGTGCTTTAGTGTATAGCCGGCTCCATCCCCCGACTCACCAGTCATTGAGTGCGGAGATCCGGGGGCAACAACTCCAAGCTCCAAGAGGCTGGGCAGGGGCAGGACATCAGCTGGGAGGGGAGGGGTGGCGGGGCAGTGAGATCACAAAGGCCTTTTGCAGGACCTCAGCCCATTGGGCAAAGGTGGTGGGGAGGGGGTGACCTCACAGAGAGACCCCGACATCAGCGGGGCAGGGCCGAGGTGCAGGGCCAGGGCAGTCGCTGAGACCCCCCCGGCTTTGCTGCCGCACGTCTCCTTCTCCCGGTCTCCCCTCGAGGACGGGGAGAGAATTAGGATTCACGTCGTAGCATGAGGAGGAGCCTCTGTGGAGCTTTCTCCTTTCCTACCCCTGGTTGTGCCAGTAAACGAACGTCCCTTGGACAAGGTCGGAGGCTGCGAGAGGTTTGGAACCTGTTGGGTCTGATGCACCTGCTGCAGGCAGAATTCTCGGCACAGAAAACACTGGCTTAAGGGGGCAGAATGTGATTTCCTACCGAGCGCTTTGACGCTTGGAATCACTGGGGACCTTGGGGTTTATCCTTTTTGGTTTCCCTTTTCCTCTTTCCTCCCTCCTTTCTCCTCTTCTCTTGCTTCTTTTTTCCCTCTTTCCCTCTCTCTCCCAAGGAGGAGGGTGGGCAAGGGGGGGTTGCTCTCATCGCGGGAGGTCCTCACAAAGAGGTGGGTCTGGATCTGAGAGCGATCCGCTCTGATGGTGACCTGGCCGTCCTGTGGGACCTCTGGTGAGACCTCTCAGCCGCCCGCCCCTCAGAGTCTCAGGGCTGCATCCCGTTCTGGTGTCCACATTTCAAAAATAAAGTTAAAAAAACTGGAGAGGGTGCAGAAAAGAGCCATATTTGAGGGATGGAGAAGACTTACAAGGAGGAATTGAAAAACTCAGTCTGTTTAGTTTTTAAAAAGATGGAGAGGTGAGCTGATGGCAGCCTGCAGTGCCTTCGCTGAGAGAAAACACCAAGTATTTAAAGGGCTCTTTAGTCTTGCAAAGAAAGGCAGAACAAGAACCAATGGCTGGAAGCAGAAATCAGAAAAATTCTCCTTAGAACAAGGCAGAGATTTGTAAGAGGGAGGGCGGCTCATCACTGGAACAAACTGGCAAGAGAAGTGATGGATTCTCCATCTCTTGATGTCTTCCAGTGAAGACTAGATGCCTTTCGGGAAGGTGCTTTAGTGCAAAAGCAGCTCTTGTGACACACGGGAGGGCTGGGAGATGCAGGGCATCATATTAGATGCTCCAATGGTCCCTTCTGGCCTTAAGTCGACTAATTTATGAAAAACTGGTGCTTTAGTGTATAGCCGGCTCCATCCCCCGACTCACCAGTCATTGAGTGCGGAGATCCGGGGGCAACAACTCCAAGCTCCAAGAGGCTGGGCAGGGGCAGGACATCAGCTGGGAGGGGAGGGGTGGCGGGGCAGTGAGATCACAAAGGCCTTTTGCAGGACCTCAGCCCATTGGGCAAAGGTGGTGGGGAGGGGGTGACCTCACAGAGAGACCCCGACATCAGCGGGGCAGGGCCGAGGTGCAGGGCCAGGGCAGTCGCTGAGACCCCCCCGGCTTTGCTGCCGCACGTCTCCTTCTCCCGGTCTCCCCTCGAGGACGGGGAGAGAATTAGGATTCACGTCGTAGCATGAGGAGGAGCCTCTGTGGAGCTTTCTCCTTTCCTACCCCTGGTTGTGCCAGTAAACGAACGTCCCTTGGACAAGGTCGGAGGCTGCGAGAGGTTTGGAACCTGTTGGGTCTGATGCACCTGCTGCAGGCAGAATTCTCGGCACAGAAAACACTGGCTTAAGGGGGCAGAATGTGATTTCCTACCGAGCGCTTTGACGCTTGGAATCACTGGGGACCTTGGGGTTTATCCTTTTTGGTTTCCCTTTTCCTCTTTCCTCCCTCCTTTCTCCTCTTCTCTTGCTTCTTTTTTCCCTCTTTCCCTCTCTCTCCCAAGGAGGAGGGTGGGCAAGGGGGGGTTGCTCTCATCGCGGGAGGTCCTCACAAAGAGGTGGGTCTGGATCTGAGAGCGATCCGCTCTGATGGTGACCTGGCCGTCCTGTGGGACCTCTGGTGAGACCTCTCAGCCGCCCGCCCCTCAGAGTCTCAGGGCTGCATCCCGTTCTGGTGTCCACATTTCAAAAATAAAGTTAAAAAAACTGGAGAGGGTGCAGAAAAGAGCCATATTTGAGGGATGGAGAAGACTTACAAGGAGGAATTGAAAAACTCAGTCTGTTTAGTTTTTAAAAAGATGGAGAGGTGAGCTGATGGCAGCCTGCAGTGCCTTCGCTGAGAGAAAACACCAAGTATTTAAAGGGCTCTTTAGTCTTGCAAAGAAAGGCAGAACAAGAACCAATGGCTGGAAGCAGAAATCAGAAAAATTCTCCTTAGAACAAGGCAGAGATTTGTAAGAGGGAGGGCGGCTCATCACTGGAACAAACTGGCAAGAGAAGTGATGGATTCTCCATCTCTTGATGTCTTCCAGTGAAGACTAGATACCTTTCGGGAAGGTGCTTTAGTGCAAAAGCAGCTCTTGTGACACACGGGAGGGCTGGGAGATGCAGGGCATCATATTAGATGCTCCAATGGTCCCTTCTGGCCTTAAGTCGACTAATTTATGAAAAACTGGTGCTTTAGTGTATAGCCGGCTCCATCCCCCGACTCACCAGTCATTGAGTGCGGAGATCCGGGGGCAACAACTCCAAGCTCCAAGAGGCTGGGCAGGAGCAGGACGTCAGCTGGGAGGGGAGGGGTGGCGGGGCAGTGAGATCACAAAGGCCTTTTGCAGGACCTCAGCCCATTGGGCAAAGGTGGTGGGGAGGGGGTGACCTGACAGAGAGACCCCGACATCAGCGGGGCAGGGCCGAGGTGCAGGGCCAGGGCAGTCGCTGAGACCCCCCCGGCTTTGCTGCCGCACGTCTCCTTCTCCCGGTCTCCCCTCGAGGACGGGGAGAGAATTAGGATTCACGTCGTAGCATGAGGAGGAGCCTCTGTGGAGCTTTCTCCTTTCCTACCCCTGGTTGTGCCAGAAAACGAACGTCCCTTGGACAAGGTCGGAGGCTGCGAGAGGTTTGGAACCTGTTGGGTCTGATGCACCTGCTGCAGGCAGAATTCTCGGCACAGAAAACACTGGCTTAAGGGGGCAGAATGTGATTTCCTACCGAGCGCTTTGACGCTTGGAATCACTGGGGACCTTGGGGTTTATCCTTTTTGGTTTCCCTTTTCCTCTTTCCTCCCTCCTTTCTCCTCTTCTCTTGCTTCTTTTTTCCCTCTTTCCCTCTCTCTCCCAAGGAGGGGTGTGTGTGGAGGGTGCGCAAGGGGGGGTTGCTCTCATCGCGGGAGGTCCTCACAAAGAGGTGGGTCTGGATCTGAGAGCGATCCGCTCTGATGGTGACCTGGCCGTCCTGTGGGACCTCTGGTGAGACCTCTCAGCCGCCCGCCCCTCAGAGTCTCAGGGCTGCATCCCATTCTGGTGTCCACATTTCAAAAATAAAGTTAAAAAAACTGGAGAGGGTGCAGAAAAGAGCCATATTTGAGGGATGGAGAAGACTTATAAGGAGGAATTGAAAAACTCAGTCTGTTTAGTTTTTAAAAAGATGGAGAGGTGAGCTGATGGCAGCCTGCAGTGCCTTCGCTGAGAGAAAACACCAAGTATTTAAAGGGCTCTTTAGTCTTGCAAAGAAAGGCAGAACAAGAACCAATGGCTGGAAGCAGAAATCAGAAAAATTCTCCTTAGAACAAGGCAGAGATTTGTAAGAGGGAGGGCGGCTCATCACTGGAACAAACTGGCAAGAGAAGTGATGGATTCTCCATCTCTTGATGTCTTCCAGTGAAGACTAGATGCCTTTCGGGAAGGTGCTTTAGTGCAAAAGCAGCTCTTGTGACACACGGGAGGGCTGGGAGATGCAGGGCATCATATTAGATGCTCCAATGGTCCCTTCTGGCCTTAAGTCGACTAATTTATGAAAAACTGGTGCTTTAGTGTATAGCCGGCTCCATCCCCCGACTCACCAGTCATTGAGTGCGGAGATCCGGGGGCAACAACTCCAAGCTCCAAGAGGCTGGGCAG
Source organism: Caretta caretta (assembly GCF_965140235.1). Taxonomy (NCBI): domain Eukaryota; kingdom Metazoa; phylum Chordata; order Testudines; family Cheloniidae; genus Caretta; species Caretta caretta. The sequence goes on from NC_134216.1 coordinate 76,921,587, forward strand.
GGGCAGGACATCAGCTGGGAGGGGAGGGGTGGCGGGGCAGTGAGATCACAAAGGCCTTTTGCAGGACCTCAGCCCATTGGGCAAAGGTGGTGGGGAGGGGGTGACCTGACAGAGAGACCCCGACATCAGCGGGGCAGGGCCGAGGTGCAGGGCCAGGGCAGTCGCTGAGACCCCCCCGGCTTTGCTGCCGCACGTCTCCTTCTCCCGGTCTCCCCTCGAGGACGGGGAGAGAATTAGGATTCACGTCGTAGCATGAGGAGGAGCCTCTGTGGAGCTTTCTCCTTTCCTACCCCTGGTTGTGCCAGTAAACGAACGTCCCTTGGACAAGGTCAGAGGCTGCGAGAGGTTTGGAACCTGTTGGGTCTGATGCACCTGCTGCAGGCAAAATTCTCGGCACAGAAAACACTGGCTTAAGGGGGCAGAATGTGATTTCCTACCGAGCGCTTTGACGCTTGGAATCACTGGGGACCTTGGGGTTTATCCTTTTTGGTTTCCCTTTTCCTCTTTCCTCCCTCCTTTCTCCTCTTCTCTTGCTTCTTTTTTCCCTCTTTCCCTCTCTCTCCCAAGGAGGAGGGTGGGCAAGGGGGGGTTGCTCTCATCGCGGGAGGTCCTCACAAAGAGGTGGGTCTGGATCTGAGAGCGATCCGCTCTGATGGTGACCTGGCCATCCTGTGGGACCTCTGGTGAGACCTCTCAGCCGCCCGCCCCTCAGAGTCTCAGGGCTGCATCCCATTCTGGTGTCCACATTTCAAAAATAAAGTTAAAAAAACTGGAGAGGGTGCAGAAAAGAGCCATATTTGAGGGATGGAGAAGACTTACAAGGAGGAATTGAAAAACTCAGTCTGTTTAGTTTTTAAAAAGATGGAGAGGTGAGCTGATGGCAGCCTGCAGTGCCTTCGCTGAGAGAAAACACCAAGTATTTAAAGGGCTCTTTAGTCTTGCAAAGAAAGGCAGAACAAGAACCAATGGCTGGAAGCAGAAATCAGAAAAATTCTCCTTAGAACAAGGCAGAGATTTGTAAGAGGGAGGGCGGCTCATCACTGGAACAAACTGGCAAGAGAAGTGATGGATTCTCCATCTCTTGATGTCTTCCAGTGAAGACTAGATGCCTTTCGGGAAGGTGCTTTAGTGCAAAAGCAGCTCTTGTGACACACGGGAGGGCTGGGAGATGCAGGGCATCATATTAGATGCTCCAATGGTCCCTTCTGGCCTTAAGTCGACTAATTTATGAAAAACTGGTGCTTTAGTGTATAGCCGGCTCCATCCCCCGACTCACCAGTCATTGAGTGCGGAGATCCGGGGGCAACAACTCCAAGCTCCAAGAGGCTGGGCAGGGGCAGGACATCGCTGGGAGGGGTGGGGTGGGGAGGCAGTGAGATCACAAAGGCCTTTTGCAGGACCTCAGCCCATTGGGCAAAGGTGGTGGGGAGGGGGTGACCTCACAGAGAGACCCCGACATCAGCGGGGCAGGGCCGAGGTGCAGGGCCAGGGCAGTCGCTGAGACCCCCCCGGCTTTGCTGCCGCACGTCTCCTTCTCCCGGTCTCCCCTCGAGGACGGGGAGAGAATTAGGATTCACGTCGTAGCATGAGGAGGAGCCTCTGTGGAGCTTTCTCCTTTCCTACCCCTGGTTGTGCCAGAAAACGAACGTCCCTTGGACAAGGTCGGAGGCTGCGAGAGGTTTGGAACCTGTTGGGTCTGATGCACCTGCTGCAGGCAGAATTCTCGGCACAGAAAACACTGGCTTAAGGGGGCAGAATGTGATTTCCTACCGAGCGCTTTGACGCTTGGAATCACTGGGGACCTTGGGGTTTATCCTTTTTGGTTTCCCTTTTCCTCTTTCCTCACTTCTTTCTCCTCTTCTCTTGCTTCTTTTTTCCCTCTTTCCCTCTCTCTCCCAAGGAGGAGGGTGGGCAAGGGGGGGTTGCTCTCATCGCGGGAGGTCCTCACAAAGAGGTGGGTCTGGATCTGAGAGCGATCCGCTCTGATGGTGACCTGGCCGTCCTGTGGGACCTCTGGTGAGACCTCTCAGCCGCCCGCCCCTCAGAGTCTCAGGGCTGCATCCCATTCTGGTGTCCACATTTCAAAAATAAAGTTAAAAAAACTGGAGAGGGTGCAGAAAAGAGCCATATTTGAGGGATGGAGAAGACTTACAAGGAGGAATTGAAAAACTCAGTCTGTTTAGTTTTTAAAAAGATGGAGAGGTGAGCTGATGGCAGCCTGAAGTGCCTTCGCTGAGAGAAAACACCAAGTATTTAAAGGGCTCTTTAGTCTTGCAAAGAAAGGCAGAACAAGAACCAATGGCTGGAAGCAGAAATCAGAAAAATTCTCCTTAGAACAAGGCAGAGATTTGTAAGAGGGAGGGCGGCTCATCACTGGAACAAACTGGCAAGAGAAGTGATGGATTCTCCATCTCTTGATGTCTTCCAGTGAAGACTAGATGCCTTTCGGGAAGGTGCTTTAGTGCAAAAGCAGCTCTTGTGACACACGGGAGGGCTGGGAGATGCAGGGCATCATATTAGATGCTCCAATGGTCCCTTCTGGCCTTAAGTCGACTAATTTATGAAAAACTGGTGCTTTAGTGTATAGCCGGCTCCATCCCCCGACTCACCAGTCATTGAGTGCGGAGATCCGGGGGCAACAACTCCAAGCTCCAAGAGGCTGGGCAGGGGCAGGACATCAGCTGGGAGGGGAGGGGTGGCGGGGCAGTGAGATCACAAAGGCCTTTTGCAGGACCTCAGCCCATTGGGCAAAGGTGGTGGGGAGGGGGTGACCTCACAGAGAGACCCCGACATCAGCGGGGCAGGGCCGAGGTGCAGGGCCAGGGCAGTCGCTGAGACCCCCCCGGCTTTGCTGCCGCACGTCTCCTTCTCCCGGTCTCCCCTCGAGGACGGGGAGAGAATTAGGATTCACGTCGTAGCATGAGGAGGAGCCTCTGTGGAGCTTTCTCCTTTCCTACCCCTGGTTGTGCCAGTAAACGAACGTCCCTTGGACAAGGTCGGAGGCTGCGAGAGGTTTGGAACCTGTTGGGTCTGATGCACCTGCTGCAGGCAGAATTCTCGGCACAGAAAACACTGGCTTAAGGGGGCAGAATGTGATTTCCTACCGAGCGCTTTGACGCTTGGAATCACTGGGGACCTTGGGGTTTATCCTTTTTGGTTTCCCTTTTCCTCTTTCCTCCCTCCTTTCTCCTCTTCTCTTGCTTCTTTTTTCCCTCTTTCCCTCTCTCTCCCAAGGAGGAGGGTGGGCAAGGGGGGGTTGCTCTCATCGCGGGAGGTCCTCACAAAGAGGTGGGTCTGGATCTGAGAGCGATCCGCTCTGATGGTGACCTGGCCGTCCTGTGGGACCTCTGGTGAGACCTCTCAGCCGCCCGCCCCTCAGAGTCTCAGGGCTGCATCCCGTTCTGGTGTCCACATTTCAAAAATAAAGTTAAAAAAACTGGAGAGGGTGCAGAAAAGAGCCATATTTGAGGGATGGAGAAGACTTACAAGGAGGAATTGAAAAACTCAGTCTGTTTAGTTTTTAAAAAGATGGAGAGGTGAGCTGATGGCAGCCTGCAGTGCCTTCGCTGAGAGAAAACACCAAGTATTTAAAGGGCTCTTTAGTCTTGCAAAGAAAGGCAGAACAAGAACCAATGGCTGGAAGCAGAAATCAGAAAAATTCTCCTTAGAACAAGGCAGAGATTTGTAAGAGGGAGGGCGGCTCATCACTGGAACAAACTGGCAAGAGAAGTGATGGATTCTCCATCTCTTGATGTCTTCCAGTGAAGACTAGATGCCTTTCGGGAAGGTGCTTTAGTGCAAAAGCAGCTCTTGTGACACACGGGAGGGCTGGGAGATGCAGGGCATCATATTAGATGCTCCAATGGTCCCTTCTGGCCTTAAGTCGACTAATTTATGAAAAACTGGTGCTTTAGTGTATAGCCGGCTCCATCCCCCGACTCACCAGTCATTGAGTGCGGAGATCCGGGGGCAACAACTCCAAGCTCCAAGAGGCTGGGCAGGGGCAGGACATCAGCTGGGAGGGGAGGGGTGGCGGGGCAGTGAGATCACAAAGGCCTTTTGCAGGACCTCAGCCCATTGGGCAAAGGTGGTGGGGAGGGGGTGACCTCACAGAGAGACCCCGACATCAGCGGGGCAGGGCCGAGGTGCAGGGCCAGGGCAGTCGCTGAGACCCCCCCGGCTTTGCTGCCGCACGTCTCCTTCTCCCGGTCTCCCCTCGAGGACGGGGAGAGAATTAGGATTCACGTCGTAGCATGAGGAGGAGCCTCTGTGGAGCTTTCTCCTTTCCTACCCCTGGTTGTGCCAGTAAACGAACGTCCCTTGGACAAGGTCGGAGGCTGCGAGAGGTTTGGAACCTGTTGGGTCTGATGCACCTGCTGCAGGCAGAATTCTCGGCACAGAAAACACTGGCTTAAGGGGGCAGAATGTGATTTCCTACCGAGCGCTTTGACGCTTGGAATCACTGGGGACCTTGGGGTTTATCCTTTTTGGTTTCCCTTTTCCTCTTTCCTCCCTCCTTTCTCCTCTTCTCTTGCTTCTTTTTTCCCTCTTTCCCTCTCTCTCCCAAGGAGGAGGGTGGGCAAGGGGGGGTTGCTCTCATCGCGGGAGGTCCTCACAAAGAGGTGGGTCTGGATCTGAGAGCGATCCGCTCTGATGGTGACCTGGCCGTCCTGTGGGACCTCTGGTGAGACCTCTCAGCCGCCCGCCCCTCAGAGTCTCAGGGCTGCATCCCGTTCTGGTGTCCACATTTCAAAAATAAAGTTAAAAAAACTGGAGAGGGTGCAGAAAAGAGCCATATTTGAGGGATGGAGAAGACTTACAAGGAGGAATTGAAAAACTCAGTCTGTTTAGTTTTTAAAAAGATGGAGAGGTGAGCTGATGGCAGCCTGCAGTGCCTTCGCTGAGAGAAAACACCAAGTATTTAAAGGGCTCTTTAGTCTTGCAAAGAAAGGCAGAACAAGAACCAATGGCTGGAAGCAGAAATCAGAAAAATTCTCCTTAGAACAAGGCAGAGATTTGTAAGAGGGAGGGCGGCTCATCACTGGAACAAACTGGCAAGAGAAGTGATGGATTCTCCATCTCTTGATGTCTTCCAGTGAAGACTAGATGCCTTTCGGGAAGGTGCTTTAGTGCAAAAGCAGCTCTTGTGACACACGGGAGGGCTGGGAGATGCAGGGCATCATATTAGATGCTCCAATGGTCCCTTCTGGCCTTAAGTCGACTAATTTATGAAAAACTGGTGCTTTAGTGTATAGCCGGCTCCATCCCCCGACTCACCAGTCATTGAGTGCGGAGATCCGGGGGCAACAACTCCAAGCTCCAAGAGGCTGGGCAGGAGCAGGACGTCAGCTGGGAGGGGAGGGGTGGCGGGGCAGTGAGATCACAAAGGCCTTTTGCAGGACCTCAGCCCATTGGGCAAAGGTGGTGGGGAGGGGGTGACCTGACAGAGAGACCCCGACATCAGCGGGGCAGGGCCGAGGTGCAGGGCCAGGGCAGTCGCTGAGACCCCCCCGGCTTTGCTGCCGCACGTCTCCTTCTCCCGGTCTCCCCTCGAGGACGGGGAGAGAATTAGGATTCACGTCGTAGCATGAGGAGGAGCCTCTGTGGAGCTTTCTCCTTTCCTACCCCTGGTTGTGCCAGAAAACGAACGTCCCTTGGACAAGGTCGGAGGCTGCGAGAGGTTTGGAACCTGTTGGGTCTGATGCACCTGCTGCAGGCAGAATTCTCGGCACAGAAAACACTGGCTTAAGGGGGCAGAATGTGATTTCCTACCGAGCGCTTTGACGCTTGGAATCACTGGGGACCTTGGGGTTTATCCTTTTTGGTTTCCCTTTTCCTCTTTCCTCCCTCCTTTCTCCTCTTCTCTTGCTTCTTTTTTCCCTCTTTCCCTCTCTCTCCCAAGGAGGAGGGTGGGCGAGGGGGGGTTGCTCTCATCGCGGGAGGTCCTCACAAAGAGGTGGGTCTGGATCTGAGAGCGATCCGCTCTGATGGTGACCTGGCCGTCCTGTGGGACCTCTGGTGAGACCTCTCAGCCGCCCGCCCCTCAGAGTCTCAGGGCTGCATCCCGTTCTGGTGTCCACATTTCAAAAATAAAGTTAAAAAAACTGGAGAGGGTGCAGAAAAGAGCCATATTTGAGGGATGGAGAAGACTTACAAGGAGGAATTGAAAAACTCAGTCTGTTTAGTTTTTAAAAAGATGGAGAGGTGAGCTGATGGCAGCCTGCAGTGCCTTCGCTGAGAGAAAACACCAAGTATTTAAAGGGCTCTTTAGTCTTGCAAAGAAAGGCAGAACAAGAACCAATGGCTGGAAGCAGAAATCAGAAAAATTCTCCTTAGAACAAGGCAGAGATTTGTAAGAGGGAGGGCGGCTCATCACTGGAACAAACTGGCAAGAGAAGTGATGGATTCTCCATCTCTTGATGTCTTCCAGTGAAGACTAGATGCCTTTCGGGAAGGTGCTTTAGTGCAAAAGCAGCTCTTGTGACACACGGGAGGGCTGGGAGATGCAGGGCATCATATTAGATGCTCCAATGGTCCCTTCTGGCCTTAAGTCGACTAATTTATGAAAAACTGGTGCTTTAGTGTATAGCCGGCTCCATCCCCCGACTCACCAGTCATTGAGTGCGGAGATCCGGGGGCAACAACTCCAAGCTCCAAGAGGCTGGGCAGGGGCAGGACATCGCTGGGAGGGGTGGGGTGGGGAGGCAGTGAGATCACAAAGGCCTTTTGCAGGACCTCAGCCCATTGGGCAAAGGTGGTGGGGAGGGGGTGACCTCACAGAGAGACCCCGACATCAGCGGGGCAGGGCCGAGGTGCAGGGCCAGGGCAGTCGCTGAGACCCCCCCGGCTTTGCTGCCGCACGTCTCCTTCTCCCGGTCTCCCCTCGAGGACGGGGAGAGAATTAGGATTCACGTCGTAGCATGAGGAGGAGCCTCTGTGGAGCTTTCTCCTTTCCTACCCCTGGTTGTGCCAGAAAACGAACGTCCCTTGGACAAGGTCGGAGGCTGCGAGAGGTTTGGAACCTGTTGGGTCTGATGCACCTGCTGCAGGCAGAATTCTCGGCACAGAAAACACTGGCTTAAGGGGGCAGAATGTGATTTCCTACCGAGCGCTTTGACGCTTGGAATCACTGGGGACCTTGGGGTTTATCCTTTTTGGTTTCCCTTTTCCTCTTTCCTCCCTCCTTTCTCCTCTTCTCTTGCTTCTTTTTTCCCTCTTTCCCTCTCTCTCCCAAGGAGGGGTGTGTGTGGAGGGTGCGCAAGGGGGGGTTGCTCTCATCGCGGGAGGTCCTCACAAAGAGGTGGGTCTGGATCTGAGAGCGATCCGCTCTGATGGTGACCTGGCCGTCCTGTGGGACCTCTGGTGAGACCTCTCAGCCGCCCGCCCCTCAGAGTCTCAGGGCTGCATCCCATTCTGGTGTCCACATTTCAAAAATAAAGTTAAAAAAACTGGAGAGGGTGCAGAAAAGAGCCATATTTGAGGGATGGAGAAGACTTATAAGGAGGAATTGAAAAACTCAGTCTGTTTAGTTTTTAAAAAGATGGAGAGGTGAGCTGATGGCAGCCTGCAGTGCCTTCGCTGAGAGAAAACACCAAGTATTTAAAGGGCTCTTTAGTCTTGCAAAGAAAGGCAGAACAAGAACCAATGGCTGGAAGCAGAAATCAGAAAAATTCTCCTTAGAACAAGGCAGAGATTTGTAAGAGGGAGGGCGGCTCATCACTGGAACAAACTGGCAAGAGAAGTGATGGATTCTCCATCTCTTGATGTCTTCCAGTGAAGACTAGATGCCTTTCGGGAAGGTGCTTTAGTGCAAAAGCAGCTCTTGTGACACACGGGAGGGCTGGGAGATGCAGGGCATCATATTAGATGCTCCAATGGTCCCTTCTGGCCTTAAGTCGACTAATTTATGAAAAACTGGTGCTTTAGTGTATAGCCGGCTCCATCCCCCGACTCACCAGTCATTGAGTGCGGAGATCCGGGGGCAACAACTCCAAGCTCCAAGAGGCTGGGCAGGGGCAGGACATCGCTGGGAGGGGTGGGGTGGGGAGGCAGTGAGATCACAAAGGCCTTTTGCAGGACCTCAGCCCATTGGGCAAAGGTGGTGGGGAGGGGGTGACCTCACAGAGAGACCCCGACATCAGCGGGGCAGGGCCGAGGTGCAGGGCCAGGGCAGTCGCTGAGACCCCCCCGGCTTTGCTGCCGCACGTCTCCTTCTCCCGGTCTCCCCTCGAGGACGGGGAGAGAATTAGGATTCACGTCGTAGCATGAGGAGGAGCCTCTGTGGAGCTTTCTCCTTTCCTACCCCTGGTTGTGCCAGAAAACGAACGTCCCTTGGACAAGGTCGGAGGCTGCGAGAGGTTTGGAACCTGTTGGGTCTGATGCACCTGCTGCAGGCAGAATTCTCGGCACAGAAAACACTGGCTTAAGGGGGCAGAATGTGATTTCCTACCGAGCGCTTTGACGCTTGGAATCACTGGGGACCTTGGGGTTTATCCTTTTTGGTTTCCCTTTTCCTCTTTCCTCACTCCTTTCTCCTCTTCTCTTGCTTCTTTTTTCCCTCTTTCCCTCTCTCTCCCAAGGAGGAGGGTGGGCAAGGGGGGGTTGCTCTCATCGCGGGAGGTCCTCACAAAGAGGTGGGTCTGGATCTGAGAGCGATCCGCTCTGATGGTGACCTGGCCGTCCTGTGGGACCTCTGGTGAGACCTCTCAGCCGCCCGCCCCTCAGAGTCTCAGGGCTGCATCCCATTCTGGTGTCCACATTTCAAAAATAAAGTTAAAAAAACTGGAGAGGGTGCAGAAAAGAGCCATATTTGAGGGATGGAGAAGACTTACAAGGAGGAATTGAAAAACTCAGTCTGTTTAGTTTTTAAAAAGATGGAGAGGTGAGCTGATGGCAGCCTGAAGTGCCTTCGCTGAGAGAAAACACCAAGTATTTAAAGGGCTCTTTAGTCTTGCAAAGAAAGGCAGAACAAGAACCAATGGCTGGAAGCAGAAATCAGAAAAATTCTCCTTAGAACAAGGCAGAGATTTGTAAGAGGGAGGGCGGCTCATCACTGGAACAAACTGGCAAGAGAAGTGATGGATTCTCCATCTCTTGAGGTCTTCCAGTGAAGACTAGATGCCTTTCGGGAAGGTGCTTTAGTGCAAAAGCAGCTCTTGTGACACACGGGAGGGGTGGGAGATGCAGGGCATCATATTAGATGCTCCAATGGTCCCTTCTGGCCTTAAGTCGACTAATTTATGAAAAACTGGTGCTTTAGTGTATAGCCGGCTCCATCCCCCGACTCACCAGTCATTGAGTGCGGAGATCCGGGGGCAACAACTCCAAGCTCCAAGAGGCTGGGCAGGGGCAGGACATCAGCTGGGAGGGGAGGGGTGGCGGGGCAGTGAGATCACAAAGGCCTTTTGCAGGACCTCAGCCCATTGGGCAAAGGTGGTGGGGAGGGGGTGACCTCACAGAGAGACCCCGACATCAGCGGGGCAGGGCCGAGGTGCAGGGCCAGGGCAGTCGCTGAGACCCCCCCGGCTTTGCTGCCGCACGTCTCCTTCTCCCGGTCTCCCCTCGAGGACGGGGAGAGAATTAGGATTCACGTCGTAGCATGAGGAGGAGCCTCTGTGGAGCTTTCTCCTTTCCTACCCCTGGTTGTGCCAGTAAACGAACGTCCCTTGGACAAGGTCGGAGGCTGCGAGAGGTTTGGAACCTGTTGGGTCTGATGCACCTGCTGCAGGCAGAATTCTCGGCACAGAAAACACTGGCTTAAGGGGGCAGAATGTGATTTCCTACCGAGCGCTTTGACGCTTGGAATCACTGGGGACCTTGGGGTTTATCCTTTTTGGTTTCCCTTTTCCTCTTTCCTCCCTCCTTTCTCCTCTTCTCTTGCTTCTTTTTTCCCTCTTTCCCTCTCTCTCCCAAGGAGGAGGGTGGGCAAGGGGGGGTTGCTCTCATCGCGGGAGGTCCTCACAAAGAGGTGGGTCTGGATCTGAGAGCGATCCGCTCTGATGGTGACCTGGCCGTCCTGTGGGACCTCTGGTGAGACCTCTCAGCCGCCCGCCCCTCAGAGTCTCAGGGCTGCATCCCGTTCTGGTGTCCACATTTCAAAAATAAAGTTAAAAAAACTGGAGAGGGTGCAGAAAAGAGCCATATTTGAGGGATGGAGAAGACTTACAAGGAGGAATTGAAAAACTCAGTCTGTTTAGTTTTTAAAAAGATGGAGAGGTGAGCTGATGGCAGCCTGCAGTGCCTTCGCTGAGAGAAAACACCAAGTATTTAAAGGGCTCTTTAGTCTTGCAAAGAAAGGCAGAACAAGAACCAATGGCTGGAAGCAGAAATCAGAAAAATTCTCCTTAGAACAAGGCAGAGATTTGTAAGAGGGAGGGCGGCTCATCACTGGAACAAACTGGCAAGAGAAGTGATGGATTCTCCATCTCTTGATGTCTTCCAGTGAAGACTAGATGCCTTTCGGGAAGGTGCTTTAGTGCAAAAGCAGCTCTTGTGACACACGGGAGGGCTGGGAGATGCAGGGCATCATATTAGATGCTCCAATGGTCCCTTCTGGCCTTAAGTCGACTAATTTATGAAAAACTGGTGCTTTAGTGTATAGCCGGCTCCATCCCCCGACTCACCAGTCATTGAGTGCGGAGATCCGGGGGCAACAACTCCAAGCTCCAAGAGGCTGGGCAGGAGCAGGACGTCAGCTGGGAGGGGAGGGGTGGCGGGGCAGTGAGATCACAAAGGCCTTTTGCAGGACCTCAGCCCATTGGGCAAAGGTGGTGGGGAGGGGGTGACCTGACAGAGAGACCCCGACATCAGCGGGGCAGGGCCGAGGTGCAGGGCCAGGGCAGTCGCTGAGACCCCCCCGGCTTTGCTGCCGCACGTCTCCTTCTCCCGGTCTCCCCTCGAGGACGGGGAGAGAATTAGGATTCACGTCGTAGCATGAGGAGGAGCCTCTGTGGAGCTTTCTCCTTTCCTACCCCTGGTTGTGCCAGAAAACGAACGTCCCTTGGACAAGGTCGGAGGCTGCGAGAGGTTTGGAACCTGTTGGGTCTGATGCACCTGCTGCAGGCAGAATTCTCGGCACAGAAAACACTGGCTTAAGGGGGCAGAATGTGATTTCCTACCGAGCGCTTTGACGCTTGGAATCACTGGGGACCTTGGGGTTTATCCTTTTGGGTTTCCCTTTTCCTCTTTCCTCCCTCCTTTCTCCTCTTCTCTTGCTTCTTTTTTCCCTCTTTCCCTCTCTCTCCCAAGGAGGAGGGTGGGCAAGGGGGGGTTGCTCTCATCGCGGGAGGTCCTCACAAAGAGGTGGGTCTGGATCTGAGAGCGATCCGCTCTGATGGTGACCTGGCCGTCCTGTGGGACCTCTGGTGAGACCTCTCAGCCGCCCGCCCCTCAGAGTCTCAGGGCTGCATCCCATTCTGGTGTCCACATTTCAAAAATAAAGTTAAAAAAACTGGAGAGGGTGCAGAAAAGAGCCATATTTGAGGGATGGAGAAGACTTACAAGGAGGAATTGAAAAACTCAGTCTGTTTAGTTTTTAAAAAGATGGAGAGGTGAGCTGATGGCAGCCTGCAGTGCCTTCGCTGAGAGAAAACACCAAGTATTTAAAGGGCTCTTTAGTCTTGCAAAGAAAGGCAGAACAAGAACCAATGGCTGGAAGCAGAAATCAGAAAAATTCTCCTTAGAACAAGGCAGAGATTTGTAAGAGGGAGGGCGGCTCATCACTGGAACAAACTGGCAAGAGAAGTGATGGATTCTCCATCTCTTGATGTCTTCCAGTGAAGACTAGATGCCTTTCGGGAAGGTGCTTTAGTGCAAAAGCAGCTCTTGTGACACACGGGAGGGCTGGGAGATGCAGGGCATCATATTAGATGCTCCAATGGTCCCTTCTGGCCTTAAGTCGACTAATTTATGAAAAACTGGTGCTTTAGTGTATAGCCGGCTCCATCCCCCGACTCACCAGTCATTGAGTGCGGAGATCCGGGGGCAACAACTCCAAGCTCCAAGAGGCTGGGCAGGAGCAGGACGTCAGCTGGGAGGGGAGGGGTGGCGGGGCAGTGAGATCACAAAGGCCTTTTGCAGGACCTCAGCCCATTGGGCAAAGGTGGTGGGGAGGGGGTGACCTCACAGAGAGACCCCGACATCAGCGGGGCAGGGCCGAGGTGCAGGGCCAGGGCAGTCGCTGAGACCCCCCCGGCTTTGCTGCCGCACGTCTCCTTCTCCCGGTCTCCCCTCGAGGACGGGGAGAGAATTAGGATTCACGTCGTAGCATGAGGAGGAGCCTCTGTGGAGCTTTCTCCTTTCCTACCCCTGGTTGTGCCAGAAAACGAACGTCCCTTGGACAAGGTCGGAGGCTGCGAGAGGTTTGGAACCTGTTGGGTCTGATGCACCTGCTGCAGGCAGAATTCTCGGCACAGAAAACACTGGCTTAAGGGGGCAGAATGTGATTTCCTACCGAGCGCTTTGACGCTTGGAATCACTGGGGACCTTGGGGTTTATCCTTTTTGGTTTCCCTTTTCCTCTTTCCTCCTTCCTTTCTCCTCTTCTCTTGCTTCTTTTTTCCCTCTTTCCCTCTCTCTCCCAAGGAGGGGTGTGTGTGGAGGGTGGGCAAGGGGGGGTTGCTCTCATCGCGGGAGGTGCTCACAAAGAGGTGGGTCTGGATCTGAGAGCGATCCGCTCTGATGGTGACCTGGCCGTCCTGTGGGACCTCTGGTGAGACCTCTCAGCCGCCCGCCCCTCAGAGTCTCAGGGCTGCATCCCGTTCTGGTGTCCACATTTCAAAAATAAAGTTAAAAAAACTGGAGAGGGTGCAGAAAAGAGCCATATTTGAGGGATGGAGAAGACTTACAAGGAGGAATTGAAAAACTCAGTCTGTTTAGTTTTTAAAAAGATGGAGAGGTGAGCTGATGGCAGCCTGCAGTGCCTTCGCTGAGAGAAAACACCAAGTATTTAAAGGGCTCTTTAGTCTTGCAAAGAAAGGGAGAACAAGAACCAATGGCTGGAAGCAGAAATCAGAAAAATTCTCCTTAGAACAAGGCAGAGATTTGTAAGAGGGAGGGCGGCTCATCACTGGAACAAACTGGCAAGAGAAGTGATGGATTCTCCATCTCTTGATGTCTTCCAGTGAAGACTAGATGCCTTTCGGGAAGGTGCTTTAGTGCAAAAGCAGCTCTTGTGACACACGGGAGGGCTGGGAGATGCAGGGCATCATATTAGATGCTCCAATGGTCCCTTCTGGCCTTAAGTCGACTAATTTATGAAAAACTGGTGCTTTAGTGTATAGCCGGCTCCATCCCCCGACTCACCAGTCATTGAGTGCGGAGATCCGGGGGCAACAACTCCAAGCTCCAAGAGGCTGGGCAGGGGCAGGACATCAGCTGGGAGGGGAGGGGTGGGGAGGCAGTGAGATCACAAAGGCCTTTTGCAGGACCTCAGCCCATTGGGCAAAGGTGGTGGGGAGGGGGTGACCTGACAGAGAGACCCCGACATCAGCGGGGCAGGGCCGAGGTGCAGGGCCAGGGCAGTCGCTGAGACCCCCCCGGCTTTGCTGCCGCACGTCTCCTTCTCCCGGTCTCCCCTCGAGGACGGGGAGAGAATTAGGATTCACGTCGTAGCATGAGGAGGAGCCTCTGTGGAGCTTTCTCCTTTCCTACCCCTGGTTGTGCCAGAAAACGAACGTCCCTTGGACAAGGTCGGAGGCTGCGAGAGGTTTGGAACCTGTTGGGTCTGATGCACCTGCTGCAGGCAGAATTCTCGGCACAGAAAACACTGGCTTAAGGGGGCAGAATGTGATTTCCTACCGAGCGCTTTGACGCTTGGAATCACTGGGGACCTTGGGGTTTATCCTTTTGGGTTTCCCTTTTCCTCTTTCCTCCCTCCTTTCTCCTCTTCTCTTGCTTCTTTTTTCCCTCTTTCCCTCTCTCTCCCAAGGAGGAGGGTGGGCAAGGGGGGGTTGCTCTCATCGTGGGAGGTCCTCACAAAGAGGTGGGTCTGGATCTGAGAGCGATCCGCTCTGATGGTGACCTGGCCGTCCTGTGGGACCTCTGGTGAGACCTCTCAGCCGCCCGCCCCTCAGAGTCTCAGGGCTGCATCCCATTCTGGTGTCCACATTTCAAAAATAAAGTTAAAAAAACTGGAGAGGGTGCAGAAAAGAGCCATATTTGAGGGATGGAGAAGACTTACAAGGAGGAATTGAAAAACTCAGTCTGTTTAGTTTTTAAAAAGATGGAGAGGTGAGCTGATGGCAGCCTGCAGGGCCTTCGCTGAGAGAAAACACCAAGTATTTAAAGGGCTCTTTAGTCTTGCAAAGAAAGGCAGAACAAGAACCAATGGCTGGAAGCAGAAATCAGAAAAATTCTCCTTAGAACAAGGCAGAGATTTGTAAGAGGGAGGGCGGCTCATCACTGGAACAAACTGGCAAGAGAAGTGATGGATTCTCCATCTCTTGATGTCTTCCAGTGAAGACTAGATGCCTTTCGGGAAGGTGCTTTAGTGCAAAAGCAGCTCTTGTGACACACGGGAGGGCTGGGAGATGCAGGGCATCATATTAGATGCTCCAATGGTCCCTTCTGGCCTTAAGTCGACTAATTTATGAAAAACTGGTGCTTTAGTGTATAGCCGGCTCCATCCCCCGACTCACCAGTCATTGAGTGCGGAGATCCGGGGGCAACAACTCCAAGCTCCAAGAGGCTGGGCAGGGGCAGGACATCAGCTGGGAGGGGAGGGGTGGCGGGGCAGTGAGATCACAAAGGCCTTTTGCAGGACCTCAGCCCATTGGGCAAAGGTGGTGGGGAGGGGGTGACCTCACAGAAAGACCCCGACATCAGCGGGGCAGGGCCGAGGTGCAGGGCCAGGGCAGTCGCTGAGACCCCCCCGGCTTTGCTGCCGCACGTCTCCTTCTCCCAGTCTCCCCTCGAGGACGGGGAGAGAATTAGGATTCACGTCGTAGCATGAGGAGGAGCCTCTGTGGAGCTTTCTCCTTTCCTACCCCTGGTTGTGCCATAAACGAACGTCCCTTGGACAAGGTCGGAGGCTGCGAGAGGTTTGGAACCTGTTGAGTCTGATGCACCTGCTGCAGGCAGAATTCTCGGCACAGAAAACACTGGCTTAAGGGGGCAGAATGTGATTTCCTACCGAGCGCTTTGACGCTTGGAATCACTGGGGACCTTGGGGTTTATCCTTTTTGGTTTCCCTTTTCCTCTTTCCTCCCTCCTTTCTCCTCTTCTCTTGCTTCTTTTTTCCCTCTTTCCCTCTCTCTCCCAAGGAGGGGTGTGTGTGGAGGGTGGGCAAGGGGGGGTTGCTCTCATCGCGGGAGGTGCTCACAAAGAGGTGGGTCTGGATCTGAGAGCGATCCGCTCTGATGGTGACCTGGCCGTCCTGTGGGACCTCTGGTGAGACCTCTCAGCCGCCCGCCCCTCAGAGTCTCAGGGCTGCATCCCGTTCTGGTGTCCACATTTCAAAAATAAGGTTAAAAAAACTGGAGAGGGTGCAGAAAAGAGCCATATTTGAGGGATGGAGAAGACTTACAAGGAGGAATTGAAAAACTCAGTCTGTTTAGTTTTTAAAAAGATGGAGAGGTGAGCTGATGGCAGCCTGAAGTGCCTTCGCTGAGAGAAAACACCAAGTATTTAAAGGGCTCTTTAGTCTTGCAAAGAAAGGCAGAACAAGAACCAATGGCTGGAAGCAGAAATCAGAAAAATTCTCCTTAGAACAAGGCAGAGATTTGTAAGAGGGAGGGTGACTCATCACTGGAACAAACTGGCAAGAGAAGTGATGGATTCTCCATCTCTTGATGTCTTCCAGTGAAGACTAGATGCCTTTCGGGAAGGTGCTTTAGTGCAAAAGCAGCTCTTGTGACACACGGGAGGGCTGGGAGATGCAGGGCATCATATTAGATGCTCCAATGGTCCCTTCTGGCCTTAAGTCGACTAATTTATGAAAAACTGGTGCTTTAGTGTATAGCCGGCTCCATCCCCCGACTCACCAGTCATTGAGTGCGGAGATCCGGGGGCAACAACTCCAAGCTCCAAGAGGCTGGGCAGGGGCAGGACATCGCTGGGAGGGGTGGGGTGGGGAGGCAGTGAGATCACAAAGGCCTTTTGCAGGACCTCAGCCCATTGGGCAAAGGTGGTGGGGAGGGGGTGACCTCACAGAGAGACCCCGACATCAGCGGGGCAGGGCCGAGGTGCAGGGCCAGGGCAGTCGCTGAGACCCCCCCGGCTTTGCTGCCGCACGTCTCCTTCTCCCGGTCTCCCCTCGAGGACGGGGAGAGAATTAGGATTCACGTCGTAGCATGAGGAGGAGCCTCTGTGGAGCTTTCTCCTTTCCTACCCCTGGTTGTGCCAGAAAACGAACGTCCCTTGGACAAGGTCGGAGGCTGCGAGAGGTTTGGAACCTGTTGGGTCTGATGCACCTGCTGCAGGCAGAATTATCGGCACAGAAAACACTGGCTTAAGGGGGCAGAATGTGATTTCCTACCGAGCGCTTTGACGCTTGGAATCACTGGGGACCTTGGGGTTTATCCTTTTTGGTTTCCCTTTTCCTCTTTCCTCCCTCCTTTCTCCTCTTCTCTTGCTTCTTTTTTCCCTCTTTCCCTCTCTCTCCCAAGGAGGAGGGTGGGCAAGGGGGGGTTGCTCTCATCGCGGGAGGTCCTCACAAAGAGGTGGGTCTGGATCTGAGAGCGATCCGCTCTGATGGTGACCTGGCCGTCCTGTGGGACCTCTGGTGAGACCTCTCAGCCGCCCGCCCCTCAGAGTCTCAGGGCTGCATCCCGTTCTGGTGTCCACATTTCAAAAATAAAGTTAAAAAAACTGGAGAGGGTGCAGAAAAGAGCCATATTTGAGGGATGGAGAAGACTTACAAGGAGGAATTGAAAAACTCAGTCTGTTTAGTTTTTAAAAAGATGGAGAGGTGAGCTGATGGCAGCCTGCAGTGCCTTCGCTGAGAGAAAACACCAAGTATTTAAAGGGCTCTTTAGTCTTGCAAAGAAAGGCAGAACAAGAACCAATGGCTGGAAGCAGAAATCAGAAAAATTCTCCTTAGAACAAGGCAGAGATTTGTAAGAGGGAGGGCGGCTCATCACTGGAACAAACTGGCAAGAGAAGTGATGGATTCTCCATCTCTTGATGTCTTCCAGTGAAGACTAGATGCCTTTCGGGAAGGTGCTTTAGTGCAAAAGCAGCTCTTGTGACACACGGGAGGGCTGGGAGATGCAGGGCATCATATTAGATGCTCCAATGGTCCCTTCTGGCCTTAAGTCGACTAATTTATGAAAAACTGGTGCTTTAGTGTATAGCCGGCTCCATCCCCCGACTCACCAGTCATTGAGTGCGGAGATCCGGGGGCAACAACTCCAAGCTCCAAGAGGCTGGGCAGGGGCAGGACATCGCTGGGAGGGGTGGGGTGGGGAGGCAGTGAGATCACAAAGGCCTTTTGCAGGACCTCAGCCCATTGGGCAAAGGTGGTGGGGAGGGGGTGACCTCACAGAGAGACCCCGACATCAGCGGGGCAGGGCCGAGGTGCAGGGCCAGGGCAGTCGCTGAGACCCCCCCGGCTTTGCTGCCGCACGTCTCCTTCTCCCGGTCTCCCCTCGAGGACGGGGAGAGAATTAGGATTCACGTCGTAGCATGAGGAGGAGCCTCTGTGGAGCTTTCTCCTTTCCTACCCCTGGTTGTGCCAGAAAACGAACGTCCCTTGGACAAGGTCGGAGGCTGCGAGAGGTTTGGAACCTGTTGGGTCTGATGCACCTGCTGCAGGCAGAATTCTCGGCACAGAAAACACTGGCTTAAGGGGGCAGAATGTGATTTCCTACCGAGCGCTTTGACGCTTGGAATCACTGGGGACCTTGGGGTTTATCCTTTTTGGTTTCCCTTTTCCTCTTTCCTCCCTCCTTTCTCCTCTTCTCTTGCTTCTTTTTTCCCTCTTTCCCTCTCTCTCCCAAGGAGGGGTGTGTGTGGAGGGTGCGCAAGGGGGGGTTGCTCTCATCGCGGGAGGTCCTCACAAAGAGGTGGGTCTGGATCTGAGAGCGATCCGCTCTGATGGTGACCTGGCCGTCCTGTGGGACCTCTGGTGAGACCTCTCAGCCGCCCGCCCCTCAGAGTCTCAGGGCTGCATCCCATTCTGGTGTCCACATTTCAAAAATAAAGTTAAAAAAACTGGAGAGGGTGCAGAAAAGAGCCATATTTGAGGGATGGAGAAGACTTATAAGGAGGAATTGAAAAACTCAGTCTGTTTAGTTTTTAAAAAGATGGAGAGGTGAGCTGATGGCAGCCTGCAGTGCCTTCGCTGAGAGAAAACACCAAGTATTTAAAGGGCTCTTTAGTCTTGCAAAGAAATGCAGAACAAGAACCAATGGCTGGAAGCAGAAATCAGAAAAATTCTCCTTAGAACAAGGCAGAGATTTGTAAGAGGGAGGGTGACTCATCACTGGAACAAAGTGGCAAGAGAAGTGATGGATTCTCCATCTCTTGATGTCTTCGAGTGAAGACTAGATGCCTTTCGGGAAGGTGCTTTAGTGCAAAAGCAGCTCTTGTGACACACGGGAGGGCTGGGAGATGCAGGGCATCATATTAGATGCTCCAATGGTCCCTTCTGGCCTTAAGTCGACTAATTTATGAAAAACTGGTGCTTTAGTGTATAGCCGGCTCCATCCCCCGACTCACCAGTCATTGAGTGCGGAGATCCGGGGGCAACAACTCCAAGCTCCAAGAGGCTGGGCAGGGGCAGGACATCAGCTGGGAGGGGAGGGGTGGCGGGGCAGTGAGATCACAAAGGCCTTTTGCAGGACCTCAGCCCATTGGGCAAAGGTGGTGGGGAGGGGGTGACCTCACAGAGAGACCCCGACATCAGCGGGGCAGGGCCGAGGTGCAGGGCCAGGGCAGTCGCTGAGACCCCCCCGGCTTTGCTGCCGCACGTCTCCTTCTCCCGGTCTCCCCTCGAGGACGGGGAGAGAATTAGGATTCACGTCGTAGCATGAGGAGGAGCCTCTGTGGAGCTTTCTCCTTTCCTACCCCTGGTTGTGCCAGTAAACGAACGTCCCTTGGACAAGGTCGGAGGCTGCGAGAGGTTTGGAACCTGTTGGGTCTGATGCACCTGCTGCAGGCAAAATTCTCGGCACAGAAAACACTGGCTTAAGGGGGCAGAATGTGATTTCCTACCGAGCGCTTTGACGCTTGGAATCACTGGGGACCTTGGGGTTTATCCTTTTTGGTTTCCCTTTTCCTCTTTCCTCCCTCCTTTCTCCTCTTCTCTTGCTTCTTTTTTCCCTCTTTCCCTCTCTCTCCCAAGGAGGAGGGTGGGCAAGGGGGGGTTGCTCTCATCGCGGGAGGTCCTCACAAAGAGGTGGGTCTGGATCTGAGAGCGATCCGCTCTGATGGTGACCTGGCCGTCCTGTGGGACCTCTGGTGAGACCTCTCAGCCGCCCGCCGCTCAGAGTCTCAGGGCTGCATCCCATTCTGGTGTCCACATTTCAAAAATAAAGTTAAAAAAACTGGAGAGGGTGCAGAAAAGAGCCATATTTGAGGGATGGAGAAGACTTACAAGGAGGAATTGAAAAACTCAGTCTGTTTAGTTTTTAAAAAGATGGAGAGGTGAGCTGATGGCAGCCTGCAGTGCCTTCGCTGAGAGAAAACACCAAGTATTTAAAGGGCTCTTTAGTCTTGCAAAGAAAGGCAGAACAAGAACCAATGGCTGGAAGCAGAAATCAGAAAAATTCTCCTTAGAACAAGGCAGAGATTTGTAATAGGGAGGGCGGCTCATCACTGGAACAAACTGGCAAGAGAAGTGATGGATTCTCCATCTCTTGATGTCTTCCAGTGAAGACTAGATGCCTTTCGGGAAGGTGCTTTAGTGCAAAAGCAGCTCTTGTGACACACGGGAGGGCTGGGAGATGCAGGGCATCATATTAGATGCTCCAATGGTCCCTTCTGGCCTTAAGTCGACTAATTTATGAAAAACTGGTGCTTTAGTGTATAGCCGGCTCCATCCCCCGACTCACCAGTCATTGAGTGCGGAGATCCGGGGGCAACAACTCCAAGCTCCAAGAGGCTGGGCAGGGGCAGGACATCAGCTGGGAGGGGAGGGGTGGCGGGGCAGTGAGATCACAAAGGCCTTTTGCAGGACCTCAGCCCATTGGGCAAAGGTGGTGGGGAGGGGGTGACCTCACAGAAAGACCCCGACATCAGCGGGGCAGGGCCGAGGTGCAGGGCCAGGGCAGTCGCTGAGACCCCCCCGGCTTTGCTGCCGCACGTCTCCTTCTCCCAGTCTCCCCTCGAGGACGGGGAGAGAATTAGGATTCACGTCGTAGCATGAGGAGGAGCCTCTGTGGAGCTTTCTCCTTTCCTACCCCTGGTTGTGCCATAAACGAACGTCCCTTGGACAAGGTCGGAGGCTGCGAGAGGTTTGGAACCTGTTGAGTCTGATGCACCTGCTGCAGGCAGAATTCTCGGCACAGAAAACACTGGCTTAAGGGGGCAGAATGTGATTTCCTACCGAGCGCTTTGACGCTTGGAATCACTGGGGACCTTGGGGTTTATCCTTTTTGGTTTCCCTTTTCCTCTTTCCTCCCTCCTTTCTCCTCTTCTCTTGCTTCTTTTTTCCCTCTTTCCCTCTCTCTCCCAAGGAGGGGTGTGTGTGGAGGGTGGGCAAGGGGGGGTTGCTCTCATCGCGGGAGGTGCTCACAAAGAGGTGGGTCTGGATCTGAGAGCGATCCGCTCTGATGGTGACCTGGCCGTCCTGTGGGACCTCTGGTGAGACCTCTCAGCCGCCCGCCCCTCAGAGTCTCAGGGCTGCATCCCGTTCTGGTGTCCACATTTCAAAAATAAGGTTAAAAAAACTGGAGAGGGTGCAGAAAAGAGCCATATTTGAGGGATGGAGAAGACTTACAAGGAGGAATTGAAAAACTCAGTCTGTTTAGTTTTTAAAAAGATGGAGAGGTGAGCTGATGGCAGCCTGAAGTGCCTTCGCTGAGAGAAAACACCAAGTATTTAAAGGGCTCTTTAGTCTTGCAAAGAAAGGCAGAACAAGAACCAATGGCTGGAAGCAGAAATCAGAAAAATTCTCCTTAGAACAAGGCAGAGATTTGTAAGAGGGAGGGTGACTCATCACTGGAACAAACTGGCAAGAGAAGTGATGGATTCTCCATCTCTTGATGTCTTCCAGTGAAGACTAGATGCCTTTCGGGAAGGTGCTTTAGTGCAAAAGCAGCTCTTGTGACACACGGGAGGGCTGGGAGATGCAGGGCATCATATTAGATGCTCCAATGGTCCCTTCTGGCCTTAAGTCGACTAATTTATGAAAAACTGGTGCTTTAGTGTATAGCCGGCTCCATCCCCCGACTCACCAGTCATTGAGTGCGGAGATCCGGGGGCAACAACTCCAAGCTCCAAGAGGCTGGGCAGGGGCAGGACATCGCTGGGAGGGGTGGGGTGGGGAGGCAGTGAGATCACAAAGGCCTTTTGCAGGACCTCAGCCCATTGGGCAAAGGTGGTGGGGAGGGGGTGACCTCACAGAGAGACCCCGACATCAGCGGGGCAGGGCCGAGGTGCAGGGCCAGGGCAGTCGCTGAGACCCCCCCGGCTTTGCTGCCGCACGTCTCCTTCTCCCGGTCTCCCCTCGAGGACGGGGAGAGAATTAGGATTCACGTCGTAGCATGAGGAGGAGCCTCTGTGGAGCTTTCTCCTTTCCTACCCCTGGTTGTGCCAGAAAACGAACGTCCCTTGGACAAGGTCGGAGGCTGCGAGAGGTTTGGAACCTGTTGGGTCTGATGCACCTGCTGCAGGCAGAATTCTCGGCACAGAAAACACTGGCTTAAGGGGGCAGAATGTGATTTCCTACCGAGCGCTTTGACGCTTGGAATCACTGGGGACCTTGGGGTTTATCCTTTTGGGTTTCCCTTTTCCTCTTTCCTCCCTCCTTTCTCCTCTTCTCTTGCTTCTTTTTTCCCTCTTTCCCTCTCTCTCCCAAGGAGGAGGGTGGGCAAGGGGGGGTTGCTCTCATCGCGGGAGGTCCTCACAAAGAGGTGGGTCTGGATCTGAGAGCGATCCGCTCTGATGGTGACCTGGCCGTCCTGTGGGACCTCTGGTGAGACCTCTCAGCCGCCCGCCCCTCAGAGTCTCAGGGCTGCATCCCATTCTGGTGTCCACATTTCAAAAATAAAGTTAAAAAAACTGGAGAGGGTGCAGAAAAGAGCCATATTTGAGGGATGGAGAAGACTTACAAGGAGGAATTGAAAAACTCAGTCTGTTTAGTTTTTAAAAAGATGGAGAGGTGAGCTGATGGCAGCCTGCAGTGCCTTCGCTGAGAGAAAACACCAAGTATTTAAAGGGCTCTTTAGTCTTGCAAAGAAAGGCAGAACAAGAACCAATGGCTGGAAGCAGAAATCAGAAAAATTCTCCTTAGAACAAGGCAGAGATTTGTAAGAGGGAGGGCGGCTCATCACTGGAACAAACTGGCAAGAGAAGTGATGGATTCTCCATCTCTTGATGTCTTCCAGTGAAGACTAGATGCCTTTCGGGAAGGTGCTTTAGTGCAAAAGCAGCTCTTGTGACACACGGGAGGGCTGGGAGATGCAGGGCATCATATTAGATGCTCCAATGGTCCCTTCTGGCCTTAAGTCGACTAATTTATGAAAAACTGGTGCTTTAGTGTATAGCCGGCTCCATCCCCCGACTCACCAGTCATTGAGTGCGGAGATCCGGGGGCAACAACTCCAAGCTCCAAGAGGCTGGGCAGGAGCAGGACGTCAGCTGGGAGGGGTGGGGTGGCGGGGCAGTGAGATCACAAAGGCCTTTTGCAGGACCTCAGCCCATTGGGCAAAGGTGGTGGGGAGGGGGTGACCTCACAGAGAGACCCCGACATCAGCGGGGCAGGGCCGAGGTGCAGGGCCAGGGCAGTCGCTGAGACCCCCCCGGCTTTGCTGCCGCACGTCTCCTTCTCCCGGTCTCCCCTCGAGGACGGGGAGAGAATTAGGATTCACGTCGTAGCATGAGGAGGAGCCTCTGTGGAGCTTTCTCCTTTCCTACCCCTGGTTGTGCCAGAAAACGAACGTCCCTTGGACAAGGTCGGAGGCTGCGAGAGGTTTGGAACCTGTTGGGTCTGATGCACCTGCTGCAGGCAGAATTCTCGGCACAGAAAACACTGGCTTAAGGGGGCAGAATGTGATTTCCTACCGAGCGCTTTGACGCTTGGAATCACTGGGGACCTTGGGGTTTATCCTTTTTGGTTTCCCTTTTCCTCTTTCCTCCTTCCTTTCTCCTCTTCTCTTGCTTCTTTTTTCCCTCTTTCCCTCTCTCTCCCAAGGAGGGGTGTGTGTGGAGGGTGGGCAAGGGGGGGTTGCTCTCATCGCGGGAGGTGCTCACAAAGAGGTGGGTCTGGATCTGAGAGCGATCCGCTCTGATGGTGACCTGGCCGTCCTGTGGGACCTCTGGTGAGACCTCTCAGCCGCCCGCCCCTCAGAGTCTCAGGGCTGCATCCCGTTCTGGTGTCCACATTTCAAAAATAAAGTTAAAAAAACTGGAGAGGGTGCAGAAAAGAGCCATATTTGAGGGATGGAGAAGACTTACAAGGAGGAATTGAAAAACTCAGTCTGTTTAGTTTTTAAAAAGATGGAGAGGTGAGCTGATGGCAGCCTGCAGTGCCTTCGCTGAGAGAAAACACCAAGTATTTAAAGGGCTCTTTAGTCTTGCAAAGAAAGGGAGAACAAGAACCAATGGCTGGAAGCAGAAATCAGAAAAATTCTCCTTAGAACAAGGCAGAGATTTGTAAGAGGGAGGGCGGCTCATCACTGGAACAAACTGGCAAGAGAAGTGATGGATTCTCCATCTCTTGATGTCTTCCAGTGAAGACTAGATGCCTTTCGGGAAGGTGCTTTAGTGCAAAAGCAGCTCTTGTGACACACGGGAGGGCTGGGAGATGCAGGGCATCATATTAGATGCTCCAATGGTCCCTTCTGGCCTTAAGTCGACTAATTTATGAAAAACTGGTGCTTTAGTGTATAGCCGGCTCCATCCCCCGACTCACCAGTCATTGAGTGCGGAGATCCGGGGGCAACAACTCCAAGCTCCAAGAGGCTGGGCAGGGGCAGGACATCAGCTGGGAGGGGAGGGGTGGGGAGGCAGTGAGATCACAAAGGCCTTTTGCAGGACCTCAGCCCATTGGGCAAAGGTGGTGGGGAGGGGGTGACCTGACAGAGAGACCCCGACATCAGCGGGGCAGGGCCGAGGTGCAGGGCCAGGGCAGTCGCTGAGACCCCCCCGGCTTTGCTGCCGCACGTCTCCTTCTCCCGGTCTCCCCTCGAGGACGGGGAGAGAATTAGGATTCACGTCGTAGCATGAGGAGGAGCCTCTGTGGAGCTTTCTCCTTTCCTACCCCTGGTTGTGCCAGAAAACGAACGTCCCTTGGACAAGGTCGGAGGCTGCGAGAGGTTTGGAACCTGTTGGGTCTGATGCACCTGCTGCAGGCAGAATTCTCGGCACAGAAAACACTGGCTTAAGGGGGCAGAATGTGATTTCCTACCGAGCGCTTTGACGCTTGGAATCACTGGGGACCTTGGGGTTTATCCTTTTGGGTTTCCCTTTTCCTCTTTCCTCCCTCCTTTCTCCTCTTCTCTTGCTTCTTTTTTCCCTCTTTCCCTCTCTCTCCCAAGGAGGAGGGTGGGCAAGGGGGGTTGCTCTCATCGCGGGAGGTCCTCACAAAGAGGTGGGTCTGGATCTGAGAGCGATCCGCTCTGATGGTGACCTGGCCGTCCTGTGGGACCTCTGGTGAGACCTCTCAGCCGCCCGCCCCTCAGAGTCTCAGGGCTGCATCCCATTCTGGTGTCCACATTTCAAAAATAAAGTTAAAAAAACTGGAGAGGGTGCAGAAAAGAGCCATATTTGAGGGATGGAGAAGACTTACAAGGAGGAATTGAAAAACTCAGTCTGTTTAGTTTTTAAAAAGATGGAGAGGTGAGCTGATGGCAGCCTGCAGGGCCTTCGCTGAGAGAAAACACCAAGTATTTAAAGGGCTCTTTAGTCTTGCAAAGAAAGGCAGAACAAGAACCAATGGCTGGAAGCAGAAATCAGAAAAATTCTCCTTAGAACAAGGCAGAGATTTGTAATAGGGAGGGCGGCTCATCACTGGAACAAACTGGCAAGAGAAGTGATGGATTCTCCATCTCTTGATGTCTTCCAGTGAAGACTAGATGCCTTTCGGGAAGGTGCTTTAGTGCAAAAGCAGCTCTTGTGACACACGGGAGGGCTGGGAGATGCAGGGCATCATATTAGATGCTCCAATGGTCCCTTCTGGCCTTAAGTCGACTAATTTATGAAAAACTGGTGCTTTAGTGTATAGCCGGCTCCATCCCCCGACTCACCAGTCATTGAGTGCGGAGATCCGGGGGCAACAACTCCAAGCTCCAAGAGGCTGGGCAGGGGCAGGACATCAGCTGGGAGGGGAGGGGTGGCGGGGCAGTGAGATCACAAAGGCCTTTTGCAGGACCTCAGCCCATTGGGCAAAGGTGGTGGGGAGGGGGTGACCTCACAGAAAGACCCCGACATCAGCGGGGCAGGGCCGAGGTGCAGGGCCAGGGCAGTCGCTGAGACCCCCCCGGCTTTGCTGCCGCACGTCTCCTTCTCCCAGTCTCCCCTCGAGGACGGGGAGAGAATTAGGATTCACGTCGTAGCATGAGGAGGAGCCTCTGTGGAGCTTTCTCCTTTCCTACCCCTGGTTGTGCCATAAACGAACGTCCCTTGGACAAGGTCGGAGGCTGCGAGAGGTTTGGAACCTGTTGAGTCTGATGCACCTGCTGCAGGCAGAATTCTCGGCACAGAAAACACTGGCTTAAGGGGGCAGAATGTGATTTCCTACCGAGCGCTTTGACGCTTGGAATCACTGGGGACCTTGGGGTTTATCCTTTTTGGTTTCCCTTTTCCTCTTTCCTCCCTCCTTTCTCCTCTTCTCTTGCTTCTTTTTTCCCTCTTTCCCTCTCTCTCCCAAGGAGGGGTGTGTGTGGAGGGTGGGCAAGGGGGGGTTGCTCTCATCGCGGGAGGTGCTCACAAAGAGGTGGGTCTGGATCTGAGAGCGATCCGCTCTGATGGTGACCTGGCCGTCCTGTGGGACCTCTGGTGAGACCTCTCAGCCGCCCGCCCCTCAGAGTCTCAGGGCTGCATCCCGTTCTGGTGTCCACATTTCAAAAATAAGGTTAAAAAAACTGGAGAGGGTGCAGAAAAGAGCCATATTTGAGGGATGGAGAAGACTTACAAGGAGGAATTGAAAAACTCAGTCTGTTTAGTTTTTAAAAAGATGGAGAGGTGAGCTGATGGCAGCCTGAAGTGCCTTCGCTGAGAGAAAACACCAAGTATTTAAAGGGCTCTTTAGTCTTGCAAAGAAAGGCAGAACAAGAACCAATGGCTGGAAGCAGAAATCAGAAAAATTCTCCTTAGAACAAGGCAGAGATTTGTAAGAGGGAGGGTGACTCATCACTGGAACAAACTGGCAAGAGAAGTGATGGATTCTCCATCTCTTGATGTCTTCCAGTGAAGACTAGATGCCTTTCGGGAAGGTGCTTTAGTGCAAAAGCAGCTCTTGTGACACACGGGAGGGCTGGGAGATGCAGGGCATCATATTAGATGCTCCAATGGTCCCTTCTGGCCTTAAGTCGACTAATTTATGAAAAACTGGTGCTTTAGTGTATAGCCGGCTCCATCCCCCGACTCACCAGTCATTGAGTGCGGAGATCCGGGGGCAACAACTCCAAGCTCCAAGAGGCTGGGCAGGGGCAGGACATCGCTGGGAGGGGTGGGGTGGGGAGGCAGTGAGATCACAAAGGCCTTTTGCAGGACCTCAGCCCATTGGGCAAAGGTGGTGGGGAGGGGGTGACCTCACAGAGAGACCCCGACATCAGCGGGGCAGGGCCGAGGTGCAGGGCCAGGGCAGTCGCTGAGACCCCCCCGGCTTTGCTGCCGCACGTCTCCTTCTCCCGGTCTCCCCTCGAGGACGGGGAGAGAATTAGGATTCACGTCGTAGCATGAGGAGGAGCCTCTGTGGAGCTTTCTCCTTTCCTACCCCTGGTTGTGCCAGAAAACGAACGTCCCTTGGACAAGGTCGGAGGCTGCGAGAGGTTTGGAACCTGTTGGGTCTGATGCACCTGCTGCAGGCAGAATTCTCGGCACAGAAAACACTGGCTTAAGGGGGCAGAATGTGATTTCCTACCGAGCGCTTTGACGCTTGGAATCACTGGGGACCTTGGGGTTTATCCTTTTTGGTTTCCCTTTTCCTCTTTCCTCCCTCCTTTCTCCTCTTCTCTTGCTTCTTTTTTCCCTCTTTCCCTCTCTCTCCCAAGGAGGGGTGTGTGTGGAGGGTGCGCAAGGGGGGGTTGCTCTCATCGCGGGAGGTCCTCACAAAGAGGTGGGTCTGGATCTGAGAGCGATCCGCTCTGATGGTGACCTGGCCGTCCTGTGGGACCTCTGGTGAGACCTCTCAGCCGCCCGCCCCTCAGAGTCTCAGGGCTGCATCCCATTCTGGTGTCCACATTTCAAAAATAAAGTTAAAAAAACTGGAGAGGGTGCAGAAAAGAGCCATATTTGAGGGATGGAGAAGACTTATAAGGAGGAATTGAAAAACTCAGTCTGTTTAGTTTTTAAAAAGATGGAGAGGTGAGCTGATGGCAGCCTGCAGTGCCTTCGCTGAGAGAAAACACCAAGTATTTAAAGGGCTCTTTAGTCTTGCAAAGAAATGCAGAACAAGAACCAATGGCTGGAAGCAGAAATCAGAAAAATTCTCCTTAGAACAAGGCAGAGATTTGTAAGAGGGAGGGTGACTCATCACTGGAACAAAGTGGCAAGAGAAGTGATGGATTCTCCATCTCTTGATGTCTTCGAGTGAAGACTAGATGCCTTTCGGGAAGGTGCTTTAGTGCAAAAGCAGCTCTTGTGACACACGGGAGGGCTGGGAGATGCAGGGCATCATATTAGATGCTCCAATGGTCCCTTCTGGCCTTAAGTCGACTAATTTATGAAAAACTGGTGCTTTAGTGTATAGCCGGCTCCATCCCCCGACTCACCAGTCATTGAGTGCGGAGATCCGGGGGCAACAACTCCAAGCTCCAAGAGGCTGGGCAGGAGCAGGACGTCAGCTGGGAGGGGAGGGGTGGCGGGGCAGTGAGATCACAAAGGCCTTTTGCAGGACCTCAGCCCATTGGGCAAAGGTGGTGGGGAGGGGGTGACCTCACAGAGAGACCCCGACATCAGCGGGGCAGGGCCGAGGTGCAGGGCCAGGGCAGTCGCTGAGACCCCCCCGGCTTTGCTGCCGCACGTCTCCTTCTCCCGGTCTCCCCTCGAGGACGGGGAGAGAATTAGGATTCACGTCGTAGCATGAGGAGGAGCCTCTGTGGAGCTTTCTCCTTTCCTACCCCTGGTTGTGCCAGTAAACGAACGTCCCTTGGACAAGGTCGGAGGCTGCGAGAGGTTTGGAACCTGTTGGGTCTGATGCACCTGCTGCAGGCAAAATTCTCGGCACAGAAAACACTGGCTTAAGGGGGCAGAATGTGATTTCCTACCGAGCGCTTTGACGCTTGGAATCACTGGGGACCTTGGGGTTTATCCTTTTTGGTTTCCCTTTTCCTCTTTCCTCCCTCCTTTCTCCTCTTCTCTTGCTTCTTTTTTCCCTCTTTCCCTCTCTCTCCCAAGGAGGAGGGTGGGCAAGGGGGGGTTGCTCTCATCGCGGGAGGTCCTCACAAAGAGGTGGGTCTGGATCTGAGAGCGATCCGCTCTGATGGTGACCTGGCCGTCCTGTGGGACCTCTGGTGAGACCTCTCAGCCGCCCGCCGCTCAGAGTCTCAGGGCTGCATCCCATTCTGGTGTCCACATTTCAAAAATAAAGTTAAAAAAACTGGAGAGGGTGCAGAAAAGAGCCATATTTGAGGGATGGAGAAGACTTACAAGGAGGAATTGAAAAACTCAGTCTGTTTAGTTTTTAAAAAGATGGAGAGGTGAGCTGATGGCAGCCTGCAGTGCCTTCGCTGAGAGAAAACACCAAGTATTTAAAGGGCTCTTTAGTCTTGCAAAGAAAGGCAGAACAAGAACCAATGGCTGGAAGCAGAAATCAGAAAAATTCTCCTTAGAACAAGGCAGAGATTTGTAATAGGGAGGGCGGCTCATCACTGGAACAAACTGGCAAGAGAAGTGATGGATTCTCCATCTCTTGATGTCTTCCAGTGAAGACTAGATGCCTTTCGGGAAGGTGCTTTAGTGCAAAAGCAGCTCTTGTGACACACGGGAGGGCTGGGAGATGCAGGGCATCATATTAGATGCTCCAATGGTCCCTTCTGGCCTTAAGTCAACTAATTTATGAAAAACTGGTGCTTTAGTGTATAGCCGGCTCCATCCCCCGACTCACCAGTCATTGAGTGCAGAGATCCGGGGGCAACAACTCCAAGCTCCAAGAGGCTGGGCAGGAGCAGGACGTCAGCTGGGAGGGGAGGGGTGGCGGGGCAGTGAGATCACAAAGGCCTTTTGCAGGACCTCAGCCCATTGGGCAAAGGTGGTGGGGAGGGGGTGACCTGACAGAGAGACCCCGACATCAGCGGGGCAGGGCCGAGGTGCAGGGCCAGGGCAGTCGCTGAGACCCCCCCGGCTTTGCTGCCGCACGTCTCCTTCTCCCGGTCTCCCCTCGAGGACGGGGAGAGAATTAGGATTCACGTCGTAGCATGAGGAGGAGCCTCTGTGGAGCTTTCTCCTTTCCTACCCCTGGTTGTGCCAGAAAACGAACGTCCCTTGGACAAGGTCGGAGGCTGCGAGAGGTTTGGAACCTGTTGGGTCTGATGCACCTGCTGCAGGCAGAATTCTCGGCACAGAAAACACTGGCTTAAGGGGGCAGAATGTGATTTCCTACCGAGCGCTTTGACGCTTGGAATCACTGGGGACCTTGGGGTTTATCCTTTTTGGTTTCCCTTTTCCTCTTTCCTCCCTCCTTTCTCCTCTTCTCTTGCTTCTTTTTTCCCTCTTTCCCTCTCTCTCCCAAGGAGGAGGGTGGGCAAGGGGGGGTTGCTCTCATCGCGGGAGGTCCTCACAAAGAGGTGGGTCTGGATCTGAGAGCGATCCGCTCTGATGGTGACCTGGCCGTCCTGTGGGACCTCTGGTGAGACCTCTCAGCCGCCCGCCCCTCAGAGTCTCAGGGCTGCATCCCGTTCTGGTGTCCACATTTCAAAAATAAAGTTAAAAAAACTGGAGAGGGTGCAGAAAAGAGCCATATTTGAGGGATGGAGAAGACTTACAAGGAGGAATTGAAAAACTCAGTCTGTTTAGTTTTTAAAAAGATGGAGAGGTGAGCTGATGGCAGCCTGCAGTGCCTTCGCTGAGAGAAAACACCAAGTATTTAAAGGGCTCTTTAGTCTTGCAAAGAAAGGCAGAACAAGAACCAATGGCTGGAAGCAGAAATCAGAAAAATTCTCCTTAGAACAAGGCAGAGATTTGTAAGAGGGAGGGTGACTCATCACTGGAACAAACTGGCAAGAGAAGTGATGGATTCTCCATCTCTTGATGTCTTCCAGTGAAGACTAGATGCCTTTCGGGAAGGTGCTTTAGTGCAAAAGCAGCTCTTGTGACACACGGGAGGGCTGGGAGATGCAGGGCATCATATTAGATGCTCCAATGGTCCCTTCTGGCCTTAAGTCGACTAATTTATGAAAAACTGGTGCTTTAGTGTATAGCCGGCTCCATCCCCCGACTCACCAGTCATTGAGTGCGGAGATCCGGGGGCAACAACTCCAAGCTCCAAGAGGCTGGGCAGGGGCAGGACATCGCTGGGAGGGGTGGGGTGGGGAGGCAGTGAGATCACAAAGGCCTTTTGCAGGACCTCAGCCCATTGGGCAAAGGTGGTGGGGAGGGGGTGACCTCACAGAGAGACCCCGACATCAGCGGGGCAGGGCCGAGGTGCAGGGCCAGGGCAGTCGCTGAGACCCCCCCGGCTTTGCTGCCGCACGTCTCCTTCTCCCAGTCTCCCCTCGAGGACGGGGAGAGAATTAGGATTCACGTCGTAGCATGAGGAGGAGCCTCTGTGGAGCTTTCTCCTTTCCTACCCCTGGTTGTGCCAGAAAACGAACGTCCCTTGGACAAGGTCGGAGGCTGCGAGAGGTTTGGAACCTGTTGGGTCTGATGCACCTGCTGCAGGCAGAATTCTCGGCACAGAAAACACTGGCTTAAGGGGGCAGAATGTGA
Source organism: Caretta caretta (assembly GCF_965140235.1). Taxonomy (NCBI): domain Eukaryota; kingdom Metazoa; phylum Chordata; order Testudines; family Cheloniidae; genus Caretta; species Caretta caretta. The sequence continues at coordinate 76,952,774 of NC_134216.1, forward strand.
TTTCCTACCGAGCGCTTTGACGCTTGGAATCACTGGGGACCTTGGGGTTTATCCTTTTTGGTTTCCCTTTTCCTCTTTCCTCACTCCTTTCTCCTCTTCTCTTGCTTCTTTTTTCCCTCTTTCCCTCTCTCTCCCAAGGAGGAGGGTGGGCAAGGGGGGGTTGCTCTCATCGCGGGAGGTCCTCACAAAGAGGTGGGTCTGGATCTGAGAGCGATCCGCTCTGATGGTGACCTGGCCGTCCTGTGGGACCTCTGGTGAGACCTCTCAGCCGCCCGCCCCTCAGAGTCTCAGGGCTGCATCCCATTCTGGTGTCCACATTTCAAAAATAAAGTTAAAAAAACTGGAGAGGGTGCAGAAAAGAGCCATATTTGAGGGATGGAGAAGACTTACAAGGAGGAATTGAAAAACTCAGTCTGTTTAGTTTTTAAAAAGATGGAGAGGTGAGCTGATGGCAGCCTGAAGTGCCTTCGCTGAGAGAAAACACCAAGTATTTAAAGGGCTCTTTAGTCTTGCAAAGAAAGGCAGAACAAGAACCAATGGCTGGAAGCAGAAATCAGAAAAATTCTCCTTAGAACAAGGCAGAGATTTGTAAGAGGGAGGGCGGCTCATCACTGGAACAAACTGGCAAGAGAAGTGATGGATTCTCCATCTCTTGATGTCTTCCAGTGAAGACTAGATGCCTTTCGGGAAGGTGCTTTAGTGCAAAAGCAGCTCTTGTGACACACGGGAGGGCTGGGAGATGCAGGGCATCATATTAGATGCTCCAATGGTCCCTTCTGGCCTTAAGTCGACTAATTTATGAAAAACTGGTGCTTTAGTGTATAGCCGGCTCCATCCCCCGACTCACCAGTCATTGAGTGCGGAGATCCGGGGGCAACAACTCCAAGCTCCAAGAGGCTGGGCAGGGGCAGGACATCAGCTGGGAGGGGAGGGGTGGCGGGGCAGTGAGATCACAAAGGCCTTTTGCAGGACCTCAGCCCATTGGGCAAAGGTGGTGGGGAGGGGGTGACCTCACAGAGAGACCCCGACATCAGCGGGGCAGGGCCGAGGTGCAGGGCCAGGGCAGTCGCTGAGACCCCCCCGGCTTTGCTGCCGCACGTCTCCTTCTCCCGGTCTCCCCTCGAGGACGGGGAGAGAATTAGGATTCACGTCGTAGCATGAGGAGGAGCCTCTGTGGAGCTTTCTCCTTTCCTACCCCTGGTTGTGCCAGAAAACGAACGTCCCTTGGACAAGGTCGGAGGCTGCGAGAGGTTTGGAACCTGTTGGGTCTGATGCACCTGCTGCAGGCAGAATTCTCGGCACAGAAAACACTGGCTTAAGGGGGCAGAATGTGATTTCCTACCGAGCGCTTTGACGCTTGGAATCACTGGGGACCTTGGGGTTTATCCTTTTTGGTTTCCCTTTTCCTCTTTCCTCCCTCCTTTCTCCTCTTCTCTTGCTTCTTTTTTCCCTCTTTCCCTCTCTCTCCCAAGGAGGGGTGTGTGTGGAGGGTGCGCAAGGGGGGGTTGCTCTCATCGCGGGAGGTCCTCACAAAGAGGTGGGTCTGGATCTGAGAGCGATCCGCTCTGATGGTGACCTGGCCGTCCTGTGGGACCTCTGGTGAGACCTCTCAGCCGCCCGCCCCTCAGAGTCTCAGGGCTGCATCCCGTTCTGGTGTCCACATTTCAAAAATAAAGTTAAAAAAACTGGAGAGGGTGCAGAAAAGAGCCATATTTGAGGGATGGAGAAGACTTACAAGGAGGAATTGAAAAACTCAGTCTGTTTAGTTTTTAAAAAGATGGAGAGGTGAGCTGATGGCAGCCTGCAGTGCCTTCGCTGAGAGAAAACACCAAGTATTTAAAGGGCTCTTTAGTCTTGCAAAGAAAGGCAGAACAAGAACCAATGGCTGGAAGCAGAAATCAGAAAAATTCTCCTTAGAACAAGGCAGAGATTTGTAATAGGGAGGGCGGCTCATCACTGGAACAAACTGGCAAGAGAAGTGATGGATTCTCCATCTCTTGATGTCTTCCAGTGAAGACTAGATGCCTTTCGGGAAGGTGCTTTAGTGCAAAAGCAGCTCTTGTGACACACGGGAGGGCTGGGAGATGCAGGGCATCATATTAGATGCTCCAATGGTCCCTTCTGGCCTTAAGTCGACTAATTTATGAAAAACTGGTGCTTTAGTGTATAGCCGGCTCCATCCCCCGACTCACCAGTCATTGAGTGCGGAGATCCGGGGGCAACAACTCCAAGCTCCAAGAGGCTGGGCAGGAGCAGGACGTCAGCTGGGAGGGGAGGGGTGGCGGGGCAGTGAGATCACAAAGGCCTTTTGCAGGACCTCAGCCCATTGGGCAAAGGTGGTGGGGAGGGGGTGACCTCACAGAAAGACCCCGACATCAGCGGGGCAGGGCCGAGGTGCAGGGCCAGGGCAGTCGCTGAGACCCCCCCGGCTTTGCTGCCGCACGTCTCCTTCTCCCAGTCTCCCCTCGAGGACGGGGAGAGAATTAGGATTCACGTCGTAGCATGAGGAGGAGCCTCTGTGGAGCTTTCTCCTTTCCTACCCCTGGTTGTGCCATAAACGAACGTCCCTTGGACAAGGTCGGAGGCTGCGAGAGGTTTGGAACCTGTTGAGTCTGATGCACCTGCTGCAGGCAGAATTCTCGGCACAGAAAACACTGGCTTAAGGGGGCAGAATGTGATTTCCTACCGAGCGCTTTGACGCTTGGAATCACTGGGGACCTTGGGGTTTATCCTTTTTGGTTTCCCTTTTCCTCTTTCCTCCCTCCTTTCTCCTCTTCTCTTGCTTCTTTTTTCCCTCTTTCCCTCTCTCTCCCAAGGAGGGGTGTGTGTGGAGGGTGGGCAAGGGGGGGTTGCTCTCATCGCGGGAGGTGCTCACAAAGAGGTGGGTCTGGATCTGAGAGCGATCCGCTCTGATGGTGACCTGGCCGTCCTGTGGGACCTCTGGTGAGACCTCTCAGCCGCCCGCCCCTCAGAGTCTCAGGGCTGCATCCCGTTCTGGTGTCCACATTTCAAAAATAAGGTTAAAAAAACTGGAGAGGGTGCAGAAAAGAGCCATATTTGAGGGATGGAGAAGACTTACAAGGAGGAATTGAAAAACTCAGTCTGTTTAGTTTTTAAAAAGATGGAGAGGTGAGCTGATGGCAGCCTGAAGTGCCTTCGCTGAGAGAAAACACCAAGTATTTAAAGGGCTCTTTAGTCTTGCAAAGAAAGGCAGAACAAGAACCAATGGCTGGAAGCAGAAATCAGAAAAATTCTCCTTAGAACAAGGCAGAGATTTGTAAGAGGGAGGGTGACTCATCACTGGAACAAACTGGCAAGAGAAGTGATGGATTCTCCATCTCTTGATGTCTTCCAGTGAAGACTAGATGCCTTTCGGGAAGGTGCTTTAGTGCAAAAGCAGCTCTTGTGACACACGGGAGGGCTGGGAGATGCAGGGCATCATATTAGATGCTCCAATGGTCCCTTCTGGCCTTAAGTCGACTAATTTATGAAAAACTGGTGCTTTAGTGTATAGCCGGCTCCATCCCCCGACTCACCAGTCATTGAGTGCGGAGATCCGGGGGCAACAACTCCAAGCTCCAAGAGGCTGGGCAGGGGCAGGACATCGCTGGGAGGGGTGGGGTGGGGAGGCAGTGAGATCACAAAGGCCTTTTGCAGGACCTCAGCCCATTGGGCAAAGGTGGTGGGGAGGGGGTGACCTCACAGAGAGACCCCGACATCAGCGGGGCAGGGCCGAGGTGCAGGGCCAGGGCAGTCGCTGAGACCCCCCCGGCTTTGCTGCCGCACGTCTCCTTCTCCCGGTCTCCCCTCGAGGACGGGGAGAGAATTAGGATTCACGTCGTAGCATGAGGAGGAGCCTCTGTGGAGCTTTCTCCTTTCCTACCCCTGGTTGTGCCAGAAAACGAACGTCCCTTGGACAAGGTCGGAGGCTGCGAGAGGTTTGGAACCTGTTGGGTCTGATGCACCTGCTGCAGGCAGAATTCTCGGCACAGAAAACACTGGCTTAAGGGGGCAGAATGTGATTTCCTACCGAGCGCTTTGACGCTTGGAATCACTGGGGACCTTGGGGTTTATCCTTTTTGGTTTCCCTTTTCCTCTTTCCTCCCTCCTTTCTCCTCTTCTCTTGCTTCTTTTTTCCCTCTTTCCCTCTCTCTCCCAAGGAGGGGTGTGTGTGGAGGGTGCGCAAGGGGGGGTTGCTCTCATCGCGGGAGGTCCTCACAAAGAGGTGGGTCTGGATCTGAGAGCGATCCGCTCTGATGGTGACCTGGCCGTCCTGTGGGACCTCTGGTGAGACCTCTCAGCCGCCCGCCCCTCAGAGTCTCAGGGCTGCATCCCATTCTGGTGTCCACATTTCAAAAATAAAGTTAAAAAAACTGGAGAGGGTGCAGAAAAGAGCCATATTTGAGGGATGGAGAAGACTTATAAGGAGGAATTGAAAAACTCAGTCTGTTTAGTTTTTAAAAAGATGGAGAGGTGAGCTGATGGCAGCCTGCAGTGCCTTCGCTGAGAGAAAACACCAAGTATTTAAAGGGCTCTTTAGTCTTGCAAAGAAATGCAGAACAAGAACCAATGGCTGGAAGCAGAAATCAGAAAAATTCTCCTTAGAACAAGGCAGAGATTTGTAAGAGGGAGGGTGACTCATCACTGGAACAAAGTGGCAAGAGAAGTGATGGATTCTCCATCTCTTGATGTCTTCGAGTGAAGACTAGATGCCTTTCGGGAAGGTGCTTTAGTGCAAAAGCAGCTCTTGTGACACACGGGAGGGCTGGGAGATGCAGGGCATCATATTAGATGCTCCAATGGTCCCTTCTGGCCTTAAGTCGACTAATTTATGAAAAACTGGTGCTTTAGTGTATAGCCGGCTCCATCCCCCGACTCACCAGTCATTGAGTGCGGAGATCCGGGGGCAACAACTCCAAGCTCCAAGAGGCTGGGCAGGGGCAGGACATCAGCTGGGAGGGGAGGGGTGGCGGGGCAGTGAGATCACAAAGGCCTTTTGCAGGACCTCAGCCCATTGGGCAAAGGTGGTGGGGAGGGGGTGACCTCACAGAGAGACCCCGACATCAGCGGGGCAGGGCCGAGGTGCAGGGCCAGGGCAGTCGCTGAGACCCCCCCGGCTTTGCTGCCGCACGTCTCCTTCTCCCGGTCTCCCCTCGAGGACGGGGAGAGAATTAGGATTCACGTCGTAGCATGAGGAGGAGCCTCTGTGGAGCTTTCTCCTTTCCTACCCCTGGTTGTGCCAGTAAACGAACGTCCCTTGGACAAGGTCGGAGGCTGCGAGAGGTTTGGAACCTGTTGGGTCTGATGCACCTGCTGCAGGCAAAATTCTCGGCACAGAAAACACTGGCTTAAGGGGGCAGAATGTGATTTCCTACCGAGCGCTTTGACGCTTGGAATCACTGGGGACCTTGGGGTTTATCCTTTTTGGTTTCCCTTTTCCTCTTTCCTCCCTCCTTTCTCCTCTTCTCTTGCTTCTTTTTTCCCTCTTTCCCTCTCTCTCCCAAGGAGGAGGGTGGGCAAGGGGGGGTTGCTCTCATCGCGGGAGGTCCTCACAAAGAGGTGGGTCTGGATCTGAGAGCGATCCGCTCTGATGGTGACCTGGCCGTCCTGTGGGACCTCTGGTGAGACCTCTCAGCCGCCCGCCGCTCAGAGTCTCAGGGCTGCATCCCATTCTGGTGTCCACATTTCAAAAATAAAGTTAAAAAAACTGGAGAGGGTGCAGAAAAGAGCCATATTTGAGGGATGGAGAAGACTTACAAGGAGGAATTGAAAAACTCAGTCTGTTTAGTTTTTAAAAAGATGGAGAGGTGAGCTGATGGCAGCCTGCAGTGCCTTCGCTGAGAGAAAACACCAAGTATTTAAAGGGCTCTTTAGTCTTGCAAAGAAAGGCAGAACAAGAACCAATGGCTGGAAGCAGAAATCAGAAAAATTCTCCTTAGAACAAGGCAGAGATTTGTAATAGGGAGGGCGGCTCATCACTGGAACAAACTGGCAAGAGAAGTGATGGATTCTCCATCTCTTGATGTCTTCCAGTGAAGACTAGATGCCTTTCGGGAAGGTGCTTTAGTGCAAAAGCAGCTCTTGTGACACACGGGAGGGCTGGGAGATGCAGGGCATCATATTAGATGCTCCAATGGTCCCTTCTGGCCTTAAGTCGACTAATTTATGAAAAACTGGTGCTTTAGTGTATAGCCGGCTCCATCCCCCGACTCACCAGTCATTGAGTGCAGAGATCCGGGGGCAACAACTCCAAGCTCCAAGAGGCTGGGCAGGAGCAGGACGTCAGCTGGGAGGGGAGGGGTGGCGGGGCAGTGAGATCACAAAGGCCTTTTGCAGGACCTCAGCCCATTGGGCAAAGGTGGTGGGGAGGGGGTGACCTGACAGAGAGACCCCGACATCAGCGGGGCAGGGCCGAGGTGCAGGGCCAGGGCAGTCGCTGAGACCCCCCCGGCTTTGCTGCCGCACGTCTCCTTCTCCCGGTCTCCCCTCGAGGACGGGGAGAGAATTAGGATTCACGTCGTAGCATGAGGAGGAGCCTCTGTGGAGCTTTCTCCTTTCCTACCCCTGGTTGTGCCAGAAAACGAACGTCCCTTGGACAAGGTCGGAGGCTGCGAGAGGTTTGGAACCTGTTGGGTCTGATGCACCTGCTGCAGGCAGAATTCTCGGCACAGAAAACACTGGCTTAAGGGGGCAGAATGTGATTTCCTACCGAGCGCTTTGACGCTTGGAATCACTGGGGACCTTGGGGTTTATCCTTTTTGGTTTCCCTTTTCCTCTTTCCTCCCTCCTTTCTCCTCTTCTCTTGCTTCTTTTTTCCCTCTTTCCCTCTCTCTCCCAAGGAGGAGGGTGGGCAAGGGGGGGTTGCTCTCATCGCGGGAGGTCCTCACAAAGAGGTGGGTCTGGATCTGAGAGCGATCCGCTCTGATGGTGACCTGGCCGTCCTGTGGGACCTCTGGTGAGACCTCTCAGCCGCCCGCCCCTCAGAGTCTCAGGGCTGCATCCCGTTCTGGTGTCCACATTTCAAAAATAAAGTTAAAAAAACTGGAGAGGGTGCAGAAAAGAGCCATATTTGAGGGATGGAGAAGACTTACAAGGAGGAATTGAAAAACTCAGTCTGTTTAGTTTTTAAAAAGATGGAGAGGTGAGCTGATGGCAGCCTGCAGTGCCTTCGCTGAGAGAAAACACCAAGTATTTAAAGGGCTCTTTAGTCTTGCAAAGAAAGGCAGAACAAGAACCAATGGCTGGAAGCAGAAATCAGAAAAATTCTCCTTAGAACAAGGCAGAGATTTGTAAGAGGGAGGGTGACTCATCACTGGAACAAACTGGCAAGAGAAGTGATGGATTCTCCATCTCTTGATGTCTTCCAGTGAAGACTAGATGCCTTTCGGGAAGGTGCTTTAGTGCAAAAGCAGCTCTTGTGACACACGGGAGGGCTGGGAGATGCAGGGCATCATATTAGATGCTCCAATGGTCCCTTCTGGCCTTAAGTCGACTAATTTATGAAAAACTGGTGCTTTAGTGTATAGCCGGCTCCATCCCCCGACTCACCAGTCATTGAGTGCGGAGATCCGGGGGCAACAACTCCAAGCTCCAAGAGGCTGGGCAGGGGCAGGACATCGCTGGGAGGGGTGGGGTGGGGAGGCAGTGAGATCACAAAGGCCTTTTGCAGGACCTCAGCCCATTGGGCAAAGGTGGTGGGGAGGGGGTGACCTCACAGAGAGACCCCGACATCAGCGGGGCAGGGCCGAGGTGCAGGGCCAGGGCAGTCGCTGAGACCCCCCCGGCTTTGCTGCCGCACGTCTCCTTCTCCCAGTCTCCCCTCGAGGACGGGGAGAGAATTAGGATTCACGTCGTAGCATGAGGAGGAGCCTCTGTGGAGCTTTCTCCTTTCCTACCCCTGGTTGTGCCAGAAAACGAACGTCCCTTGGACAAGGTCGGAGGCTGCGAGAGGTTTGGAACCTGTTGGGTCTGATGCACCTGCTGCAGGCAGAATTCTCGGCACAGAAAACACTGGCTTAAGGGGGCAGAATGTGATTTCCTACCGAGCGCTTTGACGCTTGGAATCACTGGGGACCTTGGGGTTTATCCTTTTTGGTTTCCCTTTTCCTCTTTCCTCCCTCCTTTCTCCTCTTCTCTTGCTTCTTTTTTCCCTCTTTCCCTCTCTCTCCCAAGGAGGAGGGTGGGCAAGGGGGGGTTGCTCTCATCGCGGGAGGTCCTCACAAAGAGGTGGGTCTGGATCTGAGAGCGATCCGCTCTGATGGTGACCTGGCCGTCCTGTGGGACCTCTGGTGAGACCTCTCAGCCGCCCGCCCCTCAGAGTCTCAGGGCTGCATCCCATTCTGGTGTCCACATTTCAAAAATAAAGTTAAAAAAACTGGAGAGGGTGCAGAAAAGAGCCATATTTGAGGGATGGAGAAGACTTACAAGGAGGAATTGAAAAACTCAGTCTGTTTAGTTTTTAAAAAGATGGAGAGGTGAGCTGATGGCAGCCTGAAGTGCCTTCGCTGAGAGAAAACACCAAGTATTTAAAGGGCTCTTTAGTCTTGCAAAGAAAGGCAGAACAAGAACCAATGGCTGGAAGCAGAAATCAGAAAAATTCTCCTTAGAACAAGGCAGATATTTGTAAGAGGGAGGGCGGCTCATCACTGGAACAAACTGGCAAGAGAAGTGATGGATTCTCCATCTCTTGATGTCTTCCAGTGAAGACTAGATGCCTTTCGGGAAGGTGCTTTAGTGCAAAAGCAGCTCTTGTGACACACGGGAGGGCTGGGAGATGCAGGGCATCATATTAGATGCTCCAATGGTCCCTTCTGGCCTTAAGTCGACTAATTTATGAAAAACTGGTGCTTTAGTGTATAGCCGGCTCCATCCCCCGACTCACCAGTCATTGAGTGCGGAGATCCGGGGGCAACAACTCCAAGCTCCAAGAGGCTGGGCAGGGGCAGGACATCGCTGGGAGGGGTGGGGTGGGGAGGCAGTGAGATCACAAAGGCCTTTTGCAGGACCTCAGCCCATTGGGCAAAGGTGGTGGGGAGGGGGTGACCTCACAGAGAGACCCCGACATCAGCGGGGCAGGGCCGAGGTGCAGGGCCAGGGCAGTCGCTGAGACCCCCCCGGCTTTGCTGCCGCACGTCTCCTTCTCCCGGTCTCCCCTCGAGGACGGGGAGAGAATTAGGATTCACGTCGTAGCATGAGGAGGAGCCTCTGTGGAGCTTTCTCCTTTCCTACCCCTGGTTGTGCCAGAAAACGAACGTCCCTTGGACAAGGTCGGAGGCTGCGAGAGGTTTGGAACCTGTTGGGTCTGATGCACCTGCTGCAGGCAGAATTCTCGGCACAGAAAACACTGGCTTAAGGGGGCAGAATGTGATTTCCTACCGAGCGCTTTGACGCTTGGAATCACTGGGGACCTTGGGGTTTATCCTTTTTGGTTTCCCTTTTCCTCTTTCCTCCCTCCTTTCTCCTCTTCTCTTGCTTCTTTTTTCCCTCTTTCCCTCTCTCTCCCAAGGAGGGGTGTGTGTGGAGGGTGCGCAAGGGGGGGTTGCTCTCATCGCGGGAGGTCCTCACAAAGAGGTGGGTCTGGATCTGAGAGCGATCCGCTCTGATGGTGACCTGGCCGTCCTGTGGGACCTCTGGTGAGACCTCTCAGCCGCCCGCCCCTCAGAGTCTCAGGGCTGCATCCCATTCTGGTGTCCACATTTCAAAAATAAAGTTAAAAAAACTGGAGAGGGTGCAGAAAAGAGCCATATTTGAGGGATGGAGAAGACTTATAAGGAGGAATTGAAAAACTCAGTCTGTTTAGTTTTTAAAAAGATGGAGAGGTGAGCTGATGGCAGCCTGCAGTGCCTTCGCTGAGAGAAAACACCAAGTATTTAAAGGGCTCTTTAGTCTTGCAAAGAAATGCAGAACAAGAACCAATGGCTGGAAGCAGAAATCAGAAAAATTCTCCTTAGAACAAGGCAGAGATTTGTAAGAGGGAGGGTGACTCATCACTGGAACAAAGTGGCAAGAGAAGTGATGGATTCTCCATCTCTTGATGTCTTCGAGTGAAGACTAGATGCCTTTCGGGAAGGTGCTTTAGTGCAAAAGCAGCTCTTGTGACACACGGGAGGGCTGGGAGATGCAGGGCATCATATTAGATGCTCCAATGGTCCCTTCTGGCCTTAAGTCGACTAATTTATGAAAAACTGGTGCTTTAGTGTATAGCCGGCTCCATCCCCCGACTCACCAGTCATTGAGTGCGGAGATCCGGGGGCAACAACTCCAAGCTCCAAGAGGCTGGGCAGGGGCAGGACATCAGCTGGGAGGGGAGGGGTGGCGGGGCAGTGAGATCACAAAGGCCTTTTGCAGGACCTCAGCCCATTGGGCAAAGGTGGTGGGGAGGGGGTGACCTCACAGAGAGACCCCGACATCAGCGGGGCAGGGCCGAGGTGCAGGGCCAGGGCAGTCGCTGAGACCCCCCCGGCTTTGCTGCCGCACGTCTCCTTCTCCCGGTCTCCCCTCGAGGACGGGGAGAGAATTAGGATTCACGTCGTAGCATGAGGAGGAGCCTCTGTGGAGCTTTCTCCTTTCCTACCCCTGGTTGTGCCAGTAAACGAACGTCCCTTGGACAAGGTCGGAGGCTGCGAGAGGTTTGGAACCTGTTGGGTCTGATGCACCTGCTGCAGGCAAAATTCTCGGCACAGAAAACACTGGCTTAAGGGGGCAGAATGTGATTTCCTACCGAGCGCTTTGACGCTTGGAATCACTGGGGACCTTGGGGTTTATCCTTTTTGGTTTCCCTTTTCCTCTTTCCTCCCTCCTTTCTCCTCTTCTCTTGCTTCTTTTTTCCCTCTTTCCCTCTCTCTCCCAAGGAGGAGGGTGGGCAAGGGGGGGTTGCTCTCATCGCGGGAGGTCCTCACAAAGAGGTGGGTCTGGATCTTAGAGCGATCCGCTCTGATGGTGACCTGGCCGTCCTGTGGGACCTCTGGTGAGACCTCTCAGCCGCCCGCCGCTCAGAGTCTCAGGGCTGCATCCCATTCTGGTGTCCACATTTCAAAAATAAAGTTAAAAAAACTGGAGAGGGTGCAGAAAAGAGCCATATTTGAGGGATGGAGAAGACTTACAAGGAGGAATTGAAAAACTCAGTCTGTTTAGTTTTTAAAAAGATGGAGAGGTGAGCTGATGGCAGCCTGCAGTGCCTTCGCTGAGAGAAAACACCAAGTATTTAAAGGGCTCTTTAGTCTTGCAAAGAAAGGCAGAACAAGAACCAATGGCTGGAAGCAGAAATCAGAAAAATTCTCCTTAGAACAAGGCAGAGATTTGTAATAGGGAGGGCGGCTCATCACTGGAACAAACTGGCAAGAGAAGTGATGGATTCTCCATCTCTTGATGTCTTCCAGTGAAGACTAGATGCCTTTCGGGAAGGTGCTTTAGTGCAAAAGCAGCTCTTGTGACACACGGGAGGGCTGGGAGATGCAGGGCATCATATTAGATGCTCCAATGGTCCCTTCTGGCCTTAAGTCGACTAATTTATGAAAAACTGGTGCTTTAGTGTATAGCCGGCTCCATCCCCCGACTCACCAGTCATTGAGTGCAGAGATCCGGGGGCAACAACTCCAAGCTCCAAGAGGCTGGGCAGGAGCAGGACGTCAGCTGGGAGGGGAGGGGTGGCGGGGCAGTGAGATCACAAAGGCCTTTTGCAGGACCTCAGCCCATTGGGCAAAGGTGGTGGGGAGGGGGTGACCTGACAGAGAGACCCCGACATCAGCGGGGCAGGGCCGAGGTGCAGGGCCAGGGCAGTCGCTGAGACCCCCCCGGCTTTGCTGCCGCACGTCTCCTTCTCCCGGTCTCCCCTCGAGGACGGGGAGAGAATTAGGATTCACGTCGTAGCATGAGGAGGAGCCTCTGTGGAGCTTTCTCCTTTCCTACCCCTGGTTGTGCCAGAAAACGAACGTCCCTTGGACAAGGTCGGAGGCTGCGAGAGGTTTGGAACCTGTTGGGTCTGATGCACCTGCTGCAGGCAGAATTCTCGGCACAGAAAACACTGGCTTAAGGGGGCAGAATGTGATTTCCTACCGAGCGCTTTGACGCTTGGAATCACTGGGGACCTTGGGGTTTATCCTTTTTGGTTTCCCTTTTCCTCTTTCCTCCCTCCTTTCTCCTCTTCTCTTGCTTCTTTTTTCCCTCTTTCCCTCTCTCTCCCAAGGAGGAGGGTGGGCAAGGGGGGGTTGCTCTCATCGCGGGAGGTCCTCACAAAGAGGTGGGTCTGGATCTGAGAGCGATCCGCTCTGATGGTGACCTGGCCGTCCTGTGGGACCTCTGGTGAGACCTCTCAGCCGCCCGCCCCTCAGAGTCTCAGGGCTGCATCCCGTTCTGGTGTCCACATTTCAAAAATAAAGTTAAAAAAACTGGAGAGGGTGCAGAAAAGAGCCATATTTGAGGGATGGAGAAGACTTACAAGGAGGAATTGAAAAACTCAGTCTGTTTAGTTTTTAAAAAGATGGAGAGGTGAGCTGATGGCAGCCTGCAGTGCCTTCGCTGAGAGAAAACACCAAGTATTTAAAGGGCTCTTTAGTCTTGCAAAGAAAGGCAGAACAAGAACCAATGGCTGGAAGCAGAAATCAGAAAAATTCTCCTTAGAACAAGGCAGAGATTTGTAAGAGGGAGGGTGACTCATCACTGGAACAAACTGGCAAGAGAAGTGATGGATTCTCCATCTCTTGATGTCTTCCAGTGAAGACTAGATGCCTTTCGGGAAGGTGCTTTAGTGCAAAAGCAGCTCTTGTGACACACGGGAGGGCTGGGAGATGCAGGGCATCATATTAGATGCTCCAATGGTCCCTTCTGGCCTTAAGTCGACTAATTTATGAAAAACTGGTGCTTTAGTGTATAGCCGGCTCCATCCCCCGACTCACCAGTCATTGAGTGCGGAGATCCGGGGGCAACAACTCCAAGCTCCAAGAGGCTGGGCAGGGGCAGGACATCGCTGGGAGGGGTGGGGTGGGGAGGCAGTGAGATCACAAAGGCCTTTTGCAGGACCTCAGCCCATTGGGCAAAGGTGGTGGGGAGGGGGTGACCTCACAGAGAGACCCCGACATCAGCGGGGCAGGGCCGAGGTGCAGGGCCAGGGCAGTCGCTGAGACCCCCCCGGCTTTGCTGCCGCACGTCTCCTTCTCCCAGTCTCCCCTCGAGGACGGGGAGAGAATTAGGATTCACGTCGTAGCATGAGGAGGAGCCTCTGTGGAGCTTTCTCCTTTCCTACCCCTGGTTGTGCCAGAAAACGAACGTCCCTTGGACAAGGTCGGAGGCTGCGAGAGGTTTGGAACCTGTTGGGTCTGATGCACCTGCTGCAGGCAGAATTCTCGGCACAGAAAACACTGGCTTAAGGGGGCAGAATGTGATTTCCTACCGAGCGCTTTGACGCTTGGAATCACTGGGGACCTTGGGGTTTATCCTTTTTGGTTTCCCTTTTCCTCTTTCCTCACTCCTTTCTCCTCTTCTCTTGCTTCTTTTTTCCCTCTTTCCCTCTCTCTCCCAAGGAGGAGGGTGGGCAAGGGGGGGTTGCTCTCATCGCGGGAGGTCCTCACAAAGAGGTGGGTCTGGATCTGAGAGCGATCCGCTCTGATGGTGACCTGGCCGTCCTGTGGGACCTCTGGTGAGACCTCTCAGCCGCCCGCCCCTCAGAGTCTCAGGGCTGCATCCCATTCTGGTGTCCACATTTCAAAAATAAAGTTAAAAAAACTGGAGAGGGTGCAGAAAAGAGCCATATTTGAGGGATGGAGAAGACTTACAAGGAGGAATTGAAAAACTCAGTCTGTTTAGTTTTTAAAAAGATGGAGAGGTGAGCTGATGGCAGCCTGAAGTGCCTTCGCTGAGAGAAAACACCAAGTATTTAAAGGGCTCTTTAGTCTTGCAAAGAAAGGCAGAACAAGAACCAATGGCTGGAAGCAGAAATCAGAAAAATTCTCCTTAGAACAAGGCAGAGATTTGTAAGAGGGAGGGCGGCTCATCACTGGAACAAACTGGCAAGAGAAGTGATGGATTCTCCATCTCTTGATGTCTTCCAGTGAAGACTAGATGCCTTTCGGGAAGGTGCTTTAGTGCAAAAGCAGCTCTTGTGACACACGGGAGGGCTGGGAGATGCAGGGCATCATATTAGATGCTCCAATGGTCCCTTCTGGCCTTAAGTCGACTAATTTATGAAAAACTGGTGCTTTAGTGTATAGCCGGCTCCATCCCCCGACTCACCAGTCATTGAGTGCGGAGATCCGGGGGCAACAACTCCAAGCTCCAAGAGGCTGGGCAGGGGCAGGACATCAGCTGGGAGGGGAGGGGTGGCGGGGCAGTGAGATCACAAAGGCCTTTTGCAGGACCTCAGCCCATTGGGCAAAGGTGGTGGGGAGGGGGTGACCTCACAGAGAGACCCCGACATCAGCGGGGCAGGGCCGAGGTGCAGGGCCAGGGCAGTCGCTGAGACCCCCCCGGCTTTGCTGCCGCACGTCTCCTTCTCCCGGTCTCCCCTCGAGGACGGGGAGAGAATTAGGATTCACGTCGTAGCATGAGGAGGAGCCTCTGTGGAGCTTTCTCCTTTCCTACCCCTGGTTGTGCCAGAAAACGAACGTCCCTTGGACAAGGTCGGAGGCTGCGAGAGGTTTGGAACCTGTTGGGTCTGATGCACCTGCTGCAGGCAGAATTCTCGGCACAGAAAACACTGGCTTAAGGGGGCAGAATGTGATTTCCTACCGAGCGCTTTGACGCTTGGAATCACTGGGGACCTTGGGGTTTATCCTTTTTGGTTTCCCTTTTCCTCTTTCCTCCCTCCTTTCTCCTCTTCTCTTGCTTCTTTTTTCCCTCTTTCCCTCTCTCTCCCAAGGAGGGGTGTGTGTGGAGGGTGGGCAAGGGGGGGTTGCTCTCATCGCGGGAGGTCCTCACAAAGAGGTGGGTCTGGATCTGAGAGCGATCCGCTCTGATGGTGACCTGGCCGTCCTGTGGGACCTCTGGTGAGACCTCTCAGCCGCCCGCCCCTCAGAGTCTCAGGGCTGCATCCCGTTCTGGTGTCCACATTTCAAAAATAAAGTTAAAAAAACTGGAGAGGGTGCAGAAAAGAGCCATATTTGAGGGATGGAGAAGACTTACAAGGAGGAATTGAAAAACTCAGTCTGTTTAGTTTTTAA